>NC_064433.1:162797959-163108485 GCF_023343835.1 Lagopus muta
CTCAGGACTCTGGTTATGAATTTGCTACAAAATCAAGTGTTTGTGAACATATCAGTGTATCAGTGTTTAATTAATCTTATATATATTTACGCAATTACAACATGACCACAAATATATATATATATATATATATATATATATATATATTTAGCATTTCAAGTAAAATCAAGAAGTATTTAATTAGGTCAATTAAAAGAATAAAACTGTTTTTATTTTATATAGATTCTAAGCAGTAAGAAGACATCCTAAATTATATCATTTATAAAGTCCAATTAGTCATATAACAAAGATTTAAGTAGAAGAACAGCAACATAAATTGGTCCAGGATTACTGATATTTAGAAGTGCATTTGATATATTGTTACCAATATTGCTTTAATCTTTCCATTGAGTTTCAACAATTATTTTTAAAAAAGAGGCAGGATGGCAAGATTTCAGTATTGATTATATTATCTCTTTTTTTTTTTTTCCTCATCAACTTATAAGTGCAATAATTACTCAGTTAAAATAATTTCCTAATGATTAAGGTGATTGGCTAGATTTGATAAGCTTTTTCAAATAAGATTTGATTGCCAGCTCATCTTCAAGAAATGCTCTTAATTTTTTTTATTTTTAGTAAATATTTAGGAACATCTTTGATGTTGTCCTAAAATTGACTTGACTACATGAACAAGCACATTTACATGAGCAGGAGTCTTATAAATTCAAGAGGAAAACAAAGGAAAACACCCCACAATAAATAATTAAATAAATAAATAAAGATAAAAATAAAAATCCTGGAGAGGTTCTTCATCATAGTACTTAACCACTGGCCAATATTTCCTGTCTGTTTGAAAACCTTATCTGTCTCAAGGCAATATTTATAAATATACTATGAGCAAATGATAATCTTCTTCTTCTCAAATAAGTAGTTTTCTATTTAACGAGAACCATAATTAACATTGAACTGGTAGCATAGAAAGGCTAGAAATTACTGCATTTTCTGGAAAATAAGTCATTCATGGAATCTAGATCAAAGCTTCAAAGATGAATCAAAGAGAAGTTGATATATTTCCTGACAGCTGACATTAATGGGAGCTAGTACTGAGATCAAAGGAAGGCTCCAAAGGATGCAATACTGCTCTTAATACTACTACTACTGCTACTACTACTGCTACTCTGTCTGAAATGTATGTATGAGAATACTGTTTTGTATTTATAGATTAATAGTAATCATTTCAGAGGAGAAACAGTGACTCTAAACCTTACCTGGCACAACTGGATGGCATTTCCGCTTGTATTGTCACTTGCTGCCTGGGAGAAGAGACCAATCCCCGCCTCATTATAGCCTCCATGAGGTTGTAGATGATGCATGTGCATACATTTTATTACGAATAACAGATATTTTTGAATTTTGCCATTTTTGATTATTCAATTTGTATAGCATTTGCCAAGAAACTATTTGCATCTGGAAAGAAGAAATAACAGAATTCCTCATTCTATTTGGTTCCAGGGGTAGGTAACAACAAGCAATGGAACAGGAAATTGCCAAACAAATATTCTTCTTGGAAGGAGGTGCAGATTGCGTTCTGCTTGTTCTGCCTTTTAACTTATCAGATACACTGTTGAAAGGCTGAGTTAGACTGAACAGGGGAGTGTGGTAGCTCGCACTCAGCTTGCATGCCATGCTTCCCTTCCCATGTAACCACGGTAGAAGAAAATCATCATTAGTCAGGATTCCACTCAATATATAATCATGACTCAGTAATTCGCAACAGAAATAAACCGAACACAAACACATATACAAATTCTTGTCAGATCTTTTCTTCCTCAGTATGGATAGTTCATTGCCATGATTTCAGCTAGGACAGAGTTCATCTGGGACCCCAGTACAGAAAGTATACAGAGCTGTTGGCATGGATACAGAGGAGGGCCATGAAGATGATCAAAGGCTGGAGCATCTCTCCTATGAAAAAAGGTGGAGTGAGTTGGGTTTGTTTACCTTGGAGAAGATAAGACTTCAGGGAGACCTTCAAGAACTTGAAAGGATTTTAAAAGCAGGAAGGAGACCAATTTTTTAAGTTAAGTTAGATGTTAGGAAAAAAAATGTTTACTCAGTGTGGTGAGGTGCTGGAACAGGTTACCCAGAGAGGTTATAAATGCTCCATCCCTGGAGGCACTCAAAGCCAGGTTGGATGAGGCCCTGGGCAGCCTGATCTACAGCATGGCAGAGAGGTTGAATCTAGATGATTTTAAGATCTCCTTCAACCTAAGCAATCTAAGATTCTATAAATTTCTATGATAGTTGTTACCACAGTGGCAGGTATGGTGCTGTGGTCTGAATTTTGGATGAGAATAACTTTTGATAACACAAAGATGTTTTGTCCTGATCAATTCTTCTCAGTGGCCTCTCATGCTGTCCTGTCAGCAAGGAGGTTTTGGGTGCACAGGAAGATAGGAAGGGACAAAATCAGGACACTTGACCTAAGCTGGCCTAAGAAATAATTCATACCATATGACATCATGTTGAAAAATAAAACTAGGGGAGAAGCTGACCATAGGGAGCTGCTGCTGCTTGGCATCTGGCTGGGCATTGGTCAGCAGCTGCTGAGCAACTACGTGACACACCACTTGATTTGTATATTCTTTTATCATTGTTGTTTTCATTTTCCTTTCTTTTTCCATCCTATTAAACTGTCTCTATCTCAGTCCATGAGTTTTACCTCTCTCACAGTTCTCTCCTTCACTGTGGGGAAGGGAGTGAATAGTTATGTGGTGCTAAGCTGCCTGATGGGTTAAATGGCATGGCAGCTCACTGGAACAAATAAGTTCAGGTATACAAATGTATTTTCCTCCTTTTCAAATTAAATATTTTTGGTAATAAGGTGAAAGTTTAAGCATTAACATGAGCGCTAACATAAGCAATATTTTGCAGAGATAAAGTTACAGATACACATTCTGGTATGTGAAATTTCCTAAGGTATAAATCACAGAGAAGAAGTTGAAATTAATTTTGCTAAATGTACACATTGAGACTGTAAGATACCTGTAACTGAGCTTTAGGCTTCCTAATAGTCAAAGGAGAGAAACAGGCACTTCTAGGTCACAATTTCTCATATGCTAAAAAAGGCATCTAAAGTAGGTCAGATGAACTGCTCCAAGAATGGCTATTATTCTCTACCAACTATAAAGGGAGACCTGGTTGATTAATTCACATTCTGTGTAGATGTTTAAGAAAGAGATGATGAATCCCATTCAGGGAATCCAGAATGACTATTAAAAGACCAGAAAACAAAAATGAGAACACCTGTTTTCCTGATATGTAGAAACCGAGAAAGTTAGGCACAAGTCAACACTGACTTTAGGTTCCAAAGTAATTTAGGAATTTCAGATTATTTTAATTTTCTTATTTCTGTTTTCCTATTACATACTACAAATTTCTTAACACTAATTTTAATCTTATGATCATATTCTCTTTCTTTATAAACAAAGCCTTCCCCAACCTTAGCAGATTGTTATGAATATAAACTTAACAAAGCAAAGCAATTCTCTTTTTCATCTATTAAGAAAGTGCTGTACTACCAATAGCTTGGGAAACATAACATTAAAGACTGATCTGCCATTAGGCTTACCATCATAACTTGATTTCAGCGAAAGTGCTCCATGAACACTTTATCAGATGAACAGAACTTCAAATCAAGAAAAAGTATCTCGATTCTTCACTTTTTGTGGACGAATAATGGTATTCAAATGTAACTCTCTGTAGCTGTGACTCTTTAAATACTGAAAAGACAGTTCATTAAAGAAATAATATTTTCAAATGTGAAAATTAGAAGATAATGGAAGATTTTCAATTAAAAAAAATTTGAAGTAGATATAACACTGTTATAGGTTTAGCATACTAGCCAGGCCGTTATATATGTATATATTTTACACTTCTTCTAATAAGCCAATTGGTATGTTTTCAATGCCAGTGAAAAATTTCTGATCTAAAAGGTTTTTCTTACTCTGGAACTGTTTATCATTATCAAGAAAGTATTCCAGTTCATTTCATCACTGTCAGTGTGTGTATTTAATGATCATCTTAAAAACATAATCTAAACAAAAATAAATTAATAATAAAATTAGTAATAAATAATAAAATTGTAATATATTTTTTAAATTATTTGCTGGAGATAAACCAAAATACCAATTTTTAATAATAGATGTTATTATCCAGTCTCTGATAGCTCAAAGAAAAGAATAAGCATAAGTATTACAGAAGAAACATTAATAGGATTTAAAGCCCACTAAACTGGTAGGAATTTTTCCATTGATTTATTTATAGTTTTGATCAGATCCTAAAGCAGTGAAATATATCAAATTACTTTGAGTTGCTCAGAGCTTGGTAATAAAACAAATTTTAAGATATGGTATTTCGAAACAAACAAACAAACAAAAACCTCCAGACATTGCAACCTTGGAACCTTCTCCCAGTTTTGTCTTTATGCATACTGATGCTCATAGCAAGCAAGATACATACAAATAGCATTAATGAGACTCATGTGACTAACATTCATCATTATCAAAAAAACCCTTAAACTATCTGAAAATCAAGGACACTTACTGGAGACGGACATGCAATCACTTGAACACACAGTTATACATGTAGGAGCATATAGGAACATATACATGGAAGAATTGACACCCAAGCAAATTTTATCATAGCTTAAATAAATGAAATAACACAAGGATATGTTCTATCCTACTAGAATGGTGTTTTAATGGAGCTAGACTATGCAATTTGTGCCTGAGGATCTAAGGTGTAGATATCTCTCAGATTTCAAAGCCATCTGAGCTTCTGTTGAAGGACTGTGTAGGGTAGAGAGAGTTAAATGTGGAGCAACTAATTTATCATAGGATAAATTCTTCCAGTCTTCAGAGATGTTCTGAATGTGAATATGAGTTGTTCTGAACCTCAGAAAGACGTATGTATTTTCCCTGGAAAGCTAATTTCAGATCAAAAGAAAATAAAGGGGAAAAAATGATTAGTTACTCTATATCAAGTAAAAGTTTAAACTGTTTAAATTAACTTCTTACTAAACTGCTCAAAAGTTCTGGCAATCATAAAGACTGCTGGCGTAGTCGGCAGGATACCCGCTGTGAGAATATTGTCTTTCCAGATATAGTTTGAAACTTTTTTCTGTGTGCACCTCCTGGAGTTGCAAGGAGCGATATTTTTGAAAATTTAGATGTGAGTCCTTCTCCAGGAAGACCGCTCCATATTCTGAATCCTTACCTTTTATGCGTGTACCTTTCGGGGATGTATTTTGACTATTTGCATATTGTTTAATATGTATGTGCCTCCTTGGGAAGACCTCTCTACAGTTATGTTGTAACTGAAATGCTAAACTTGGACCTTTTATGTGTCTACCTCTCGTGGACGTATTTTGAATACTTGCATTTTGTTTAATACGTGTGTGCCTCCTCGGGAATACCTCTCTGGTTATTTGGCAACTGAAGTGCGAAACTTGAACTTTGTGTGTGTGTGTGTGTGTGTGTGCGCACGCGCCTCTTGGGGAAGTGAGGAAGTAATATTTTGTGACTTAAACGTGTGTGCCTCTCCAAGAAGTTTTATTTACTGTATTGAAACCTAGAAATTGTTGCTTTAGCTTCACATTTTTTATTCTCACCCAAAGAAAGGGAGGAGTGGCTTGAGCTGTGTGCACCTCCTGGAGTTGCAAGGAGTGAACTGTAACTTAGGCGTGGTGCTTGCAGTTTTTTTTTTTAGCCTTTTGTCTTTGTGTGCTCCCCTCAGCAAAAGGGAGGCCTGATTGGAGCATTTGCATTTGTTTAGGTGTGGTGTATCTCCCTGCTAAGGAGTAACTGAGCTTTTGAATATGTGTACCTCCTCCTCCCTTAGTGTAGATCTTTCATTGTGTTAAGAAATGAGTAACAGTACTGCCAGTATGAAAAGTGAAGATGTATTATTTGATCTTTTAGAAAAACATGGTGCTCGACCCTCTTTATCAGGTATGGATTGGGCACCACAGAACTGGTATAATTTGCAGTGTTTCGGACCGTACTAGTATCCTGCAAAAGAATGCTCGTACTCAAGCTGGAAAAGGAAAGTTGTTCGTGCTGTACTCAGGGCTGTTTTAAAAGCTGTCGTGGAGTTCCGAAATGAAAAGCATTCGGCAGAACTCCAAACCATAGAAGCACTACAGGAATCAGTTAGAGTTACACAAGAATTTGTAAAAACTCTGCAGAATCAAATAGTTAATCTCGAGGAACAATTAGAAAGAGAGAAAAGTAATTCGGCTTTGTTGCAGATGGCTTTCAAGGAACTGTTAACATCTAAGGATACTAGCGATACTGTCACCCATAGTTTGCCTCAAGAAAAAAACTTTTCCTCAGGAGGAACTACAAGAGATAAAGAAAAGACTAAACAAATTAGAAGCCCCAGTAGCCCCATTGCGTCCCTTGATAAAAACCGAATATACCTTCAATAACAGTGAGGATCTAGATTCTCAAATGAATGTTAAGGAAATTCCGTTCTTGGCCACTGAGCTAGAAAAATTGAAAAGGGACTCCAAAGGAATCAGAGACAGAATGTGTATGGAGGGTCAGTCTCACTGGTGGCGACCAGATTCGGTTAACAGAAAAGGAAGCAGAAGGTTATTGGGGACCAGGAGTATTTTTAACTACCGGTAATAATCGTACTCCCTGGTCATTAACACAAAGGGCTGCCTATTGGGCAGATGGTCTCAACCCTTTAGAACGGGGAGACTCTCTTACCATTACTGGAACAACTGACCAATTAGTAGAGAGCGTTGAAAAGGCTGCTTGTCTCCAACTGATGTATGATAGAAAGCTGCAGCCACATCATGAATCATCCATGATGATGCCCGTTGATCCTGAGAGAATGACCCCTTTAATTAGAGGGCTTCTGGAATCACTGAAACCCATAGGCATACAATTACAAGCAAGGATACAAGCTATGTCACAGGGAGAAAGAACCTGGGCAGTGTTAGAAGAAACTGTAATCCCCAACCATCTGCAGTTAGATGAAAAGTATGGACGTGGGGATAGGTAGCCCAAGAGTTAATTAACTATGGAAGAAAATATGGGCCGGTGGTTTCTTTTCCCAGTAAATCTGAGCCAAGAGGTGTAAGGTTTGCAGCAGCCAGTCTTGCCCCCAGGCCACCTAGTCCAAAGCTCAGTGGGTCTGGAAGGACCTCATTGCCAGTAAAAATCAGTAGGCATAGTATCTTCCATAAACGTAATGGACTTTGGACTCTAGGCTGGAAAAAGGGTATTCCACGAAATTTGATGGATGGATTGACAACAGATAGGTTAGAGAAATTAGTTAAATGGTGGCCAGAACAAAAGCTCGAGAATCTTGAGGAAAGCAAAACCCCAGGTCCTAGGGCCTCTCCCAGGGAACCTGAACGGCTATCCAAGCCATTAGAAAACTGATGTCTCCGCCCCTCCCAAGTGAGCAGGGTGGGGGCGGTGAAGGGTGGATGCATTAGAAAGATGACAACAAAGGGAAACACTTATCTCCCGGGCCAACCTGTGTCAATTGGCTCAGCTAACCTGAGGCTGGTTTCCCTAACCTTAATGGGATACCTTAACAAATATCCTTGGAAGGCCAAAGACACCCCGAAGAAGGAATATAAAATTAACACTTGCTGTATTGTTCCCTCATTTTTTAACCATATTAACAAAGCCCCCAAAAAAGGGCAAGTCGGTGTCTCATTTTATTTTACAGGTCCTGTGGACCTTGACTGAACACAGAAAGGACTCTAATGTTTTGTGACAGAAACATTGAAAATTTGATCATGTTAGAATACTGAAAAAAAGAACTCTTGATTACATTTTGTATTTTGGTTGCAAAAGTACTATGTTTTGTGTTGTTGTGGGTGGTAATGTTGTATCTCTGTTATATTTATTTGTTATTGGTTATTGCCAAATGTATGATTGTCTCTTTTCACTTTCTACTTTTTATTCATCATGTAACATTCATGTCACCACTCCCGAGGTATCACCGAGTGGTGTCTGTGGCAAGTTGATATTGTGTGCTGTTGCAACTCTTATGTTTGTTAATTGTATGGTTCTGTATTTTATAAAATGTGTTGTATCACCTATGTAGTTTGTAACCTCCTCTACTGATGAGGAAGTCAAGCACATCAGGGCCCAGCCTGAGAAATCATTTGTAATGATTATATATATATATATTTCATTCCTTGCCCCCTTCCTTCCTTTACCCTTATGCTTGCTATCCTTTTCTCACCATTGTGGATCATCTGTGTCCCATTTTAAAGCAACCTTTGAGTCACGGGGTGGTGCAAGATATTATTCTGTTACCGTCTGTATCTCAAAGCTTGCTGGGGACACAGATGGACTTGTTCAAGTCCAGACAAGTCCCAAGCAAAGATTGTGAAATCCTTTGTCTGAAGGACACAGATGGACAAGGCCAGGGGCAACGAGAGCGAGATGAACTGCAGCTAAATAGCTGAGAAGTGCTCCTTTGTGTGGACTTATCTCAGGATGATGGCCATCTCAGAGGGTACTCAATGACTCTTGCTCAAGGCCCATCTTTGTCATGTAGGCAAGAGAACAAGGAGGATAAAAGAGGAACCGAAAACCATGAGGGCAGGATTCCTGACTATCAATTCCTTATGAAGTGATACCTGCATGCTGACAGATTCTTCTGGGCCTGCAACCTGAGCGCTGCTGCTTCCTCAAAGATTGGCTCTGCGACTGCCTCCGCTACCTGCTTGCTGCCCAAGGCCGGCCACGCTGCTTCTCCCCGCCCCCCACTGCTTCTGCCTTGGACCTTCAAACGTCATGACACAGGACCGCTGCTGGATCCTAGCGGTGACTATCCCCGCTTTACACAATTCTTGCATCTTTCGTATCTTTTCTATCACCCTCCTTCCCTTCCCTGTCTCCCTGATTTTGTAATAAACTGGTTGGACCAACATATGAACCGTTGTTTCTTAATCTCATGCCGGGTATACAGATATTAAAAGAACCTCATCTCCCTCCTATAAATTGGAGCAGGACAACTACTAAGGAAAATTGAGCATATTTACACTATGCAACAGATACTGTTGAACTACTGTACTTGACAAATAAACTTCAAGTCCATTGCTTTGTTCAAAACGTTTTAGTACAATATTATCCTTGCATGTATTTCCTTACTCAGCACTGGTATAGGCACACCTGGAGTACTGTATAGAGTTCTGCCCCCCCCAGAACAAGAGGGATATGAATGCATTTGAGACAGTCCAGCAAAGAGCCACTAAGATAATTAGGAACTGTAGCATCTTTTCTATGACAAAAAGCTGAGAGAGACGGGACTGTAGTCTAGAGAAAATAAATCTGAGGGGAGTCTCATAAATACAAGTGTGCCTAAAAGGAATATACAGTGGGATGGGACCAGGCTCTTTTGTGATGCATATTGACAGAACAAGAAGCAATGGGCACAAACTTAAGTGCAGAAGTATGTGTCTGAACATAAGAAACATGTTCTTTTTTTCCACAGTGGTTCTGGAGCACTGGTAAACATTGCCCAGAGAGACTATGAAACCTCCCTCCTTGGAGACATTTAAAAAACATGGGCCTGGGCAACCTGCTCTTGGTGTCCCAGCTTGTGAGAATCCTTCTTTGTTTTTTTGGCTCAAAGCTTGCTTCCTGAGGTATTCTTGTTATAAGACTCTGAGTGATTTGTTGAGGAGGCAACTGATAGGTGCTAACTGTGTGACAATCGATATCGCTTTGGGAACATTTGAAAGCCCCTTTCTCCAGAGCTGCTTGTTCTGTAGAAGAGCGGATGAGAGTACTCAGCAGTGTTTACTGGCGGAAGATCTGGCCTGTGACTAAACCGCTCCATCTAGGTGCGAGAAAATTGGGGAACGATACCATCTTGTTCTGTGAGAAACAGGATGCAGATGGGCATCCCTGCTCCCTCTTATCTGCTGGCAAGGCCCGGAAGATGGGAACAAAGGAGTTTCTGCTGAGATCCCAGAGCCAGAAGCTGCCACTAAAAGGACAACTGACTCGACCACTCTGAAACTATTGAAAAGGGGCCATCATCACCATGGTCGTCACCATCCTTCATCGTTGTCGTCAATAGAACAACTCCGCCTGACAACCCACCACTACTGAAGATCAAAGACTGAACTATGAACCTTGCCAGATCCATGGAGGTGACTATGTCCCTCTTGCTGCCTATAAAGACTCCTTGCTTCTTTTCTATCTTTTCTATCACCTTCCTTCCCTTCCCCATTACCCTAATTCATAATAGTGTCCGTTCTCCCCTTCCCCATTTCCCCTGATTAAGATTTGTAATAAACTGGTCGGACCAACATTTGAACCGCTGTTTCTTAATCTCACGCCGGGTATATAGATAATAAAAGAACCTCCTCTCCCTCCTATAAATTGGAGCAAGACACAGCTTGAGTAGGAAGTTGGATAAGATGACCTCCAGAAGTCCTTTCCCACTTCACCCATTGTGTAAACTATGTGGAAGTGAATTTCCAAATATAGACAACATTTAAAGTTCCATTTAAATTTTACTTAGGACTGTGTCACCACTTAGCTGTTTGAATGTTTCAAACACAATCATGAGTATTTCAATTTCCTATCTCTCACATAAGAATTTGCTATTTTTTCTGTGATTCTATGATATCAGAACTTATAGCATAATGTAGTAATATGCTGAACCAATTGTGACTTGAATGTATCTTGCAAAACTAGTTTATTTTTTAATCAAATGCAGATCATCCAGACCACAGATTTACATATAATTATTTTAATATGACACAGCACACCCACAGAGAAAGTAACAGAATATGATTGGATAGTGTTAGCTAGACAGCAGATTGTTACTTTTAGGTGTTATTAAAAGAACTGAAGAAGCAGTTGGCAGACTTATCATATCATCTGTCTGCGTGTCTGTTTCTTCTTTTCTCCTTCTGTTTAGCAAAAGTCTCAGTAGAGTCTAGCATAGTAGTCATTGGAAGTAGTGTCTTCTGTCCAACAAAAGTATTTTTCTGTCATACAAATTTGCATTCCCTATCTGACTTGATCGCAAGTGTCCATCTTATCCTATAGTCAATAGAATAAATTCAAGTACAATCCCAACAGATCTAAAAATTTGCAGTCCATAGCTATTAATATCTATTCTAACTCATTCTTCAGAAATTTCTGATCTGTAAGAGAAAAAAGTTACCGGGTCCTCATATTCAAGAAGTTGTAAGATATTTTCTTCATGTGATGGAGATGGAATTCAAAGTTTCTTGTAATCTTATGGAAGAGCTGCACTGAGAAAATGTTGATGGTGTACTTTCCACAGTCTAATCTGTGCTCAGTAAAAAGCACAAAATAGTGATGATATAGTGGCAAGAATTCTCCCTTCCTAGATATCTCTGTATCTCAACTTAAATCTATGTCCATGAGGAAATGAAGTGGATGTATGACAAGGCTAGATTAGAAAACAGGTTCAGAAGCAAATTTGATTAACACTTATAAGGCTTAATTTTTGAGTGGTTGGTCTGATCTCTGTTTAAAAATGTCCTTTGCAAAAGCTTTGACCTATAAGGGCTTACAATGTAAATAAATATAAAAGTCAGAACATCCTGTTCTTGAGTAAGATTTTCATTTTCTTTCTGTTGGCATTCCTTTGGAGGAGGATTCCAGTCTCAGAAAACTGATGTATCAATTGTTATATCCTCACTTTATAGGATGAGTGTGTATTGATAGTAGAGATTAAGGAGAAACAAAAAAACAAAAACAAAAACAAAATTGACTGATCAGTAGAAAACATCTACTATAAGGCACAGTAAAAATCCTTTTTTTTCTTCCCCTGTTGAATGTCAGGGAAAAATTTCATAACCATTGCAAAACATAGAAATTTGCTTTATTTTCTTTTTCCTTTGATT
The DNA here is from genome assembly GCF_023343835.1 of Lagopus muta. Lineage (NCBI taxonomy): Eukaryota > Metazoa > Chordata > Aves > Galliformes > Phasianidae > Lagopus > Lagopus muta. The sequence continues at coordinate 162,809,868 of NC_064433.1, forward strand.
TTTTTTCCTTAGCCTTCTATTGCTGCTCCATATAGTATATTTTAGAAAGAATAAAAATATATAGCATTTTCTGAAAGATAACAAGAACCCCTAGCACGCTTAAGCAAAATTCTTGTTACAGAGATACCGAGTTTAACCAATAATTTGAATGAAAATAAGATACCAGCTACTGGGGAAAGTAGGAAATATGAAAACATCTCAAAGGAGGCAGAGAATGAATCTATATTTTGAACAAGAAATGAGTAAAGCATATGCTCATATCTGTAAACTACCCTGTTCAAAGGCTATTGAAAACTTCCCTTTCTTTCTTTAAACATGTCCAGCTCATCTCCGCAGGACATGATTTAATACTAGTATATATGTTTTCTCCATTCTCATCCCTGTGGACTGAAATATCACCCTATGCATTCAGAGACACAGTTGCATTTTCTGTTTTGGTCAATCACACCACATATGTTATCGAAAGTGCAAAGAATGTGCATCAGTGATAGAACATTTAAATTCACCAAATTTATGGAATAATGAAGACAGTATGTCCATCCAAGGGAATAATTACTTCACAGGGAGCCTGTGCATCTCAAATTGGTTGCTTCCTTGGACTTTAAATTGGCCACTGTTCCTGTTTTTTAAAGCCAGCAAACGGTAGTGCTGTCAGAAAGACTGCCTGCCAGAAAAGGGCATTTTCAAAGTCACACAGCATGAATATTTCCTTGTCAAGACCCATTACAAGAAAAAGTAAGCGGCATTTGAATGAAATAGTCCTTTTATCTATCTATCTATCTATCTATCTATCTATCTATCTATCTATCTATCTATCTATCTATCTACCTATCTATCTATCTATTTTATTTTGTAACTAGCTTGGGTTGAAGTACCTCTACCAACTCTGAGAACATAGGGACATCAGTTCACTACAGGAAAGCAGAATTATATTTGGAAAAACAGACTGAAATATAACAATTCTTACTTTTTCTCTTATTTTAAATTATTACTTTAAAATTTAAGCAGAGAGATTGTGCATATATCACATTTCATTAGATTAAACATACTTTATGATGTTACATAATTTGATGTGACCTCATTGAACCAGATGAAAATGTCATGTATGATACATTTAAAGAAGGGGAAAAGAAAGACTATAATTCACTATTATTTCAAAAATATTCATTACATTTATACAGGTTCTGTTATGTATGGCAATTTCTTGCAGTTCTGGGGACAGAAAAAGTTGTAACAAGCTATTAAGTTAGTTATAAAACTTCCACGTAGAGAACAAATGTTTCACTTTGTGCAAAACACAATTTCTAATCAGTTCTTAGACATTTTATGGGATATTGCATTGTTTTTATTTGTGTAACTCAAAGAAATACTTTCTAAGCTAATAATCAGTGCTTATTTTGAGAAGACTAGTGATTGACAAAAAAAAAGAAAAATTGCAAATACAAATTTCTGATTGAAGTTTCAGTGGCAGTTCAACTCCTATGTAAGTTCTTTCCTGTATTATGTAAGTACAGAGTTGGGATAGCAACTTTTTTTCCAGACTTGGGTGACAGTTTTACAATTCTGTAACTGACTCCTTACTGGCAATTACTAATATATTGGTCTTTTAATATTTGGTCCATTGAGAATTTCAAAATAGTAGTAGCTGTCCTTGCAATTGTCTAAAGACAAGGACTTCAGTTCTTTGTATTTCTGGAGGTAGCTTAATGAAAACGCAGAGCTTTTGCCAAGATTAACTGTAATAGAACAGTGACTAAAAAATTCCCAATTATTCTATCTACTGACAAGATATGATCATGGTCCTTCAGCAGCTCTCTTTAGAAAATAATCTGAAAGAAGGACACAGTCTATCCCTATGCGTCTACTGGACCTCATCTTTCTACACAAATAGTTACAAGCAGACAAGATCCCTAGTAAAACTATGTCATTCAGATCTAGCATGAAAAGCTTACAAATTTTTAGTGAGATTCTTTGGAGCTTTTTATGTTAGCGAATTATAATATATTAATGCCAACACTGACAAAAAAAGACTTGAGCAGAAGTTGATTCATATTCTTCTACTTCGGTTCAAACATAGGACCTTGTGTTTGCCTGCACCATCTGTGCAGATTTATTTTCCAAACACCATGGTTCAGGGCTTATATACGTGGAGAAATATATATATGATGATGAGGCAGGAACTAAGGCAACATCCAGGGGACTTCAGAAATTTTTTGTATATCATGAAACAATTCTTCAAGAGTCCCTAAGTAGGAAAATCATGAACAGCTCATTACACAGAATGCATATCCAAAGAGCTATTATAGTGTGTATGTATTGACTGAAAGATAACATCTGACTATCTGCATTCTGTGCTCCTGATGCCCTGATTGTGGAGAATTATTATCCTGTAAGATGGTAATACCAATACTAGTAACAGGCCACCAAATTTGTACTGTTTGTGCATCTTCAGGACTGAGGCTTATCAGACCTTCTCTACTTAAGATGTTCTTGTCTTGCATTCAGCTATGGATTAATGAAAATAGACAATAAATTTTTCTGTCATATGAAAGGTACATAAAAAATTAAGAAATAAAGTCACATAGGAACCATATATATAATTAAGTTAAATAGCTGTTTTGATAAATGTAACTGAAAAAATTATTAATAAGGTCATTTTATAATAGCAAACCCTAGAATGAGTTAAAACCCAGGAAACAGTGATGTGCAAAAAACATTTATTTACTCTGATAGTGGTAAACTCTTGTAACTACTGACCCATGCAGAGCATAAATATTATTTTACTGTAGGCCACAGGTAACTGCTTCTAAAATACAGCATTTCTTTAAGGTGAACCTGACAGAATTTGACATGCATAAAAAATACACATACAGTATGTATGTAGCATACTTCACTGTGACATTCGCGCAGACAGTCTGGGTTTGGCAACAGTTTGGTTTTGTGCTCTTCTTTTGACATTTAAGGAAAAGCTTAGAATGTTTCTGAAAGGAAATGGCATTGCTTGCCAGATACAAATATATATCTTCACAAAGGCCATCTTCAGGTGAAAATGCCTGCAGAATTGTTGTTGGAGGTGACATGTTCCAGCTGAGAGATTGTGAGGAAAAATAGTTTGAATACCACCTGAGAAAAATATAGTTAAATCTAACTGAGAATGCTTCAACTCTATGATCAAGAACTTCAGCTGTTATAAATCATTTGAAGTTCCCTTGAACTCAGTTTTATCATTTTCATTTCACTTTATTTAAGCTATTTATTTATCAAACTATTATACCTTCTGCTTCGTATGTAAAGGCTCTGATGATTTTTTATGTTACTATGGGAATTTTCTACTATGGGAATTAGTGTTCAAATATTCATAAAATATATAAATGGGAGATAAGCGCTCACAAAAATGTGGTTTATTCCAACTATGTAATTCTATCCTTGAGTTGTGAGGCATGGATGATTTGTTTTCTATTTCCATGTTATTCTTATCTCTAGTAATATAGTACTATGCACAGCCTTCTGAAAATGGACTTTCAGGAACTATTTTGTGCTTTCGTAAACCTTAATACGTTTCTAAAATTTTCAAAGCTGTGCAATATATATGCCTGATCAGACTCTCAAGGATTTAAACTACTCATCATTCATTCAGACAGTTCTACAAGAATCAGTATGTCTCTGCATATACATTGCCCCCACCCTTACAGTACAAACACAAATGTATGTACTGGGTTTAAGTGGCAAGGCTTTCATGTGTGTGATAGTTGAGGGAGTAGGAGGGGAAGGCAGGGGTGTTAAGGCATTCACATGTGTTTGCTTCTTGTTTCTGGAAGTGTAGGAGGATAGTTGGCTTTTACTGTCCTTAAAGGTAGTATAAACATGCTCCTCATATGCTCCTCATATATATATTTACATATTTATATATGAGAAACCAGATAAGTATATACATTTTTTTTATGTTTTACACAAAACAATTTTAGTTTATTTTGCTTATTTTTTACCTATAATGATAAGTGGATTTTTATACTCTATCTGTCATTTTACTCAGTCTATGACAACAAAAGCAATGACCCTAACTAGGCTTTCTTTCATCCTCTTTCTGAGGTTGAGAAACCCTTTCTCAGAGGCATGAAATATAGGATAGTTGGGTTTTCAGTTCTTTCATGTGGTGTACAATCTGTCAAGAGCTTCTCTTTCCCCTGGAGACATTGTCAAGTATTTCCTCAATTTCTCTGCCACTCCAATGAGTAGCACACCTTCTTGATACAACTAAAAATTTGCAATAATTTTCAAGTCCATGATTACTTTTTTTTATTATTTTTTTATTTTTTCCTCTCTTAAGATGCATCACACATAATTTCTCCAGTTCTTCTATGGATAAAACTTAGGGTTTTGTTTTGTTTTTGTTTTTTTTATCTTCATCACCTGTGACTATTGTTGATATGCTGATAACACATTCGCTTATTTGTTTGTAACCAGCTTTATATTAACCAAAGCTGCCAAATCCAGGGCATCTTGAAATTTTAGGATTCCTTGGCTGACCCCAGCACATATTCACAAGTAAATGATGCTTCAGGAAAGGGCCAGAGTTAATAATAATGGTCGGACAAAGTTGTAAATTTTTTTCAATAAGTGCCAGTTCCCTAACTGGGGGATCTATTCCCTAGTTGGGTTATCAATCTGTAGAGATGTCATGGTTTTATGATTTTTGGCTATCAGTATTCCACACCATAACATCATGTAATGCACTGGGGGGGGGGGGGGAGGGGAGTTAACTTCTGCCGAATGTTTGTCCGACGGAGAAGAACTACATTTCCCCAGGAGGCTTTGCGGTCGGCAAGGAGGTATAACTCTGGGCAAGGTCACCTGAGTTCTTCTTCTTCGCCTGCTCTTCGCCGTCTGCTCTTCGCCGTCTGTGCTTCGCTGTCTGCGCTTCGCCATCCACACTTCACTGTCTGCTTTTCTTCAGTCACTGAACTGGACTGCACTTCTCACCTCAGCATTGTGGTGATGTCTATCTACCATCCAGACAGGCTCTCTCTCTCTCTCTCTCACTGTAATTTGCTAATACTATATTTAGTATATCATTTGTTCCACCTCAGATTATTGCTGTTGTTTTCAAGTATTTTGGGGTCCCCTGTTTCCCCTTTCCCGGAGGTGCGGATCCGCAGATCCCTCTGCCCTGCTGGTCATGGAACCAGGCCGAACCAGCCCGTAAACTGTTGACATTCTTTGGTGGAGAACGTGGGCAGCAGTTGCTTTCTAGCTGTTTAGAACAAATCTCTCTCTGTGCTCACGGAGAGCTTCATTGGGAAAGCTTATCTGTTTCACCGCTACTCTCTGAAACGTGACCTTGAAAACTCCAGGCGGACTGCCAATATCCTAGGATATTTGTAAACTCTGAGCTTTACTATCTTGCCTCTGTAAAAAAAAAAAAAAAAAAAAAAAAAAAAGCTTTGTGTTGTGAAACTGACTTTTAAGGGATTGCGTGCTACTGCTTCTTCTTTCCTAAAGCTCAAATCATACTGGGCATTAATTAAGCTTGCCACCTTGCTCTATGGAGTAACAGGCATATACAATCAATTGAAAACATGGGTGGAAATATGGACTTGGCATGTTCGTACAATATGGCATACAATTCCAGAGACAGCTGTTAATTTTACAGGACTGGGGATTTTTAAGGTTTCTAGTCTCTCCTTTCAACCTGTTATGCAGTTTCTGAATGATCACCTAGTTGCGTTGTTAATCTCCCTGAATGTATTGCTCATTGTTTCACTTAGTATTAGTATTTATTATATTTTGAGGATGTCCTCCCCAAAACTGGAGAATACTGAGTGGCAGGGAGTGTGGAGAGGTGTGGGAGGGACTTTAGACAGATGGAAATCTTCGGTGTCGTGGAATTGCACTCCAGAACACCTGAAAGACCCTGAGAGTCTAAATAGCTATTTGAGGCAGGAATGTTGCAGCTTGGGCAGTTCTGAGGAGGCACAATTGATTTGGGGCCTGGCTAATGCTTATCGGGCCTTATTCAATACTATCCTGGAGAGAGAGAGAGCTTGTGAAATTGAAAGGGAGAGTCTCAGGGAAACAGTTCAAAATGAGCGAGAGAGTCTCCTGCTCAAGAGAAAAAACCTCTGATCTGAGAGAGATGCCCTCCGAATTGAGAGAGACTCCCTGCAATCCAAACTCAACAATCTTCAATCTCAACAACACACCCTCCAATCTGAGCTAGATACTGTCATAATCGAACGAGACACGCTCCAAGCTGAGCTGGAGGATGAGAGCATTGGAACTGATCAACCTGATCAACCACAGGAGGCACCACAATTGATGTCAGTCGCCCCTGTAAGAGGACGGAAAACGAAATGAATCTCGACTCAGTTAGAACAGAAGAAAGAGGAGGAAAGAGGTCCAGAGGAGTGGCTCCGAGGTCCAAGAGAAGCACCTCTGAGTCCAGGGGAGGGGCCCTCAGTAAGACCACGGTCACCAATGCCTATGAGGGCAAGAAGTCCTGGAAGGGGAAGAGGTGAGCAAGATATCGTTACCTTTGTTGATCGATCTCTGAAAATGAATGAAATTCGAAGTCTGAGAAAAGACTTCTCAAGTCACCCAAATGAGCCTATTGCTACTTTGGTTACTTCGATGCTGGGACAATGGGGCCAACAGTGTGTGGCTAGATAGTAGAGAAGCTCGCCAACTGGGTGGCATTGCTAGGGACTCAGCCATTGATAGAGGTATTAGTACATGCCAGAACCAGGCCTTCACCCTCTGGAAGAGGATGTTGTTAGCTGTAAGAGAAAGATACCCCTTCAAAGACGATCTGATGCTTGAGAAGAAGAAATGGGATGATATGGAAGAAGGCATCCATTATTTGAGAGAATATGCTGTGGTGGAAACACTACATAGCCCCGATTTCATTCCTGGTGATCCAGACCAAGAGCATGATCCTCAGAGAGCCAGGTGTACACCAAACATGTGGCGTACATTCACGAAGACTGCACCAGAAAGGTACGCAGGCACATTTGCAGCAATGTATGGCAGAGGGGAAAAAAGACCCCTTATAAATGAGTTGGTTAATAAACTTCAAGACTTTGAGTTACATTTAAGCCCTCTACGAGTTTGTGTTTCAGCCATTGCAGAGGTAGCTGAAAAGCTGAACAGAATGGAGAGCAAGCAAGAAGATATTATAGACAAATTGTCTACCATGCCTAATGCTGATGGATCCATGGTGGTAACAGACACATCCAATGGAGATCAGAATTCCCAAAACAGCCTACTTGAGGGGCTGATCAACTTGATTTCTTCCCAGCCAGTGTCATCTAATGTCTCAGCTATCAAAAGAAGACGTCCTCCTGCTCGAACAAGTGACAACAGTAAGACCAATTCACGTTTTGCCTTGTGGCATTACTTACGTGACCATGGAGAAGATATGAACAAGTGGCATAAGCAACCTACTCCAGCACTTCAAGCACGGGTAAAAGAATTACAAGACAAATCAACCACCAAGGTGAACTTCTCCAAAAAGGTGATTGCTCCAGTTGCTGCAGACAACAGAGGTAACAAATAGAGGGGCCCTGCCCCCAGCCAGGGGGGGGAAAGGGATAATAGAGTTTATTGGACTGTGTGGATTAGATGGCCTGGCACATCAGAATCATGGAAATATAAGGCCCTGGTGGATACTGGTGCTCAGTGCACTCTAATGCCCTCGAGTCACCAAGGGACAAAATCAATTTATATTCATGGGGTGACTGGGGGTTCCCAAGAGCTGACTATGTTGGAGGCCAAAATCAGCCTCCCTGGTAAAGACTGGCAAAAGCACCCTATTGTGACTGGTCCAAGGGCTCCATGTATACTTGCTATTGATTACCTCAGAAGGAGATATTTTAAGGATCCCAAAGGGTATCGATGGGCCTTTGGAATAGCTGCTGTAGACACAGAAGGTGTTAAGCAGTTGTCTGTTCTGCCTGACCTATCAGAAGATACGTCTGTTGTGGGGCTGCTACAAGTGGAAGAGCAACAGGTACCAATTGCTACAAAAACGGTGCACAGATGGCAGTACCGCACCAACAGGGATTCCTTGCTCCCCATTCATAAGTTGATTCATCAACTAGAGAGCCAGGGAGTGATCAGCAAAACTCACTCGCCTTTTAACAGCCCCATATGGCCAGTGCGTAAAGCCAGTGGAGAATGGAGGCTGACGGTGGACTACTGTGGCCTGAATGAAGTCACACCCCCACTGAGTGCTGCTGTGCCAGATATGTTAGAACTCCAGTATGAACTGGAGTCAAAAGCAGCCAAGTGGTATGCCACCACTGACTTTGCTAATGCCTTTTTCTCCATTCCTTTGGCCAAAGAATCTAGGCCACAGTTTGCTTTCACCTGGAGGGGCATTCAGTATACCTGGAATCGTTTGCCCCAGGGGTGGAAACATAGCCCAACCATTTGCCATGGGCTGATCCAAGCCGCACTGGAACAGGGGGGTGCTCCTGAGCACTTACAGTACATTGATGACATCATTGTGTGGGGGCAACACAGCAAAGGAAGTTTTTGAGAAAGGAGAGCAAATAATCCAGATCCTTCTCCGCGCTGGTTTCGCTATTAAGCGAAGCAAAGTGAAAGGACCTGCCCAGAAAATTCAGTTCCTAGGCATAAAGTGGCAAGATGGCTGTCGTCACATCCCAACAGATGTGGTCGACAAACTCACTGCCATGTCTCTGCCCACTAATAAGAAAGAGACACAATCATTTCTGGGCATAGTGGGTTTTTGGAGAATGCATGTTCCAAACTACAGCCTCATTGTAAGCCCACTTTATCAGGTGACACGGAAGAAGAATGATTTTGTGTGGGGTCCTGAGCAACAGCAGGCTTTTGAGCAGATTAAACAGGAGATAGCCCGTGCTGTGGCCCTGGGGCCAGTACGGATGGAACAGGATGTGAAGAACATCCTCTACACTGCTGCTGGAGAGAAAGGCCCCACTTGGAGTTTGTGGCAAAGAGCCTCAGGAGAGACCCGAGGCCGACCCCTGGGATTCTGGAGTCCAGCTTACAGAGGGTCGGAGGAGGGCTACGCTCCAACTGAGAAGGAGATCTTAGCTGCATATGAGGGGGTTCGGGCTGCTTCTGAAGTAGTCGGTACTGAAACACAGCTTCTTCTGGCACCTCGACTGCCAGTGCTGAACTGGGTGTTCCTTCCACCCATCATACTACTGATGCCACTTGGAGTAAGTGGGTTGCATTGATTATGCAACAAGCGTGGATGGGGAACCTCAGCCGTCCAGGAATCCTACGGGTCATCATGGACTGGCCTGAAGGTAAAAAGTTTGGAACACCACCAGCAGAAGAGGTATCTCGTGCTAAAGAAGCCCCACCATACAATGAACTAACGGAAAATGAAAAAGAAATATGCCCTGTTCACAGATGGATCGTGTCGTATTGTGGGAAAACATAGCAGATGGAAATCTGCTGTGTGGAGCCCCACACGACAAGTTGCAGAGGCCACTGAAGGGAAAGGAGAATCAAGCCAATTTGCAGAGGTAAAGGCTGTCCATCTGGCCTTAGATGTTGCTGAACAGGAGAGGTGGCCAATGCTTTATCTTTACACTGACTCATGGATGGTAGCAAATGCCTTATGGGGGTGGTTACAGCAGTGGGAGCAAAATAATTGGCAAAGAAGGGGTAAACCTATTTGGGCTGCTGAACTGTGGAAAGATATTGCTACCCGAACAAAAAATATGGTTATAAGGGTGCGTCATGTAGATGCTCATGTGCCCAAGAGTAGAGCTACAGAAGATCAGCGAAATAACCATCAAGTAGACCAAACTGCCAGAATTGAGGTGGATCAAATAGACCTAGATTGGCAGAACAAGGGTGAGTTATTTTTAGCTCGGTGGGCCCATGAGACCTCAGGCCATCAAGGGAGAGATGCAACATATAAGTGGGCCAGAGACAGAGGGGTGAATTTAAGTATGGATGCTATCGCACAAATCATTCATGACTGTGACACAAGCACCACAATTAAACAAGCTAAAGGGATGAAACCTCTCTGGGGGGAAGAGCGATGGCAAAAGTACAAATATGGGGAGGCATGGCAGGTTGATTATATCACCTTGCCACGATCTCACAATGGTAAGCGTTATGTGCTCACCATGGTGGAGGCAACAACCGGGTGGCTTGAAACATATGCAGTACCCTATGCCACCACCCGAAACACCATATTAGGTCTGGAGAGGCAAATTCTGTGGCGACATGGCATCCCGGAAAGAATTGAGTCAGATAATGGGACTCATTTTAAAAATTCACTTGTGGATACTTGGGCCAGAGAACATGGCATCAAATGGATTTATCATATCCCCTATCATGCACCAGCCTCTGGTAAGATTGAACGCTACAACGGGTTGTTAAAAACCCTGTTAAAAGCAATGGGTGGCAGAACATTTAAACACTGAGAGAAGTATTTGGCAGAAGCCACCTGGCTGGTCAACACCAGAGGATCGGTCGGTCGAGATGGTCCTACCCAATCCAGCTCCCTACATATTGTAGAGGGAGATAAGGTCCCTGTAGTAGATGTAAAGAACATGTTAGGAAAGGCAGTTTGGGTTTTTCCAGCTTCTGGGAAGGGCAGACCTCTTCGTGGAACTGTTTTTGCCCAGGGACCTGGGTCCACCTGGTGGGTGATGCAGAGAAACGGGGATGTTCATTGTGTACCACAAGGGAATTTGATGTTGGGGGAGTGCAGTCTGTAATCCCATGTGTTAAGCATGATGTAGTGATGTAGAATAAGGGGTGGAATGTCATGGTTTTATGACTTTTGGCTATCAGTATTCCACACCATAATATCATGTAATGCACTGGGGGGGGGGGAGGTTGACTTCTCCTGAATGTTCATCCGACAGAGAACTACATTTCCCCAGGAGGCTTTGCGGTCAGCAGGGAGATATAACTCTGTGCAAGGTCACCTGAGTTCTTCTTCTTCGCCTGCTCTTCACCATCTGCGCTTCGCCGTCTGTGCTTCGCTGTCTGCACTTCGCCATCCGCCATTCTTAACTCCAGGATCAAGGAGTCAGTGCCCAACTTACTCTGTGTGGGAATTCGGTTGCCTACTTTTGGGTGATGTGTTCTTCAACATTTGTGTAAATAAAGGCATGAGAATACGTCTGGTAAAAAAAACTATACAAATTTTATATCAGAAATAGAGGTATTATATACGTGATTTCGTAGATGTGAGTCAGATAAAAACAATTTTGATAAATTTGTGGTAAATATTACGGGTAATAGATTTGTATTCTAAAAATTTGTGTCCACTGCATCTGCAATTATTGCAACTAGATGAGTGGAACAACTCTTAGAGTCATAAACATACACTGACTGACGTACATATAATCCAGTAGTAGCTACAATTGTTGAAAGCATGAAAATATATGTATGGGATGATATGAAATGATGGGAAATACTATTTTACTATTGTACATCTGCAAAATCAGAATAACTATAGTGATAATAAAAAATATTATGGCATAATTTAAACATGAATCTGAGAACAGTAGGACTCCAAGCCTCTACTTCCTGGCTACCTCCTTCTCTACAAGTTATCTGATCTTACGGGAGGTTAGGCTTCTTGCTGGAGACCTCCAGAATATGATGGCCTCATATGCTGGCACAGCTGGGCACTTGAAACTCCTTTTCCAATCCTACTAATTTTTTGTATAGAGGAGGAGAAAACCCAGAATAGATCCCACTAGTACTTTAAGCACAACAGCTATGCTCTGGACTGCTGCTTGAAAGCAAAACGAAGAACAATTCTAGGGGCAAAAAAGGAAGTTTTCCCCAATTCATTCTTTTAACCGCACTAGAATAGAAATAAATACAATTCTGTCAAAGGAAATTAGAAAGCCAAAAATGAAAAAAAAAAAAAAAAAAAAAAAAGTGTATAGCAGATTATAGTAAAATAAGAGATTAATCATTTTTTACATTGTATTTTTCACTGAACTTCATACATTTAAAATCTTGATCTCTCCAGAACCATCATTTCACTCAGTATTTATATTCTGGCAAATATTATAAATTAGGTATGTTAACTCTACTTTTTTATGTCAACAGACAATAACAATTGTTAAAAATGTATGTGAAACCGATGTGATATTTTTATTCTTTGCTGAGTTCATGGGGTTCTCTTTTTTTCTTTATTTGCTTAGTGACTTGGTATGTGCAGCATCTTCAGGTTACAGAACATATGTTTTATTTATTTTGAGGCATGCTATATTAAAAATGTTCAATTTAAGATACACCAGATAACAAATAATTATTTCAGTTCAATTGATGTTTAGTATGTTTTCCTGTGTTTACATAATAAATTCTATCACCTCATGTATTTACATGGAAAAAATAAAAGGATTAAGAGACATTTTGCTTCAATTTTTTTTTTCTGTTACTAAAAAAGAGAAACAGGTTTTACAATGATATTTAAGACTTCTACCAAAGCTTTAGAGCCAGATTAAATTTTATATGTTTTGCAAAAATTTCAAATTAAACTGTGAACTCATTCTGAATATATATTGAGTTGTTCACCATTTTAATTCATTTATCACAGTGAAAAAGAGAAAGAACTTTTTACTTTTTTCATTCAGGTGCTATTTTGCTCGGTTTTATTTTGAGATATCTGGTACGTGCTGACTGTATAATACACTTACATGATGCCCAAGGTACAGATCATATAAAACATGTATGTGTTTGGACCTACTGCCCCCACCAGACTCTTGTATGTTGAAACAAGATGATGTATCTTCAGTGAAAACACTAGTGAGAACAGAAATGTTAAGATCATGACTGAAGTTAACTGTTTACTACAGATGTCTTTATAAAGATTAAGTAATTCATCTTCTTTTAGGAAGTGTGAAAGTTAAATTAAACCTGCATCTGCTTTGTTGTACTGGAGTATACTTCAGGCACATGTAGACCTTCATATTGAGAAATGTCTGTAAAAGACTTATTTTACAGTCAGATCTTTATGTGCTTTATCTCACCTCCATTTGATTTTTTTCCTACTCAATTAGATTTTGAAGTATCTATCCTTAAGAATATTTCAGTCAAAGGTCCTAACCTATTCTTTCTACTCTTTTTTTTACCATCTTTCAGAAATATATTTTCAAGGCATTATCATTAGAAAAGCAGAAATTTTGCATTCTCACATGGTTCATTAAATAGCTAACATTCTATTTTTATGTATGAAGCACAATGTTTTTAAAATAACGTAATTGTCTAGCCCAGATAAAATTTATTCAGAATAATAGCTGTAATGTATGATTTTACAGATGCATTTCATGTTATAACGATGTTTCTGAAAATAAAAGTATAGCTCACTTATAGATATTTAATTTTCTAACATAGACAAATAAGAGATCCCTTGTAATTCTACTTATCTTTAAATGCAGGAACTTAGCAGAGGAACTGGCACAGATAGCCAGGCCCAATATAATGTCATCTTCACTCTGTTTAATGGGCATTCCCATATTTTTTTTACATTTTTGTCTGGCTTTAGATGGACATTTAATGTAGAACAGTGCTCTTTCTTGTCAGGAGATACTGATTAATTTTAAAGGAAGTATTAAAACTCACTTTGAAAAAATTAAATGCTTTTTGATGATATTCTCAGATCTGTAGATCTGTGAATTATGCCCACTATGCAATACAAGTTAAAGGCAAGCATGAATGCCAGTGTGAGATGTATTTGACAATGTCCTCTTAAATTTTAATGTACACTTTTTCGCATTAGTATCTGAAGGGTGCAGAGATCTGTAGTCAGTCTTAGCCTCACCTAAACCATACTGCTCTGTACTTGAGATCTCTTAGTGTTCATCAGTAGTGACAAGAGTTATTGATTGAATATTCATGGGATTCCTGTTACTTTAATACTCTTTGTCATTCTTCTCTTCTTATAATCTTTTCTACTTCATACTATATTTTGAAGTGCAGGATCCCTTAGCAGATGTTATCCCTTGTTCTTTAAACATTGTAAATGTTATAAAACAATCATAGAATCATAGAATTGTTCAGGTTGAGAAAAACCTTAAAGATCATCAAGTCCAACTGCAACCTAACCATATAACCCTAACTCCAACAACCCTCTGATAAATCATGTCCCTGAGCAACACATCCAGGGATGGTGAGTCAACCACCTCCCTAGGGAGCCTATTCCAGTGTTTAACAATCCTTTCAGTAAATAAGTGTTTCTGGATATCCAAACTAAACATATCCTGGCACTACTTGAGGCTATTTCGCCTTGTCCTGTCACCTGTCACCAGTGAGAAGAGACCAACCTGGCTCTCGCTGTAAGCAACTTTTCAGGTACTGGAAGAGAGCAATAAGTTCTCCCTCAGCCTCCTCTTCCCCAGAATGAACAGCCCCAGTTCCTTCAGTCTCTCCTAGTAGGGCATATTCTTCAAGCCCTTCAAAAGCCTTGTGACATTTCTTTGGACCTGCTCCAACACCTCAGTGTCCTTTTTATTGAGGTGCCCAAAACTGAGCACAGTACTCGAGATAGGGCCTCATCAGTTCCGAATACAGGGGCAGGATTATTTCTCTAGTCCTGCTCACCACATCATTCCTGATACAAGCCAGGATGCCATTGGCCTTCTAGGCTACCTGGGCACACTTATGGCTCATATTCAGCCAACTGTCCATCAGCACACCAAGGTCCCTTTCCATCAGGCAGCTTTCCAGCCACTCCTCCCGAAATCTGTAGGGTTGCCTGGGGTTGTTGTGATCAAAATGCAGGACCTGATACTTGGCCCTATTGAAACTCTTACTATGACCCATTGATCCAGTTTGTACAGGTCCCTCTGTAGTGCCTTTTTCCTCTCAGGCAGATCAACACTCACTCCCAACTTGGTGTCATCTGCAAACTTACTGAGGATGTACCCAATCCTCTCATCAAAATTATTAATAAAGATGTTAAAGAGAATGGTTTTTCCTGTCCTTAGCAATTGCCAGATTGCATATTTCCTATGAACAGAATATTTAAGCACTGAAACAATGCAAAAAACAATCTCATTATTGAAGATTCAAACACCAGACAGCAAGTATGCAGCAATCTTCTATCAGGATTAACTGCAGAAAGTCACTTAAAATGATCATGCTTTCAGTGCTGCTTACTGATTTAATTCAATTGCTATTACAGAGCAACTGAAATAAAACAAAAAAAAAACCAAAAAACAAAACAAAACAAAAAAAACACTTTAGATTTTAATTTACTTGTAGCATAAATATATTTATCACAGAAGAAATTTCACAAACTGGATCTTTAGGGGTTCTAATCTAAACTATGTCTAATCATCCAGTTGTCAGATATAAGTCTGACTTCATTCTCGACTTTGATGTGAACAATCAAGTATCACAAAACAAAAAAAGTATCACTTGCAGAAGGAAGTTAATCCATCCTTTGGAATAATGCACAGAGTACAGACAAATATGAAGCAGAAAGATTTTCTGGGTTGTTTGGAAAGTAGGAACTCAGCTGTAGAGTGAAAGGAGCTTAGGAGACACCAAAAAAAAAAAAAAAAAAAAAAAAAAAAAAAAAAAAAAAAGAAAAGAAATTGAGGAAATACCTTTAAAGGATCACTGAAGAAAGCCATGAGTTTGACGACATTTCCAGCGTACAGGATAAGGGCAGTTGGAGATAAATAAGAATTCAGTTTACTAGAAGTGGTTCAAAATTTTGAAGGGCATCTGTGCTGATGGAGAAAACCTGGAACAACTGTTTTCCCAGGCTTCCTAGTTAGAGCAGGAAGCAAGAGAATTCAATATATCCACAAAAAGCAGTGTCATTTGGAGACACTACAGTCTGATCATCTAGGAAAGGGTGGAAAGAATGTTAAATCTGAAGGAGAAAAGCTGGAAAAAAAAGACAAAAAAAAAAAAACAAACCAAAAAACAAACAAACAAAAAAACACTATATTTCTGGGCATTTCCGTAACTTAGGATGTAATTATAAATGAAGTTCAGCTAGTGCGAGCTGGTGGCAGAACTTTCACTCAAGTTGTGGATGTTGTGTATGACTCAAGACTATACAGCTTGTGCCTTCTGTACTATGTATTTGTTTTTTACTTCTTTCATAAGTAATAGCAGAATGTGGGTATATACAGATTCCATTTAGTTTACTTACCATTAAATCAGGAACTATAGTGTCCTTATCACACCTTCACATTGACTTCCATACTTCTGGAACTTGAGGTGTACATTATTAGTCACAGAATCATAGAATCCTTTGAGTTGGAAGGGATATTAAAGGTTGTCTAGCCCATCTCTCCTGAAATGAACAGGGACATCTGTAGCTAGATCAGGTTGCTCAGAGCCCGGTCCAGACTGATCTTGAATGCCTCCAGGAGGAAACTGGTCCCCATCTTGGGACCAGTGCTCTTCAAAGTTTTTATCAACAACATAGACAGCAGAATTGAGTGTACCCTCAGTAAGTTTGCTAATGAGATCCCCAGCAGAAACTGTCGGAGTGCATCCAGAGGAGGCACACGAAAACTATCTAAGAGCTAGAGCACCTTTCCTAAGAAGAAAAACAGAGGGATCTGGGCTTGTTTATTTTAAAGAAGAAAAGGTTCCAAGGAGACCTCATTGCAGCCATCCAGTACATGAAGGAAACTTATTAGTAGGGAGGTAGACAAAGGAGAATGGCTTTAAAAGAGGGGAAATTCAACTTAGAGATTAGGTGGAGATTATTATTATAATTATATTATAATATATAATATATATTATATATATTATATATAATTATATTATTATAAATATATTATTTATTATTTATTATAATATTTTTATTAGAGATTATTATAATAAATATATATACTAGAGATTATTATAATAAATATATTATTGCTCAGAGAAGTTGTGGATGTCCCATACGTGATGGCGTTCAAGATCAATGGGCTCTGGACAGCCTGGCAACCCTGCCTGTGGCACAGGGTTAGAATGAGATGATCTTTAAGTTCCCTTACAATCTAAACCATTCTATGATTCTATTATTCTATTATGGATCCTTACGATTTTATCCTGTTCTATCTCCCCTGCTCAGGGTGCCCAGGACCTTGTCCAAGTGTCTTTTAAAGATCTTCAAGGAGGATATAATAAAAAAAATACCTCTGTGCAGCCTGTACCAGTACTCCATCACCCACACAGTAAAAGAGTTCATGGATCATGAGAGCTTATGGATTCTATTCTGGGCTGCAAGGACACACTGCTAGCTTGTGTTCAGCTTGCCATCCACCAGTACTGGCAAGTTGTTTCTGACTGGTCTGTGCTCAATCCCTTCATCCCAGCTTGGATTGAAAATGGGGGTTGCTACAACCAGCTGTTCTTCCCTTATCCACTGATGCAATTATGCCATCACAAAAGGCCACTAGGTTGGTCAGGCAGGACTTGCACTTGGTGAAGCCATGCTCATTGTCTCCTGTCACCACCCTGTCCTTCGTGTGCCTTAGTATAGCTTTCAGGAGTATCTGTTCCATGCTTTTTCCCAGCACAGATGTGAGGCTGATAAATCAGTAGTTCCCTGGGACATCGTTTCTACTCTTCTAAAAAAAGGGTGTGTCATTGCCTTTTTTTTCCAATAACCAGGGCTTTACCTGACTTTTCAAGTATTATCAAGAGTGGCTTGGAGATCACATCAGATGATTCTCTCAGAACTCTGGGATGTCTCTCATCAGGAAACAGAGACTTACGTACATTCAGGTTCCTCAGGTGCCCGTGAACCTAATACTAACTTACAGTGAGAGAGACGCTGCTTCCACACTATGCACCTTCCAATCCATTCACTCAATAGTTATGTAAAGAGCAGTTGCCAATGAAGTGCGAAGCAAAAAAATTCTGTAGCAGCATCATGAGACACCATAGAAAGCAGTGCTGACACAGGCACGGTCTTTTAAAGAAGTTCTCAGTTTATAAATCACATAAAGAGCTACTAAGCTCACTTGAAACCCCTATGAGGTCCAGGCAGAGGTCTCTCCTCTTTTACAAACAGCACTGTGTTCTGCCCTGAAAACAGCATCAAAAACAAACACAGAATTCAACCTGCACCCTGCTCCTGACAATATTCCTCACAAATAATTGTAGCTTTGGTTCAAAAATATTGTATTTTTTTTTTTTGTCTCTCTTTGTTGGGTACAAGTGCATAGCAATTATTTGGCTTCCTATCTCTGTTTTACTGAAAGAGACAAGGTTTTTCCACCAGAATAGAAATACAAATATTATTTTTGAAAGTAACAAATGAAGACTTTGGGGATGAGAAATGAGCTTTATCCACTAACATTTCAGTAATTCCAAATATAGGATTTTGACCTTTTCATATTACAGGTTTTACACATAATGTAAGACATTTTCAAAAAGGAAATAATTTTAATCCTATTCATCTAATATAAATATATGCCTTACTCTTTCTGTACACACCAAAATAAAGGCAGGAGTAGAAAAAACAAAAGTGGGGAATATATTAAACATCATAAAACCCATACATTTTTATCCTTACACACAAATATTCCTGCACTGTCTTATTAAGGAACTGTTTCTGACATGCTTCCGGTAACTAGGTTTATAGGAGCTGATTTTTATTCATTGCTAGTTAAAAGCATATATATACATTCCATGAATCAAAGTGAATTAAGAGCAAATGACATGCAGGGGGAGAAGGTAGCTAAGATTTCTTATCAGCTGTCTAATCACAAAAATGACCCACAGGCAATTTGAATGCTGCCCACACAATTACTCATGAAGCCTCCTGAAAAAAAAAAAAAAAAAAAAAAAAAAAGAATATTGCTGCCAGTAAAATATCTTTCTTATCTTGAATCTAAATCTGGTGATTGTCACCTAAATAGGAAGTAGGAGGAGGAATGTAAAGTGCAAAGCACTACATTGAGACTGTATATCACAGGCCAACTGTTCATTGTTATAGGATGTGTTGTACAGAAATAGCTGAACTGTACAACTAATATAGGTATAGTTTCTGCCTGGTTTCTCTTACTTGAAGTTAATACAGCTATTCCCGTAGAAGAGAAAAAATAATGAGCTGGGTAAGAGAGTGCTTTCTATCCTGTGCCATGCTAAAGACACACTGTGAGCTTCCAAGTAATGGGAGGATATTAGATCAAAAAACAACTGCCTCTATAGCCACCATGGCTAAAATCTGATCATGGTTTAAGCAAATTCTAAAGCATTATGTGAAGGATGAGTTTAGCATCTGAACTCGAACTACATTGATATTCCAGCAACATTACATATACAAAGGAGGTTTTACACTGAATGTCATCTATCACTCTTATAGACAGACATGATCAGTTTTCAGCTTCTAGGAAGCAAACCATCAAGATTTTTTTTTCACTGAACACTTTATTTAACTTTATTAATACTTTATTAAATATCAATAAACTACAAACATTATGACCAACTGATTACTCATGTTTAATGAGATAGATGTAAACTAGCACCAACAGAAAGACCATTACAAACTTTTAGATATTATATATGCGTATATTATTTTCAGTCTTGCAAAATATGGCTCTACTTCTGGAACAAATTTTTAATTACTTTTCAAAGAAAAATACAAATTTGACTATTACTTACAGCACTGTTTTGTGATGATCTGAAAATACTTTGCACTCATTTGGCAACTGTTCTGAAGTAACGGATTAACATAAGCATTTACACTGAAACAGAACAATGATAATGAGTAGAATAACTTCATATATTTTAACAGTACATAGTTATGTATCCATACATGAAATTTTGAAGTCTGTATTCAGCACAAACACTGGATTATATGCCTGTTTTATACAAAATTTACTCTAAACAAAATATTCCAACCTGGCAGAAAAATCTGAGGAAAAATCAGGAAACAGAGTAAGCTTTAGAATATATATTTCTATATTAACATTTTTGTATTCAGCCTTTTACTAGTTAATAATTTCCTTCAAAGATGAGGTAGTTTTTTTTTTTTATTTATTCTCCACCAAAATACCATTAAAAACACCATTACCTTTATGAAAAATGGCAAATCAGGGACAACGGAAATCTTTTTTATTGTTGTTTGCACTTCTTAATCTGAAAAATGTGAGATGTGTATTTGTCTCCATGGGCCAACTGAGAATTTCAACATGAAACAAAGTTTTTATCTCTCCATCTCCAAATGTTTCCAGAATCCAGTTGTCTAATAACAAAATTCTTTAAGTGATCTACTTCTGCAGTCAGAAGTATGTAGCATTCTACATAATAGAAATGCATAATTTATTCAGAGACAAAATAGAAGATCTTGGTGTGTTGTCCCTCTTTTTTGACTGAAAAAAAGTCAGTTGGTCCGAGGTAGTAAAATCATTACCTATCAATGAAGTCAAGTGAAATTTCCTTTTAAATCAATGGCAAACTTCTGTAGATGCATATTGACTTGTTTAAGAAATACAGCTCATCAATGCAGAGTATTTTCCAAAGGAAAAGATGCAGGCTTGGACGGTTTCTCCCAGAGATGTAATTAATGTTGAGAGCTACTGTAATAATTGAAATGGAAGGGAGATGTGAGTGATATACTGAAATAGAAAAAGAAAAGGGGAAAAAAAAAAAAAAAGGAAAAAAGTCTAATTTAGATGGAGACTCATTTGTCTCATTTGCCAATTTTGAACATTTATGTTTTAATAAAAAGCAATTATGACCATTTGATTTTGAAATTTGATCTCTTTTACCCTTCATTGCAAAGAGATGTTTCCTGCTTTCTTGAGCAAATTACTGCTAAGAAAATAAGTTATTCTATAATATCAGGTGGAGGGGAGATTTTTCTAAGTCCATGTTTGCTGATAGTGCTGTGAGTGTGAAATTGCTCAAAATACTGCATGCACCAAACACTGTCTTGTTGGCACTCTGTGAAAAAATGAAAATCCTCAGTGTTATGGAGAAAGCCTCTGGGACCTCGGTTGTCAATTCTGCTAGAGAGATTGTCCTGCCTATAAATTCATCTCTCCTAGAACTGACATCCAAGGTCTCACAGCCTTTTTTCCTATCACTTTTTTTATGCAATTCCAGCAACATAGTGCATTCTGTTCTTTACAATAAATGTTTGGCCATTCATGTTGCAGACAGACAGACATCCTGCTGACTGAAAGTGTTAAAAATCTATAAGGAATGAACGTATACAAACACTGTGTTGAACTAAGTTTTCATAAACAAAAATCTACTATATAATTTCAAATGAGAAATATCATGTGCAAAAACAAATGAAACAATTGTACCAAAATTCAAAAGCAAGTGAAGTATAAACTATTAAAAATATTTTATGCTTGTCTTGCAATGTGCATATGTGCATGTCTCCTGTGGACAAGCTGATAGAAATGGGCCACCAGTCTCACCTAGGTATTACAGTGCAAAACCTTCTTTCCTGTATTGGAAAAGCTTTATGCCTTCAGCAAATAACAGTCACAGATTAACTATGTTAGAAAAATGTGCATTTTTATCAGCGAGACTTGGATCTGTCCATATTTGCCATCTTAATTTTTTCTAGCAAAAACTGAAAGGACATTGAGGCAATTTTTATCTTTATTTCAGTTTTAAAGGAAAATAATAATTAACTATGTTTAAAGCAAGGCAGAAGTATGCTATTAGGTGTAGCATAGAGATATGCTACTAATAGCTCAAGAATACTAATTTGGGCAACATATCTTATATATGCCAACAATATGAACTCCAGGTGCATCGTGTACACACAGTATTTAAATAGTTTTGCAGGTGAATATCTTAAGTGCTTTTAATTTATTGGGTTTGATATGAGTTGATTTAGTTTACAAAATAAACATGAATGTAAATGAAATTAGCAATCACTTCTACCTTTTCCATTTATGGGGGAGAACAAAATAAATAGGGAAAAAAAAATAATGGAGGGGGAGTGGGAAAGAGAAATAAGAGGAGAAAAACTTTGACTGGTTATGAGGCATCTGCCATTGCCACTATGAACAGCCCCAATTACATGAATCTGTGCTCCACAACAATTCCCAGCTGAGGACAGGGAACTTCACAGAGTCTAAAGCATCTGTGGTTATGTAGTCAAATGGGGAAGTATGACTTCAGATGAGATTTCTAAAAACTGCTAAGAATTTTTATAACTATTTTTATACATTTCCAGCTGAAGTTTTTGAAGTTTAAGTGATTCAAATAATCAATATCAATATATCAGACTTTCCTGACTCAGGTATTTTTTGTTCCGAGATTAGAGCTTTTGGGAAATTTTTCAGACTCTTTTGTCTGCCTTCCAGAATCACAAGGTCTTTTTTCTGTCACTGTCATGACTACCCTAATAGAAACAACCATCCCTTTTGAAAAGATGGATGCTTTCTGACTGAACTGCAAAAATGCTTGTTATAGTTGATATCCTCTTAATAAGTAGAGCAAATAGTTTTTCACATTGGAAACAAAAATTATAAGTGTTTTAGGTGCAGGTTTTTGATGGCAGACATCTCTACTTTCCAATAAGCAGAAAAATATTCTTTTGTGGTCTTTATACTAGGTGTGCATGTAGATGTGGGAAATCTATCTTGTCCGACATTGCAGCTGGAGGAAGATCTGTCCTCAAGTCCTATGAACTAAGCATCCCCTTGTTTTTACCTCTGTGTCCTATGTGGATTACACAAGAGGGATATGAGGAGCAGCCACAGAAGTGCAGTAGCCAGAGCATAAATTAAGAAGACTTCATTTACCCAGTGGCCTGCATCTGGCCCTGACTACTTGCAAACATAGGGCAGGTGGCAACTTGGGCTTAGCAGATGTATGTAACATGAGAACTATTCTACCAAAGATTTTCCAACCTAAAATTAGCAAAAAAGCAATAGGAGTACCACTGCTAAGGACTCACTTGAGGTTTTTAAATTAGAAAAGTAGTGAATTTTCTCAGTACTAAATGGAGTGAAAAGGACAGCAGAAGAGAGCAGTTGTTAGGTGGGACAAACCTAGAATTTA
Source organism: Lagopus muta (assembly GCF_023343835.1). Lineage (NCBI taxonomy): Eukaryota > Metazoa > Chordata > Aves > Galliformes > Phasianidae > Lagopus > Lagopus muta. The sequence continues at coordinate 162,832,836 of NC_064433.1, forward strand.
ACCTCACTGAAAAAGAGAGTCTCAGTGACTTTACATTAACATTGCATTCATAGGCCCATATACCTGACCTTAGTGCAATAATGCTCCAGTTTATGAAGATCTAAGGCAGCACTGCTCATGTGAAAGTGTCATACTATTCAAAGATATTAACATGGTCTTGCAGGTTGAAAATAATTACTACTTTTTTTTATTCAAGATATTATCCCAGCTGCACTGTCTTTCCATTGCTACATATGGCTCTGGGCTTCTAGTACTGACTCTACGTAGACATCACTGGAAATTTTTTACATGTCATTTAAGTTGTTTAAATATGAATAAAATTCATATTTTACACCATACAATTAAAAGGGCAGCCATAAAAAAACTGCATGACAAATGAATTTCATCCATTTGATAGGGATCTCTTCAAGGCCTTGTAACATCTTACCTGTATAACACATACAACCCGTGTTCTATCTTCCAGTCTTCTGCCTTCATATTTAAGCAGAATTCAGAGAGCGATGAGAAACAGTTTAAGAAGTATTATGTGTACATTTTATTTAAGAAATATTATGTGTACATTTTACATAGTAACGGTATTATTTGTTTTAACTGTTCCTTTCTCTGTCTATAGAGAATTATTTGGCTTTACTTCAAATTCTCTAAACTTTATGAAATTTGCTCATCCAAAGCACAACTGTTCTATATTGGCTTTTCCTAAGGAACAATTGTATAGGTGCCAATTTAAAAATAAAGAAGAGAAATTTTTTAATGGACTTAGGGAAGGAACAACAACCCATACATTAGGTCTAATTTATACTTCATCTTTTTCAAAAAACTCCATAGACATCGAACAATAAATAAATAAATAAATAAATGAAAAATAAAAATAATTTTCTGCTTCTGTTTCATTTGTCATGAATGTAGGTATGTAGGAGAATTTCTTGTCAAAGATTTGGTTTTCCAATGTTACAGTGTGCAAAAGCTTTAAAAGCAGAGAGAAAAGGTGAAAAAATAGTTTTGTATACATGTATAAAAGAAGTAGACTGAAGCACACAGGGGAAAAGATGTTAGAGCAGAAGATGTAAAGGTCCAAGGCAACTGCCTGAAAAGATGTACCAAGAAGAGAAATAGAAGAGGTACAACTGGGAGAAGCAGAGTCCAAAGTATGGAGCCACACCAGGCAATAGCAATGACCTTGGCTTCAGACTCATCACTTTGCAGTAGTTTTAATAACCTGATATCTCTAGAGAATACATATCTGTCATCTTTCAGTACTTTCAAGTCAGACCTTTTCTGATCACTGATAGAGAGGTAAAAATAGTGTGTGAGATGTAAACATAGGTTTTACATATTGGCATTAAAAGTACATGATTAGTCTTTATTACTTAAACTGGACTTTCTTAAAACCAGCAATGCATTTGAGCAGATTTTTTTCACTCCTCACTAGAGGAATAGATAGTATAGATAGCAGGTATTTTAATGACTTTGTATCTCAACTGTATATTTCTGTGTATATTTCTATAAACTGTGTATATTTCTAGTACCTGCATATCACATGATTCACCTGCCAACCATTTAATTTCTTAAATGGTGGTAAGCTATTTAAACAGAGGGAGACAATTATATGATTAGAAATAAAGAAGTCATTCTGTTTTTAAGAACTTAGCTCCTCCCTCCTGGTTTTACTTGTTATATGTTCTTGTCTTCAGTTAAAACTGTAGACTACTTGTTGTTAAGCAAAAATAAAGATTAGATGAGGAAGTATAACTAGGTAAAATCTAACCAGGCAGCTGATCTGTTTCCTGCATCTTCATGGCTTTTGGGATTAAAGCATGACAAGCAGAAAAGTACAAGGATCACACACTAATCAATCTTTATTTTGGATTGTTACATTGATGTGATCCATGTAAATTCCTTTTAAGAAGCAAAGATGTGCTTGTCACTTATGGTGATTAAGTGTAATCTAGTTTGATTCTATAGGTTTGTAGAAATAGATTCACAGTAAGCAGCCTTGTAAGTGTGAAATATTGTGAATCTTTGGAAAAGAACCTGAAAATAAAGTTATAACACATCTTATCATATATATATAAATTTCTTTCCAGGTTCCTTTCCGAAGATTCAGGAAATTTCATGCTTGCAAGAAAGCTTACTGGTGGTCTATTTCTACAAACTTGTTACAGGGGTAAATAAATGGAGGAGAGAGGTTAGCGGTTTCCCTTTTTTAGAAATATCACACAAATATAATTATAAAGAAATTTATTTCATGGGCATATACTGTGCTTCTTACAGCTGTCCTGAAAATAAGTTTAATAAAACTCTACTTCAAATTTATTTATTTATTTATTTATTTATTTATTTATTTATTTATTTATTTAATTTCCATGAAGGCTTGGCAACTTCTTGCTTGGAATTTCAAATTCATTGCTGGTAAATGAATCTGAAAAAGACCCCAGACCAGATAGCATCAAAGTGGATCTATCTGAACTTTTCCTCTGAGGTGAGAATACCAGAATCACTAACAATAATTAGAAATTCAATATCTAGACTAAAAATAAAAACAAACTACTACTGTTTGAAATAAAGAAATTACAAAGTGAGAGACAGTATAAATAAATTCATATATATGTGTATGTGTGTGTTAAAAAGTCTTTTATCAGAGCACTGGGATGAAGCTTGATTCCTTGCTAGTCTACAGTATTTCAGGCTGTTGATTTTCTGGGTTGAAACAAATTGTACTAAGTCCTTTTGTGATTCTTTGGAAATGTTTGTCCTCTAATTCTGGCTATACTTAAATGAAAATAGATAGTTCAAGATCCAATTTGAAGAGTACATTGTCACGGAAATGTTTAATAAATAAAAAACTACATAAAAAGATTGAAACCATAATTATATAATGTAAATATATGTATTAAAAATACTCAACATAAAAATATAAAATTATTACCTTTTTCATTATTTTTAAAAACAACTTCATCTGCTGCCTAGCCAAATCCCATACAATATAACAAATGATATTTCCCTCTCTTCACTATTTCCATCATTCATAAAAGTGCATGGAAGATTTGCATTGGGTAAGTACAGTATGGTGAGCGCAGCTTAATCTCTACTTTCAAGGAACTGTTCACCACAAGTTACATCATGGAATACTGGTTTAGTCGCTCACTTCATACATTAGAAATAAACATCAGACTCTCAATTTTTTGTGACAATAAGAAGTAATGTGGAAGAAAAGATTTAGAATCCTTAATCTTTTTTTTTTTTTTTTTAATTTGAAACTGAACATCTTGACATAGCCAGTGATGCCTACACTAAAATCTTACATATATGTACAAATTTCAAAGTGCAAGAGACATTAGAAGACCAAAGAGCACATCCATAAATAGTCATATATGTTCTATATAATTTCACTTTTCTCCTGTAGGAAACATGCTGTGCTCTTTTCCCTAAAACTCTGATGACCACGATGATTTCATGAACAGATTTGCTCTAATAAAACATGTCTATAAAAAGGTAAAAGATGGAGATCTGATAATATCACATCTTAAATGACTAACCAAAAAAGGTATGTTTTCACCCTTTGCAAATTACAATGCACAATGTAGATCTGATTGATGACTGTGGTGAACAATTTGAGAATTACAGCATGATTAATGGAAAGTGGTAGATTTCAATCTGTGCTCTTGCCAGAGATATGAAATACTGTGTGTGGTTGTATATGACTCCCTGGCTGAAGGCTTGACACTCAGGCAATTAAATGAGCCTGACAAGCATATGGCCAATGCCTTTCCAAATGAGTCTGCGCATGTCTACACAAATGAAATTACTTGAGAAACTGGCACATAGGATATTCTGAACAGTTCATAAATTGGAACTTTTACATTTTTTTCCCTAAGTCAGGGAGTTACTCAAAGTTTTAAACTGGGGGGGTCTGAACATAGTGCCCTTTAGGGTCTGGAAGGTGTTAAATCTGCTACTTATGTAAGTTTGCCTAGTTTATGGAGGCACTCTTTTCAAATTTGCTCTATTTCAGCCTACATCTTAATTTCATTAGTCTATTGAGACAGATTGCATTTTCTTGTACTCATGTTCTCAGTACTCATTGATCTCATTACTATGAGATCCTCACACTAATGTTTCAGCGTTATCCAAATGATACCAGTAATCTAAGCTCATATGCCGCATGAAATCTCTCACCACCTTTCAAGGCAATACTCTGCTTGAAGTAAGTGAGAAGAGAATGCAAGAAGCATAGCAAGCAAAGGTAAAAAGAAGTATTGTCAATTCTTTTTCTCAATTACAATAAAAGCCCATCTTTTGTTCACCTCCCCTGTTGTTAATCTTCAGTCAATATCTGAGTTCTTTCTTTCCCTGCAGATTTACTCTTTCTTAACTCTTACATTTTTTCCTCCCCTAAATCTCTCTAGCACTTTATATTAAGAAGTTGTTTCTTCATGTCCTCTCCCCATGATGTCTTTCCATTACCAGAGTTCCATACTGCTTTCTAACTTCCTTTCACAGTCACTCTCCAAAACATTATTCTTTTCTTCAAGGATCTATTCCTGAATATTTCTCTATCATCTCTCTCCTGTTTTTATGTTTTTGTGTATCTTATATTCTTTGAATTCAGAAGCATGAATTTCCTTAGCTCTGCTGTGTAATCTGTGCTGAAATAACGTTCATTCATTCCCTATAATATTTCAGCTTCTGAGAATCTGCAGAAAGGATATAAAATTTAAAAAAAGCATGAAACCCTCAGAGTACTGCTATAGCCAAGCTACAGAGAAGAAATAGTAACTGTTTTTACCACAACAAAATTGAATGCAGCTCCTGGCTATATTTCAACTTCAACATTAGAAAACACATAAAAATAGTGGTGGGAAAGACTCGAGGATTAAAGCAAAATATTCCCTGTCAGAATAGATTCCAGATTGTTTAGTCATTCATTAACATAATATCTCAAGGATATACACTTGCACAAATAATTGATCTGTGCCCTACATTCAAATTTAAAACGTTATTTCCTTTAAGTTGCTTTTTGTGAGTCATGTCAAGCAAAGAAATTAAAAAAATAATTTCTTTTTGTTTCAGAAGCTGAAAAGACTAATACTTCAATGTGACCTATTGCAGCACTTCATGAAAATCAGACCTCAGTTATATTTGATCAGACTGTGGGAGGACAGAATCTGAAATGTTCAGAGTAGCAGTTTAGAAAAAACTGCTCTAAAAATACTGTGACACTAACAACTTTAATGAAAAGGAAAAAGGCTGGAAAAACAAGCTTGTGTTTTTAGCCTCTGAAGTCTCCAAATGAAGTATCTGCTACCTCAATAACAAATGGAAGATTTGCAAATTCAAAAGGAGATGTAAGGGAAGAATGAAGACTGATCTGAAAAAATCACTAGATAAAATCAGAGGCTTGCACGCGGCACTTATACTGACCAATGATACTTTTTTAACATTGCTTGGTTCCACTCGTATTTTGTTTGTTGTTGTTGTTGTTCTAACTTGTTGTTCTTGTTGATCTTAGTTCACCTTCTGTCCCCTCATTAAATTTTTTTTCTCATGAACATTAACTCCCTTTTTTCATTCCTATATATTTAGTATCTTGTGCATTAGGGACATAGAACAGGGTTACACACTTTAAGCGCTGCCACAAATCAAAGAAGAATCTGCATAAATTACAGCCTAATTTTGGTTAAGTGTACGTTACTGCACTGATGGTTAAAGGGATTCTGTGATAATTTCAAAGCTCCTGTTCCAAACTTCTCAATCTGTATGTTTAAATTTATTAATAAAATATTAATGTAATTAAGGAGAGGAGAAAACCAAGTCTTATGTAAGTACCTACATAGCTATAGTTGACCATGTTTTATCTCTGGTATTATCCATAAAGAGATGACAGCTCATCTTTTTTTACCATGTATAGGGATCTCATAGGCATAGTTTTGCTAATGGTGGACTCAAAGTACGCCTTCATTTCTCTTCAGTTGTACACTTAATTGTACAGACAGTGAATGAAACACTTCCAACTCTGACTTGAGGTTATCAGTGTTTTGATTCTTCTCCATTATTACTTGGAAGTAGGAATTCCAAATAAGAATAAAAACAGCTGCAAATACAATTGTCTTGAAGAAAGTAAATATTTTTCTGAGAAGGTGATTTTTGTTTCGATAATCTCTGTAATGAAATAGCTATTGCTTTAAAAAAGTGATAGCAAGCATTTATTATCTTCAAAAAATCTAAATTGACAGTGCATAAATACTTCAATAACTACACCCACAGAGGAAAAATATGACTAGAATCTGAGTATAACACAACAAAAGATGTCATGTAGGAGGTCTCATTAGGATATCTCTGAGATGAAATACATAACAGCAGGGCCATTGATAATTCATGCTTGAAAACTGATGAGCTATTTTCTAAGTTTTTTTTTTTTTTTTTAATGTGCTTCATTATTACAGAAGTGACAGAAGAAGTACAGTGACAGAAGTGCTGGGTTTTTTTTTTTTTGTTTTGTTTTTAAACACAAAATGCAGTAGGAAATATTTCCTTATACTACTATTTCACAGATTGTGCATGTGCAAGAGCAAACTCTCCTAAAAATATTATTTCTATCAGTCCCCATCCTCTTCAGCCAATTCCCTTGGGAATTAAGACATATTAAAAAATATATACAGTGGATATTAAAATATCCAATATTAAAAATATTAAAGCTAATAAGAGGGGCTGGGAAAAAGTATGCAATCTCACCCTGAGCATTATTTTACAAAACTATATTTTGCAAATAGTTTTGTTAAGGATAATGGATCCTGAAATGTGTGTGCAAAACAATAAAATGAAAGCACAAAAAAAAATTGCAGTGGCCTAAGTCTTGTTCATATAATTCATTGCCTACCCATTGAGACATCCTCTTTTTCCAGGCGTTGTATGAACACTGCCCTTCTGCCTTTCTGGTCTTTTGACACTCATTATTTTTCATCTACAGTCAATGGTCTCCAACCTGCTGAGTGCCACCAACTGAACTCTCCACCTTTGCTTATATGATGTAATGTTACTTGGCTATACTTCCTTACATAATGTTCTTTTGTCACTTTTTGAAGCAGACTGCCAACAACACTGTGAGTAATAAAGAACAGAAAAAGCTCTTACATAATTGCCTTAGTGATTCATTTCACTATCACCTTTTAACAATAAATAACTATTTAATAGAAAACAAAATATAAAGGAAATAGGCAAGCTCTTTGTTTTATTTTCTGTGAACACTAAACCAGCCCTTGGGATAATCGCTATATGTCAAATAGCATCAATGCAAATCTACCAGGAAAAGCTATATGTCTCATAAATATGGTCCTGTGAATTATTGTTTATGCATGAATTATATAGAAATGAAGACTGGATTATGCCTTACTATTTTTTTTCCCTTCTGTTTTGGTACTGAGCAACTATAAATCATATTAACATATAATGGTCTATCTGTCTGGTTGGAAAAGAAAACTGTCTTAGACTGAAACACAAAATCAAAGTAATGCTACTGAGCCCCTACATCATTAGCTGTTTTTAACTAGAATTATTAACACAATAATAAAAGCTCTGAAGAAGGCAGATATTATGGCAACTTGGCAATTCCTTCTCATTCTAGGGAATTAGCTAAAAAGATATCAGCTGTTTCCAAGCTCTATTTGCTTCCAGTTAGAAAAGTTGAAAGTTGAGAAACAGAAATCATATATCAGTAGACATGTCTCTATCAGAGACTTTACACCTGGCTACCTATTTTTGCTAAAACATTTCTGCAGGAATTAAATTCAAGTTTGAGATAAGAGCCTTGAGATTCTTGAATTGTAATGAGAATTATTTCATTCAGAACATGTAGGGAGGGTAGAATTTTTTTACTGAAAATCATTTTTTAATTTTCTGACCAAAGAGAAAATACACCTAGTGAGAAAGTGGTAAAACTATCCTAAATATGCTTCAAGTATAGTCGCATATTCACAATAATAAATGAGTAATAAATGAGTATTTTGTTTAAAGCAATTAGATTGGAAGGCAGGTGGATTTATCTTTTTGTCTTTGTAAATTATGTGAAGTAGGAATATTTGAGGAAGTATTTATTCATTCTATGTTGTCCATAAAGCTGTCAAGTTTCCCAAGGAATGGCTTTCTTCCTAATGAAAAAGAAGTTGCATATGCACAATATTTACAGGACACTGTATCTCAGCACACTGTAAGAAAAACTATAATAGCTGTGACAAATTCTGACAGCCTCTGCACTTCTGAGTAACAGGGTACTCACAGCAGTCAGCGTGTCAAGCTCAAGGCCACCAAATACTACCAAAAAAAAAAAAAAAAAAAAAGACCTCATCAGCTGTTTCAGAAAGATGGACTCAGCTCATTTTGCCAAGTAGTGAAAACCTTAGAACTCCAACGAAAATACTTCATGCATTTGTGCTTTTGCTACAAATCTTGATACTTTCAGTAACTAAAAGTTTTTATTGAATGTGAACAATCATATTGACTATAAAAAATGTCTCAAACATTGCTGCCCAAGTGTATGTGTAACATCAAGATGATTCAGTGTATAGTTATAGTGTGATTGGCCATTTAATAAGAAATGTAATGATAATAATAGACAATGTTTTACAGTATACATAGAACACTCTAAAAGTAATACTTTTTGTTTATTTTCATAAAAAAAACTATGTCAAAGATTATGTTAATACTATTTAATAGAGTGAATACTCAGCTAAAAAAAAGAAAAAAAACCTATTTTTCAACATAGTCACCACTATTAGCTCTGTACTTTCACCAGCAATGGTCTGCATACCATGCTTGTAAAAATCTCCTTGGCTGTTTGTAATGTGCCTTGTCTTTCATGATGCTGTTACAATTGCTGGAACACATCACCCATCACCTCACATTGTTAACATCCACTGTTTGGTTTCCATAAATGATCAACAAGCATTGATGAGTATTACTGGGTGCAATCTTTTCTGCATGGAGGAATTCAGTGTCACACCTTTGTTTCATCCGCACTTCCATGTCAGACACAATTTTCTCAGTGCCCCTCCGCTGCCATCTGCCACACGGCAACAAAATGTAATGGAATATTGGTGGGAAGGTTTGTCTTCTACTGCCATACCATCATCATCTGCTTATGACACCGTGGGCCAACATAATAAAACAAAGGATATTATTTTCAGAGCAGCCCTCATATGATGAGAAAAAGTGCTAAGTCATAGACTCTTTGGTGAATGAAATATAGACCATTTTCATATTCTTGCATAAGTACTTCTAAAGTCTCCTTCATTCAAAAAGAGGTTTAATTCAGCTTTTGAAGAAAAACATAACATTTAGGTTTAGAAAAGTAAACTGTTAATTGTAATTTGATTTTTTTTCTGGAAGACTGGCATTGAAATCAGGTTGTTCCTGAGGCTCCTTTTCATTTGTGTATGCTCATTCAAATATAATTTAAGATATTCTGTTCCTCAGTCCCTGACAGGTTGAAGCTAAGAGCTGCGGCAGAAAACAATCAAAATGTTCTGATCACTTGAGTATTCTTGGTTTTGATTGTTAGGTCTTGAGAGTTTGTTTTTATTGTAGGAGGAGCTGCTTGAATTTATTTTAGAATTTTAATATTTAAAAAAACCTTTATTTTGCATAGCTGTTTGCAGTTAATGTATCACATAATTGCATTAAGTCAATAGGACTTCAGGAAAGTAGAAAGAAAAACATGAGCACTTACTTTTACATGATCACAGACTAATAAAACAGTTTGGATAATTGTTTTTCTCAATTTCTGCAGTAAATTATGATATACTGTAAGGGATTATTCTCCATTTATGAAAGGAATAATGAATGAATAATATCTTAAAGACAACCAATGGCTTCTATCTTACCATTTTAATTTTGTGATGCAAAGATCATCTCATAAGGAAAGATATTTCTATTATTTTTATGGAATTTGTGCACTTAGTCAATCTGGGAGTATATGCTAGTTAAGATGGGGAAAAAAAGTGCATAAACTTGTATTGTGTTTCATGGTGAGTTGAAATGAAACTCTGGAAAAATATTTGACATTTGAGATTTCCCTCTGTTGCAAAGGCAGAATTTGCTGTAGACTTAAAAGCACTTGGTGTATGCATCTGGAGGAAGTTGTGCACAGTTCTTTGAAGCACCCCTGGCAGCTGATAATGGAGAACTGTTGGCAGAGATTAGAGAGGCAGATGCTTACCTGTGCTCCTACAGTGTGCAGTCTTGGCTTAATGACAAGGTGAGAAGAAGGACAAGTCATCACAGAGTGGGGGCAATTGGCAGCTGATACCCTACTGGGGAAGGGTAAACGAGTCACCTAGGGCTTCTTGCTCCTCTGTAGCAGATTCATTAATCTATGCCAAAGTATGCAGTTTTCAGAAAATAGCATATAGGAGAATAGAGAGAAATTAAAATGTTGATAACTTTAACAGAATTAAACAAATCCCACTGCAGCTTGAAACTGAATATTTTGCAGACTGAAAAAAAATATCACCCATACAGTAAAAGTGCATATTTATTTATCTGCATACCTGGTGTGTGTAGGTTTTGTTAAGCTCAAATAGCAGGTGTTTTGCTGGCAGTATTCCATGTCAGTTGCTACTGAAGCTCCAGAGAGGGCGCTTCTCTACACAGTGCTGCTTTGTGGCTTTCTCTTTCCCAAACTGCAGGGTAAGATGTCTTATTTCCCCTTTTCTTTTTTTTTTTTTTTTTGAAAGTTGGTCTGAATCTATAGTGTGATAGTGTGGGAGGTCACAATTATGAAAGTTCATGGTAAGGTAGACAACAACAAATCAGTTTACAATAAAAACAAACAAATGAACAACAACAAGAGATAGCAACAATAGAACTCTTTCCTTGCAGTGGACAATTTTGTCTGTTGTGGTACAACATAATTGTATCATAAAAAGTTAAAGCATTTTGAAGTTGGTCGTAGAATCATAGAATTTATTATGCTGAAGGGGACCTTAAAGAACATAGAACTCCACCCCCCTACCATGGGCAGGGTTGCCAACCACTAGATCAGGCTGTCAAGGATCCCATCCAACATGACTGTGAACACCTCCGGGGTTGCAGTATCCACAGCTTCTCTGGGCAGCCTATGCCAGCACCTCACCATCCTCTGACTAAAAAATTTCCACCTAACATCTAACCTAAATCTCCCCTTTTAGTTCAAAGACATTCTCCTTTGCCCTATTACTGTCAGACTGTGTAAAAATTCTGTCCCCCTCCTGCTTGTAAGCTCCCTGTAAGCACTGCAAGACCACTATGAGGTTTCCCTGGAGCCTTCTCTTTTCCAAACTAAAAAAGACCCGTTCCCTCAACCTTTCTTCATAAAAGAGGTATTCCAGCACTTTGATCATTTTCATGACCCTTCTCTGGATCCACTCCAACATCTTTTCTGGGGACCCCAGACCTGGACGCAGTACTCCAGATGGGGTCTTGCAAGGGCAGAGTAGAGGGAGAAAATCCCCTTCCTCTCTCTATTGGCCACCCTTCTTTTTGTACAGCACAGGATACTGCTGGCCTTCTGAGCTGCAAGCAGACACTACTGGCTTGTGTCCAAATTTTCATCCACCAGGATGCACAAGTCCTTCTCTGCAGGGCTGCTTTCATCAGTCATCAAATAAAATAACATGGAACATGCAAATATGTTTACTTCATGCTCAGCCAGCTAGATTATTGAGAAATTGGCAGCAGGTTGATTTTTTTATAAAGATTTGTAAAATCTCAGGGTAGTGAGTATCAAAGTATGTTAAGATATAAATACACTTAAAAATGATTGGCAGGGGGCATATTAAGCAAGATTAAAACATTGGGTATCATTTTATTTGTCCTTGGCTGAAGATGAAGCTGCCTTAAGTATAGGTATTCAATATGCATTCAATTCTGATGATGGTCAAGTATGGATATTGAGACTGATGTCATTTGAATAAATGAACAAAGAGTCTTTAATGCACAGGTTAGATAATATACGACAGCACAAAGACCATTAACTTGTCATCTCCATGAATTGCTTTATGCCCTCTTCATTGGGAAAAAAAACTCCAGGTGTTTTGATCAAAAGAATAAAGTGTTTTGACATGTCATACACATTTTTGAAGTTCATAAATTTGATTCCTTTTTTACGTTTTGCTGAAAGTCAATTTTACCAGAAGAAGCTTGCTCCGTGGTCTCAGCAAATAAACAACTGCTAGAATGAAGTGTACTTTTCAAGCTGGTCAGTATTTCTAGCCATATTCACTGGAGAATTATGCATCCCAGTGTCTCAAAATATTCAGACAACGTTGGCCAATGAACTAATAAATTATTGAGGTTTTTCTCCTAGCAAAAGAAAAGTCTTTGTTTTAGGCCTTTGGAATCTTGTCCCTGGACCATTCAAGTAATTTTATTTATTTATTTATTGATCTATCTATCTATCTATCTACTTATTTATTTATTTTCCCTAGGCTTACTGGTGGTTCTGATGGCTGGGATCTGAAAGCAGAAGTAAACATATAATGAACCAATATACATGTTGTGATATCAGCTGGAGAAAGTGACCAAACATAGACAAAATCTGCCACCTGGACAGATGAAGTTTTGTGCCATTATTAAGATGTAGAATAACAGTTATAGATGTGAAATCCAATGATTAGTCTTTTCATGATGGCTCTTCCAAGTTAACTCCTACTTACAGTTGAAATATCCCAAACTTGTATGACTTTTTAAAAGTCACAATAAGACACTTCAAGTAAAAACACAGTTCAATATATGAAAAGACAACAACGTAAGATTACAGATTTTTAAACTTTTACTGAACATCTATACTAAATTTCTAAATGACATTTATAGATATTATTTTCATTTTGTAGGTGCCTTTTTACATCCATTAACAAATTGTTTTTTTTTAATTTTATAGTTTCTTCGGTGATAAGAATGTACAATATGATTGAGAGCTAAGAATGATCAAAACAATGAAATATGCATCACTTCTGAAAATGGATCAAGTCCACGTTAATGTCCAACACAGAACTAAAAAAAGTACTAAAACTGACATGGTTATTCTACAGGCTTCTGTCTCTTTTTCACTTAATGATTTTGATTAGCTGCCTCCTACACTACTGCAGTGAAAATTTAGGCTATAATGCTGCTGATGGTTGCAGCCAAAATGTACCCAAGACAGTCTAATAAGCTTGCAGAAAACAATCCAACGAGCATAGAATAGGATACATCTATTTCAACTTTTAGCAAGCGAAAACATAGGCTCCAATATATGAGAAGATCATCCTAAATGGATATCTTAAATACATGTACATATAAAATATTTAAAGCATCCCTTAAATTGTATGTATTGTGTATATATATATATAATTATTTGCTCAGTGTAGCAATTTTTATATGAGTGAGCATTCTCCTCTGTCTTTCAGTTTTTAGGTCATTGGCACATAAATTTATTGTGGACCATTCTGGACATATTAAAATGAACACACTGGCACCACTTAAAATATTATCTCCTAAAAATATGAAGTCTTTTAAAATAACTCTAAGATTTACTATTTATTCAATAAGAATTAATTCACATTGTGAGCAATATAACTTTAAACTGAAACTCTCTTATCACAAAGTTTATTCAGAAGGAAAAAAATAACACACAAAATCAACAAAATAATAACACTAAGAACATATAAAACATTAACAATCATGAAAAAAGAGTATTAATTTTCCCTGAACAAACATTTATCTTTATATAGCATTCATACTTTCTTAGCATAGTTAAGTTTGGTAGGAGTTGTTGTTTATATAATTCTCAGATATATTTTCACTGATATGGAATAATTCATGTTAACTTGTCTCGATCTAATGACTGGACCAGCATTAAATCGTCACCTATCACAAGACAGATTTCACATTCATTTAATAATTCCTGGTGTCTCTTAGCCCCTGACTTAGATCCATCAGTCTGGATCTCAGACAAGCAAGTTTTTTTTTTAAGAGGGATAGCTCTGCAAAGCTTTTACCATTTTTTCACAGTTTCACACACAGTTTCAATTTGTTTTTTAATGTTCTGTGCAAAAGGTTTCAGTATTTTTGAGGGTTATTCATGTATTCAAAACATAAAGGTAGATATGAATTTGTTGCCTTGACACAAGATGGCCTTTCTTGGTAATTACTGTGCTATGTTTGATCTCAGTATCATATAGCTCTGCCTTACACCACTGGCTATGACATAAAGTAGGACTGCTGTGGCTTAGATTTTTACTGCAACACATGAAATCTCACTATAATTAATTAGCGTTGTTATAGTAACTGCTTTTATAACACTGTTTGACGCTCAAGGGAGGGAATGACACAGGGGTGAACTGCATGAGAAATCATTTTGTAAATTTTGCACTCAAGCTCCCTGACTTCATTGCTTTTTTAGTTAGTTAGTTTATTTGTTTGTTTGTTAAGCTCATGCTCCCCCTCTGATTGGTTCTGTGCTGTGTTGAAGTCATTGAGCAGTCAGATCTCAACAGTAATATTATACTGGTCTTACTCATGTGGATCCTGAGGGGCTCATTCTAAAAATTTACTATCAGAAAGTACAAATGCAGTAAATATTTTATTTCAGGGTCATATTTTTTTTTAATAATTATTAATTACAATTGACTACACACAGGACAGAAACGTCTTGCTGTCCTTCACTATCAGTAATGTATATCCATCCACTAACAAAGACAATACTAAGGAATAAAATTTATTTTAACATCAAAGTTTCTGGGCCAGCAAAAGATTTTCACTATGCCTCATTTGCTGCTGTGGAAAAGTTTTTTATTTTTGCTCATTATTAGGAAATTATTGAATATTTCAAAATAACAACAAAAATTAATGTTCTGTGCAAATTTTGTAAAGGAGGTCACATGCCATACTCAGTCCAGTAAGGAATTATAAATTTCTCATAAAGAGAAGTAATTTGATTCTGCGCATTACTAGTGGAGTTTAAAAATGCATACTTGTGTGAATCAATGTTTTAAAAGCCTCAGTAGTGACCCTATTTTACACGCAGTTCTTAGGACAGAACAGCTCCTATCACCAAAATCAGTCTTACTTTGTTCGAAAGATTATTGCTAGCCCAGTCTTCATTTGTATGGTTAATATACTGACTGCTAGAAATAGCCAATTCCCATACTGTACCCATCTCTGTCCCCTGCTCCTGCACACACACCCAAAATCAGTCTGTCCTTCCTCTCCACCTGGAACTGACAGGTTCAGGCAGCAGACATTGCCAGTTCTGTGATCAGGGTGAGTATTTGGCTGCTGCTCATCTTCTCTGAAAGGAGACAGAAGCACCTGCTACTGCCTCTGCAGCATCATGCAATCTGGGATTCACTGTGTGATCCTCTTGTATTACTAGCAGAACCATACAGGAAAATGAGAGAGGAAAGATAACCTAAATTATCTAAAGCAAATAGTTTCGAAGATTCCAAAAAAGATGCAATACATTATTAAATATTTCTTGTATAATTTATAACTTGGGCAACCTTATCTAGTGCTTGATTTAGCTGCTGGCAACTCTGTCCATGCCAGGGGGTTTCGAAGTAAATGATTTTTGATCCCTTCCAACCAAAACCAATCTATGATTCTGATTCTTAATACTGAATATTATTACTGTTACATTCTATATGGCAGTACATTCTTTAATGTAGTTAGTGCAGTCAAAGCTATTCTTAAATATCCTCTAGTTTATGAGCAGATGTAAACATTCAGGAGTCCCTAAATAATTTATGAAAATAATTCCCCAAGAAGCAATTAAAATCTTAACAAGAGAGTGCCACTCCAATGCTTAAGAGAGATCAAAATGAAGTTTGTTTTAAGTTGGAAGCCATGAAATTTTAGTCTAAATACTAATTGGTCCTTGAAATAAAGGACTTAAGCTTACAGTAACTGCTGTTTTATAGATTATTTTACTACCTCTTTCTGGTGAGATGAATCAGGGTGTGAATTGTATCATGGCTTCCACAAAGAAAAAGAGAAGGTGATCTCCCTGCGTGGTGTGTCATCTACTGGTATAATTCTTCTTCATTAAGCTAAGAAATTGAGATAGCAAAAGAAGCAACCTGGTGAAATTTCTGATCAGAATATAAGGGGTTCTTTCTTTTCCACCAATACTTCAGAGGGGAGCAGGAAATGCTAAGGCAGGTTGAAAGACATCAGTTCTGTATCTCTTGTATTATGCATACTCTGAGATTGCTTCCCAGAGCCAACTCCAGAGGGATTTAGGTAGAGGAATGTCTGATTTCTGTATTCCCAAAAAACTGCAATACTGAACTCAAGTCTGTGAAGATTGGGGTATATATTTCAATTGCCTAGAAAACTTTACACTTGAATCATATAACGCTTGCAGAGGTAGCGCTGCTCTTTTCAGGATCACTCTCTTCATTGTAAGTATCTGTAGAATAAGTCTCATTTCAGATACCTCAGTCCTTTTTTTGTTTTTAATATGGCCCTTAGGCACTTCTGAAAATTTTATGCTGTATGTCAAAAGCTGACAAAGAAATGAACTGAATGAAGGTGGAAAAGCAAAGTAACAAAACAGTTTAGCAAAAATGTCTCCTTGCATTTCTGTTCTTACTTGTATAATGCAGTACTACTGAAATTAATATGAGTAGGACAGAAGTCCTGATCACATTTGATATGCAAATAAACACAGTATCAGAGAGTTATATTTTATTGCTATACTTATAATACATTCAAAAATATTTTGTCACTACAAGAACTAACATAGATGTGTACTGGAAACTTCAGTTAACAGGCTACAGATCTATTACAACAATGTAATATAAATGTATTCCTGCTCCATCCTGACCTTTAATTTGCCACAGAGGAAATAGATTTGCAGTGGTACTAAGGGCCACTTTTAGTAGAGTAGTTCATAAATGGAACTATATTCACTGTTTCTCCCTTAAGCAGTCTCAAAATGTCTCCTCATTAAAATATCTAATGTTCTGTTTACACTATATTGGATAGGATGTATTAAAAGAAATGCTTTTTGTATGCCACTAAATATTGGAGTGTAACTACCATAACAATGATCCCTTTAAATAATTTAGGAGAACATAAGTAATGACAAAAATGATAAATTTGGTGATAGATGTCGTAGTTCAGCAGGGACATTTTTTTACTTCTCTAACAGATTATATAAATTATTAAGTATTTAAGAATAATTTCGAGTCAGGTAGATGAAAGCAGAACAGAAATATGGGCAACACTATTTCAAGACTAAAAACAAAACACAAATGAAATAAGAACTGCTGGAGTTATAATTTATAGATAAAATAATGACTGTGTTTTTAAAAAACAAAACAGAACACAAGAAAGCAAGACAAAAACTTAGAGAAGTGAATTTGCATTTTTCTTTAAAGTATTATATAAACTGTTTTTACTCTAAATTTTAGTTTTTTTTCCCAAAATAGAAGTTTCATATATATATTATTAAAAAGAAATATAGATATTTTCTGTATATTTTGTTCCTCAAGCTTAAAAATAGCTATTAAAAGAAAATAAAATATCAAAAGTGAAGGTTTTCTATAAAGAGATAAATCTGCTTAGTTCCTAAGTCAAATGTATTCTATTCACTGTTGCTCTCAGTACAAGCACAACTTTCATCTTGCCAAAGTCTAACTCCTCGGCCTTGGCATTCACAGTAAGCAACAAATAATATCAATAACTCAAAGCAGTAAGCAGAAGAGAAACAAGATTTTATGTTAGAAGTATTTAGAGAATGAAAATGAATGATGTAACTTTCAATTAGGCAAAGTAAAGAAAGAACTTAAACTGCTTCTTTCTTGAATGTACCATTAAATATTTACAGCTGATTGAGAATGTCAGCCCCCAAGACTTCCCACAGAATCAGGGAAAGATTGTCGCATCTTCAGAGAAAGCTGAAATATTTCTTTAATTTCTCTGTGGTCTGAATAGCATTACTATTGATAGTCTAAATCTCTCACTGCTCAGATCATGATTTTCCCTCTGCAAAAAAATGCTCTTAGAATTCCTCAAAAGTTTCTACTTACTCTCTTTCCTGCGATAGATTATAAACTTGAAATAGAATTCTGGTCCCACTCTTCAGCAAGACCACTCTTTTCATTCCTATTCTACCTAATGGCAAAAATCTTCCAAATCTCTTGAAAGACCAATGGCCTTTATTTACCCCCAAAAAAATTTTTAAATGAGAAATGCAAGGCAAGGAATTAAATGTAAGTGTAACAATTAAAGAAAAACACAACTATGTTCTTCCTAACCACATGAAAAGAAAAATTCCACTTACTATTTAAGTTATGAAAAAGTACTGAAAACAATATATGTGTAGATTTTAATATTTCTGGTGTTGCTCGTGGGTCAGAAAGAAAGCTTTTCAAACCTGGAGAATAACTAACAGAGGCGTATTCTTAAAATTAAATTAAAAAGAACTTGGTTTATTTGTAAGAACTGGAAGGTTTTGTGGGTGACAAATTCACATCCAAATACAAAAATCCTGAGATAAACCTATTATATCAGAAATCAGGGGAAACAGAAAAAGAAGTAAAAATATGTTAGTCTAGTAATTTTATGTTCTGTATTCACAAAGAAATAGTATACTTTGTCGCTATGAAAATTCTGTAGTAGTCAAGGATTTAGTTAACATTAATTCACTACAGTTCTACATGTGACTAGAACTGTAGTCACTTTCGTACTAAATTAGCTTTGTTTCTGAGAATATCAGCAGTACAGTGGCATGGTTACATGTTTCTTGCTGATATTTTCTATGTAGTATATTACCTGTAGAGTAAATATTCTGTACGTGGTAGATGGACACTAACATGTGAGTGGAACACAGTTAAATTAATTATAACATCATGTTCTTGTTAGTTGTTGTTTATATGTTTGTTTGTTTCTTATGTATTTCTTTCATATTAACTGTCCAGAACATGTTATAGTTTTGCAAATCTATGGTTGAACTCTGGATTCTGAAGGTGCTTGTTAGGAGTAGGAAATTTGTAGATGTAAATTGTAGAAATTTTGTAGATGACTGAACATCACATTTTGTTTCCTTCAGTTCATTTACTTACTATACTAGTTATATTTCCCACCCACCTTTTTACCTTTTTCCTTTGAGGAAAAAAATAATATTACTTGAATTTTTCTCTTGTTCTCTCTCTCTCTCTCTCTCTTTTTTTTTTTTTTTTTTTTTTTTTTTTTTTTTTTTTTTTTTTTTTTTTTCTCTTGTTGTTGTCCAGTCTTGAAATTAGAACAAATTTGAACATCATGATGAACTGGTTTAGCATTCCTGGAAAACACTCAATCTCTTACATATAAAACAGCTTATTCTTCTAATAGTTTGATGTAAGAAACTGTATCTGTCACTACTGGCTATTCAGTAGCATGACTATCTTCAGTGAGCCAAACCATCAAAACTATAAATGTTCTGTCACATAAATAGTAACTAGTTTTAAGGGCAATAATGATAAAATAGTGTCCTAAAGGTAGACCGTTTACTGAGATCCTGATGAAATGCCTGAAGCCCGAGATTGAAGACTGTTATTACACAATAAAGGTAACACCTCTATCCAGAGGGAAATATTTTTATACAGCTATAACTCAAAAAAGCCACCACCTCATTTATTACAAGTTTGTGTTACTTTCTTTTAAAATGAATGATGTAAATCTTTCCTGGACAATTCCCTTAAATATACTTGGTTGAATTATTAATTCTGACTAATATTAGTTACCAATTTAGATTTTTATGTATGTATGTATGTATGTATGTATCTATCTATCTATCTATCTATTTATTTATCTATCTATTTATTTATTTATTTATTTATTTTTCCCTCTACATTTATTCAACCTGGAAATAAAACCTTGGACTCCATGAAGTCAGTGGGAAGTTTGCTATTTACTTTAGAAGGCCAATCTTTGTCTTTTATATCTATTATCTGCCCAAATTATAACATCCTGTAGATGCTTAGGAGGCTTTGAGAAGTTCACAGATTCCTTAATAAGGAGTATTTCTGTTGCTGCTGTGTGGCTTTCTTATTTGTTCACTGGTTTGTTCTACTACATTGTATTGATTAAGATGATATAGATTAATGAATGACTCAACCTGATGAATTTTCAGTCCAAGATCACACATAAATGCATAAGCAGAAGCAGATAATGTACTAGAGAAAACAAAGATAAAAGGTTTGTGCATGTTCAAATAAATTCCCCTGAGTCTGTTGTTAATATTTAAATAGGTAGTGATAATTTCTCATAGTTCTCTAAATTTTAGCAAACAGCAAGAAAGATGAATTGTCACTAAAAGGAGTGTGAATATTGCCAGAAAACAAGATCTAATTATTTTAATGTGCAATTACCTAAAAAAAAACAAAAATTAAAAAAAAATCAAAATTATTAATAGAATGCATCACTGTCCAAACCAGAAGGGACTATTAGCTCATTGGAGAACTTCATGCAAGGTTGCCTGTGCATGAGGTCCAGCTTTCAACATTATGAAATGGAGAGAGAAAAGAAAGAAAAGTTCATCTCAGAATGTCTGAGAGAGGCAATAGCAATCCTCTTTAGGTAGACAGTGATGCTCTGAAAGACAAGTTATGTGGTATTTGTTCTAATCACCTGCTGCATAGAAAAACATTTATATATTTTTTATTTATTTATTTTTTTAATGAAAACAAAACCCCAAAACTAAACACCAAAATAAAAAAACCACAATAATTACAAGAAAAAATACCATTCCCACCCTTCTCCTCCCCCCTCCCTGCCTTTTTTTTTTTAACAAAATAAATTTTTTGTACCTTTTCAATTTTAAAGAATAGGTTTTTACGGCACCTGTTCTTTCCATTAAGTTGTATGAGATGAGAACAGATTCAATACAAGTGCTGTTTAGCAATGTTGTTTATGAAAGGGCAATGCAGCTTTGGACTGCAGCGCATAATTGGGTCTGTGACACAACAGAACTTTTTCACTGCTGAGCAGTGATGTTTTTGAAGTAGAAAGAGGAATAAGCTGACACAAACCTTAAGAGAAATCTACTGGTAGTTCAAAATAATTTCAGTAAACAAATGACCATGGAAAATTTATGCAAGGTGATTGAAGAATTTAGATTTTGCGACATAAATGAAGACATGTTCATTCAGCTTGTTTAGCTGCCACATTTTGGTTTATCCATATGGATCATTTCCAGTTGAGATATTTAAGAATCCTAATGACTTTTGTTTCAGAGAAATTTATTACAGTAAAAACAGCATTGACATGCTGCTTACACAAATGGCAAGGCTGTGATACATGGGAATGTTATAAAAGGAAGTTTTTATCTTGGTCTATTGCCTGACAGCCACCAGTGTTACAGAAGTAGATAATATTTACTTCTACGGTCAAACATTATTGAGTGTCAGTGGTTTGTGGGCTTGATCAGCTCGGTTCCGTGACTAGCGGGGTACCTCCAGGAAAGGGAAACAGGGGACTCCAAATAATTAAAAACAGTGGCAATGATCTGAGGAGAAACAAACTAATTTACTAAATTTATTATTGGAATGCTAGATAGCACACTGTAATACAATATAATTAGAACTGAAGCTAATAAATCAAATATAATGGGAGAGAGTATCCAAAAGGTGGATAGGCTTCACCATAACACTGCGGTGAGATGCACAGTCCAGTTGAGCAGCAGGGAGGAGAGCCTGACAATGGACTGTCAGATGACTTACCAAGGCCTTATATCTGTTCCCCCTGAGAAGAAATGATAACAACACAGACAGCAGTCTTCTGAGCAAAATAAAATAAAAATAAATACAAATAAGTAAAAATAAAAATAAAAACAAAAATAAAATAAATATATCAATATATTGATTTTACAATAGAGTATAATTTTCTGATTACTATTGTGAAAAAATGTGCAAAGAATAATTAAAGAAAATGATTTTCTGAGACTTCCTCACTCTATCCCTGCATTTTGCAAAGAAACAAGAACAAACAAACAAACAAGAAAAACAGTTCAAAGCATGTGGGAAATTAATCTGTCTTCTTAACTGTGCTCCATTTTATTTGCTTTTTTCCTTTATTTGCATTACAATACATACACACTCTTAACATTAAGGAAGTACTCATGTCAGTTCAGGAAAGAGTTAGAGGTTTTCACTGTATATCCACGGTGGAAAATACACTGTCAGGACAGAGGGCAGAACATCTAATATACTTTATTATGCATCTGGCCTGAGGAAATGTAGCTCATAATAAATTATTACATTGCATCAAAGTGGTTTGGGTTTCTATGTGAGCCAAAGCCATGAGTGGTTATGCTATTTCTGCAGTTGCTACGACAAAAAAGTGAGACTAAATTATTTTTGGCAAATCATGGAGTAAGGGCGGGTCAGCCAGTTTAAGAAAACGATTTGTGTCTACCCTGGAGAAATAAACCCATGAGGAAGTATAGTAAGGTACAACTATTTAAGGGAAAGATATGCATATATTTATTCTTACTCAGTATGTTTATGCATCATATTTCTGGTCATGCATCACCTTATATTATTAATTTTCTCTAAAACAAAAAGAAAGGAATTCTACTGGGATCAAAAATATGAAATGTTAATAAAAACTATTTTGAGAGTATTATTTAAAAAGAAAGAAGGAAAGTCAAATTAGTTGTTCTGGTTTGATATGTTTCTTTGTGTGTTCAAATGGGTCAAGCAGTTGTGTGTAGTACAATAATTAAAAGTATTTTTCACAACAGACTGAAGATATTAATATAAGAAAAAAATAGTGAAATCCTATGGTATAATGAAAGGCAGTAAATTAGAGAAGAATAACCAGAGATAATGCACTTTCTATGTATTTGTGCTGCAATGTATCCACCATGTAATTCTTACCCAGCACTGAAAATTTGAGGAATACTGTTTTCCTCTCAATAACTCAGCTCCAGATAAATAAATCTGACTAGATCATTGTAATAAAATAATAATAATAATAATTTTTTAAAAAACCCTTGAAATGACCTACCTTCCTCAAAACAAACAAACTAACAAACAAACAAAAAACAGTGCAATATGCAAATTCCTCACCAGTGTAATGTTTTGGACCTCAGTATGCCATTTTATGTGATTTTCTCAATTGTACTGACCACTAATCTGAGCTCCACACTGTCCAAAGCTTTTTATGCATTTTGAATCAATTGAAAAACATTTAGATTTAGATGAAGGTTGAATGCACCAGACTAAACTCATAGATTTTGTCAATGTATTCACATAGTTTTCAAGCAAAATGAATGCAACAGGTCTTGTGTCCTCAGGCATTATTAAAAAAAAAATGTGCTGCATATGAAACTGTGTATGAAATTAGGGAAGAACTGGTTCTGAAATTATGAAAGTGGTAATTAAGTAAATGTGAAGCAAAAAAAGATTCTATAAGCAAACAAATAAAACAAAACAATATAAAACAAAACAAAACATAACAAAATATATACTGCAGGGGAGTTATATGTTTAATATTTCAGGGCCTGGATCTGATTTAGCATTTATCCATGATCTACTGTGGGTAAAAGTTAGTGATGCTCTAGCATAACTGTCTATGAAGTGATTGTGAATACAGGATGTAAATTTAAAGGTTTTTTCTGGTCAGAGTAACAAGCTTTAAAAACAGAGGCAGTAGGAACAGAAGGCAGTCTAACTTTTTATTTATTTATTTATTTTAAGGCAGAAGGCAGTTTAACTTTTTATTTATTTATTTTACGGCAGAGCTTGATCAGTCTATGCAAAAGGTTATATATGATGCTGATACTGTTACACCTGGCCCCAGAGCTGATGACTCATATTGACTTTTCGAGACATTTACTCAGTCTTACTTAGAAAATGCAGTTACCCATTGTGTTCCTTTTTCTGATTTACTGGAAAGCTGGGCACTCAGTGGGTGTTTATCTGTGCTGATCATTCACTATATCAACACAAAAGGATTTTAAAGTGTCAGCTGTTTAGTTGATGCAGAAAGGTGAAAAAAAAAGACCCATTGCATCCTTGTTATGTATAGGCCTCGCAAGAGGCTGACAAGGTAATACATCAAAAGTTAAACCTATCTTGAAATAACCATTTAAATGCAGACTATTACCAGTAAGTACATGGAGAGACTTACAGCTTGCCTTGTGCAAGAGGTGTAGGAGAGTGATTAATCTTATGTTGCACACATCTTCCAAATATGCCATTTTTCTTCCCTTTCACATACAGAAAGAGGGAGAAGGCTGTGAACACAAAGAGCTAAATATTTGCTCCTTTCATGCAAATGCTGCCGTGTTACGTGATTACCGATAACAGATAAGAAAACAGACTTGTCTACTGAGAGGTTCCATTCATTCTATTTTTTATTTTTTCTGTGTGTGTTTTTTTTTTTTTTTTTTTCATCTCTCTGTTAGCTTCCAGCTTAAATACCAATTAACAGTTAATTAAGGGGGTAGGAAAACAAAACAGAAAAAAAAGTAGCAATATTTTCAAGCAACAACTACTTGAAAGATTTGGGAGAATATTTAGCTTTCCAGACCACATTTAACACACTGTGAGGAATGCATTACTTACTTTTATTTGAACGATTGATTCTGCAAACACATAGATGCTCTACTGCAAAACAGAAATTTGTATAACAAAAGAAGGAGAGAAGCTGAGCAGAAGTTTTATGAGCCTTTAAAATATTTTACTGTGTCTTAGTATTTCCCACCTTACCATCTACTTTTTCCCTTCCTAACTTCTGATGTTATGGTAATTTATTTATACAACAACACAGTGGTAGTGCATCAACAACATATTCTGAAAACATCACGACTGATAGGTAAAATAGATTAATTTGGTTTTCCTTTGAGATACCGAGATACTGAAACAAAAATGAAGTACTGTATCATACAATCTCCCTTATGAACATTTATTTTAAAGGCTCAAGTGAAATCTCTAAGGAAATCTGGCATAAAAAAACTGAGACAAGCCTGTGGAGATCTATAAAGTCTCTAGAGATTACAGAACAGTGCTTATATTGAAAACTTTCTGAAGTTAGGAAGTATTCTGGCAATGTATGCCTCTTTTTTTCCTATTTGTTTATTATATCTGCATCTTCCCTCTGCTTTGTGTCCTTCCACCTTCCTCACAGAGATATAGAAGGAAAAAAAAAAAGAAAAAAAAAGGCACTAGTACTTCACAGACTGTAAATCTGTAAATCTAACTTTTTCACAGAATCATCAAAAGGTTGAGATTGCAAGAGACTTGTGGAGGCCATCTAGTCCAAACTTCCAGCTCAGGCAAGTACACCTAAACCAAGTTACCCAGGGCCACATCCAGGATGCTTTAGTTTTTCAAAGAATTATGAAGTGGCTTGGGTTGGAAGAGACCTTAGAGATTATCTTGATCATCACAGGCAGGGGTGCAACACACTAGATCACATTGGCTCAGGGTCTCGTACAGCTTGGCCTTGAACACCTCCAAGGTCATCCATAGCTTCTCTGGACAGTCAGCTCTAGGGCCTCACTGCCTTCTGAGTAAAGTATTTACTCCTCACATCTAATCTAATCCATTCTCTTTTATTTTTAAATCATTTCCCCTTGTTCTATCAGCATCTGCCTGTGTAAAAAAAAAATTTCTCCATCTATTTAAAAGCCTTTTTTATGTACCAAAAATTTATTTAAAAGATATGAGATTGCTATTGGAAATAAGAAAATTTAGTTTATAAATCAATTTAATAGTTAAAATGTTTTGTTTTTCTCTCATTTGAAATTGAAGCAAGCAGGAAAGTGCGGAATCTATTATAACAGGTTGATGGCTATGTCAGGTTGGTTGGTTTCAGGGTCAGAAACCTGGTTGATAGTCCTCATGATTCTCCAGTTGGCACATGACAGTTCCTGTAACAATCTGTTTCAGGAGCATAAGAGGTAGAAATGACAAAAACAGGATGATATTTGCCACAATTTCTGCAAGCTTCGAGGGAATACACTTCGTAACTAGTTGACTTGGAAGCCTGAGCATTCGTGGAGTTGGCAAGTTCCTAAGAAAAACTGCACATTTATTTGGCAGGAATAGATTTGATTGAATTTCTAGTTTTAACTCTTCGATCATTGTCTAACATTCTGATTTTCGGAAAGCAATGAATTCTAGCAAAATCATGCTTCTCCCTTTCTAATCAGTTCATGATTTTGTAATTATTTCTTTCTTATTCTTCTTTCTTCTTAAGGATGCAGGAGCCAACTTGCTCATACCACTCTGCATATACATGTCAGGGTAATATGAGGACTGGTGGTAGCCTGAGATACAATCTGCTAAAACTGGATTTATCTTAGATGCTATTCACATTGCATGAATGAGACTAATGGGTTTATGAATAAAGCTACATTCTTTGAATCAATTATCAAATAGATAAACATTACAACAAGGACCTCTTTTCAGGGAACTGCTTGGCAGGGTAAAACCACGAAGGAAAGAGTGGCCAAAGAAAGCTTGTCAGTATTCAAGGACTAGAAGATCATTGAGGTCCCTTCCAACTCAAACCATTCTATAATTCTATGATTCCGTGAAAAAGGGAGCTTCAACTCCTCTGAAAGCAGGAACTGTCACTTATTCTTTTGTCATTGTTATCTGCATCATACCTTGACAGAACTTAGAACTTAAATTGCATTTAATTGTCCGTGAAATTGAACTGGAATATAAAAATCCTGAATGTCTGCTACATAATTAAAAAAAAAAAAAAAAGTGAAATAATTTCTAATGAATCAACAAAGGATAGTCTCTAAAATTTCAGATCTGCCAATTTAATGTCTATGTATATGAAATATGTAGAACATAGAGTTAACAATAGAATTAGTAGAGAATCACAAGCTAAGGGAGGTGTATGAACAGAAAGGTGACCAGTAGAGCTATCTTTCAGAAGGAGATTATGTTTCAAAAATTTATTGGAATTATTTTACAGTACTCAAGAGGCATGATAAGATTATTCATGTGGGTAGTGAGCATGGATTTTCAAAAAGTTTTCAAGAAATGGTTTTATAATAAGCTTTTAAGGAAATTAAGCTATCTCAAAATAGAAATTAAAAAATCCTCTCATCCTTTAAGAAATAGTTAAGGGAGATAAAATATATTGCAGTAATAAACTATATTATTATCAATCAAAGGTGACTTCTAGACTCAGGTATCTGTTGTTCGTGTTGTTCTGAATATTCTAAAAGATGTGAGTAGTGAGATAAAATTTTTTGAATGATACAAGAAAAAAAAATCTCATTGAAAAGTTTCATATGCTTATCAAAGCAATTACTGACTAGATTGTTTGCAAAATAAATTCTGTATCTCTAAAAGCAAAATTGACCTAATAAGTAATTCAAAGCTAAAAAAAAATTTGATGTAACTTGTTTACTAGTGGAAATCATAAGTGGTCAAAAACAATAAATAGAGTTTGGATATCACTGTTTGAGGACCTGATGAAGACATTTTGGAATGTGATAATGATGCTTCCCTGGAGCACAAAATGACATGACAGAAAGGAATGTGAATATGAAGTATGAGAAAGCAGTAAGATGAAAATATATAAAAGATGAACTAGGAAATGCACTGAAAGGAGACTCTAGAGGAAACTTACTATGTCAGAAAAACAGAAAGGAATAAATACTGTATGTCTCAGTACCTACTTATGTGGCATCAGTAGAGGTTGTGGAGACTAGAAGTCTGAATGAATTTTGAAAGGGATTATGCAGATTAATGAGGCATAGGCCAATCAATGTATTTTGAATGCATCAATTTGTATATAATTTCCAAGGTAGACAACACTTATCAAATCATTATTGGAAGGTGAAAATGTATGCCAGAGACAAATTATCCATCATTGGGAATTTAGTTTAGGTTAAAAATGGAGCTACCAACTAATTTTGCTGAATTGAATTTAAATTCTAATATAGTGACATGTCTAAGTGAACTTCTTGCTTTTCACTTTTGCATCCAGGAAATTAATGCCACCTTGCAGTATATAAAATATACTTGCTCTTGTATTTGCGAAAATAAATGTGAATTCATCACTAATATATTCTATAAGCAAAATGAATACATCAGATTGTAAGAATATATTAACGTTAGTCCTAGAGATAGTGACTTTGGTTATAGTTTATATAATTTTTTGTTTCTAGTAAGAAAACTACTGTGTTTATAGACTTTATATAAAATGTATGGGATGTATACAAGGCTTTATACATTTGGAATTTATTGGATTTGTTATTTTTAATAGCAGCATTGCACCTTTTCTAATTGGTAGTTTGCAATTACTTATGACAAAAAAAATCAGAAAACTAATTTCTTGAAACAGTACAGCATTTGAGTTCCACTTAGGTCTAGATTTTTTTCCCTACACTTTATATAATCAACCTAAAGAAGGTCCTGCAGGGACTACAAATAAGTAACCAATAGCCAGTTTTTCCTTGGCAGAAATAAAATATCTATACCAGATGTATAATTTCTGAAAGGCTAACTATATTTACAAAACAATTTCAATACATATAAAACTGATCTGTGTTTTTCTTGCACTGCCTTCCATTTAAATATATTTCTTCTCTCTATTATTTCTAAGTTTCAGAATTTTAAGTTGTGAATGGTAGTATTATATATATATATATATATATATATACATATATAATATATCTGGTTAATATTGCTGTAATGATAATAGGTGCATAGTACTAAGATTTATGTACAATTGCCATAATTAAATACTTTGATAATTGGGTACACAGATATATATTACATATATATCACATATGGTGGTATGTGACTGAGTTTGGGCTAACTGTAATATTTTCTCTAAGCAGGCATTCTTTCTTTGATAAAAAAAACCTCATTTCCTTGTAAGAAAATTCTGTAGAATTTTAATACTAATGGATGTACTATTTTCATGTGTGTCCTCTGCAATATGATACTTAAGTCTGAAGAAATTTTGAAATGTCAATGTATTTCAGATTCATACAGATACTTTGCCATCATCTAGTGCTTGCTCTTACCTGAATAATACTGTTCTTAGAAAATTTGTGTAGAGACTGGCTTACTTTTCTGCATGAAATGAGCTTCTTTAAAAAGTTTGTATTTAGATACCTAACAGAAAACAGTTCATTATTTATTGTGTGATACAGAACTTAGGATATATGAACACCCTTTTATGGAGGATGCATTATATAAATAGAGAAAGTAACTCCAAAATCATAAGGAATGTGATTTTCTTTCAGGTTGCCCCGGAGGCAGGCGTGAACATCACTTTGCTCTGCTGTATACAGAAACAAATTTACCAGGATAATGGAGAGCTAAATAAGCTCAACAGCATTTCCCAACTTTGGGAAGGGTTGTTGTAAAGAAAAGATCAATCTTGATTCCCAGCGCAGCCATGAATCTTTGACCAAGAACTGGAAGAGACATACCTACAAAATCTGTCATTCAAGTCAGATGATTTTCTTTCCTCTATTAAAACAGAAAGCTTGTAGATTGAGGTGTCTGCCGATCAAACCTTGTCACTGTTGCTCCTTTATGGTCACTCTCTTCTCTTGTACCAGCATTCTCCACGGGATCCTTCCCAACTGCATGGGCTTCCCACAGGCTGCAGCTCTCCAAGCACTGCTCCAGCGTGTTTCCATACCACTGCACACATCCTTCAGGAGTTGCTCCACACAGGTCCCCACAGAGCACCTCCCCCAGCCCAGCTGCCCCACCGAGGGCTCGTCTTCATGGGCTGCAGCTCCAGCCCAGGGCTGTTCCTGTTGGGTGCATCCATGGACTGTGCCTCCTTCAGGCCTCATCCACTTCTGTCCTGTGAGCTCCCCCTTACTAAAGAGAACTTCTGCTCAATGCCTGGAGAACCTCCTGACTTCCTTCTTCACTGTCCTCAGTGCCTACTGTGTTGCTTCTCTCATTTTCTTACCCCTCTCTCCCCAACTGTTGCTGCGCAGCAGTTTTTCCCTTTTTAAATCTGCTCTCATGGATATGCAAATAGCGTTGCTCATGGCTCATCTTTGGCTCTGTCAGGTCCCTTTGGAGAAGGTGGAGTTGCCTCTGATCTAGCATGGGGCAGCTGCTGGGTTCTGCTCACAGAGAACACCACTGCAGCCCCCCGACAAAAATTTTGCTACATAAGCTAAATGGGAGCTGAGTTGCCTACTTTCTCCTTCACAGACATCCCTCTGCAGTTGACAAAATTACAGAGGTGATGTGATTGGTCATTCATCTCTACAGAATACTTATTTTCAGGAGGACACTGAAAGACAACACTTTTTCCTACATTTATTGAGATGCTTAGTATTCTCTTTTAATTCATTATTTGTGAGCTTTTTATTTTCATTTTGTAAATGAACATTAAAAAAGATTAAAATTTAGGAGAATGTTTTACAGAAGTTGTAATATACAGTAAATCAACATACACTGTACATAACTGAGATTCCTTATGAAAAATTTTACTGTATTTTAATGATATTCATTACATATACATAACCAGTTGCAACTCAATATAAATAATAGTTACAGAAACCTAATGAATCTTTGCAGAACTGATTGTAATTTAAAGAAAGATGCTATTGAGTATGAAGCTATTATTTTATGCTCTTTCATAAATGAAGAATTCTATTAATTTATTTCCCTACACATGCCTACAGACATGTTCACATACATACTACATGCACATATGTATCCATACATGTGTATATAAATATACAAAAATTAAAAATTGTAAAGTTAATGAATAAAATACGTCAGATCTTTCTTCTTTGTACTTTCAATTGCAAAGATGAAATATTTATTTTCCTTCATAACTTTTTTTTTCTTTTTATACAGCAGGCATATTAGGATTTCTAACTGTAGCTCAATATATAAACAACATAAAATTTGTTGCTGTGATGAATTTTCTCTATTATTGAAATATCTTTCCAGAATACACTTTAATCGCTATATTGAGACACGAGCAACTGAGCTAAACATAGCTTATTATTTTTTTACTTCCTCTAAGGTATAACAGTAGATGAACTGAATTTGAATGGTCTCAGCTCAGACTTGATGCCTTCACCTATATTTCAAGTGTGATCATTTCCACAGTAATTAAAAAGAAACACCTACTCCATATCATCAAACAACATCTAAGAAAACAATTAGAAACAATTAGAAAAAGGGTACAATTTTTGCCTTGGTTTCAGATTAAAAGTTAGAGAATGAGAAAAAAAAATGACCTGAAAATACACAAGATATAATCATTATCCCAAATATAGAACTTATGCATTGACTGTGAGGCAGAACTGTATTACATTTTGGGAGGGGTTGTTGTCATGTTAATCAGCAATGTTCTTAGTGATGCCCAATTTGGCACTATAAGTCTGCTCACATTCAATATCTAAACTATCTTGATTACGGATTCACAAATAGTGCACTGCCCAATTTGTCTAGCACCATTCCATGAGTTCATTCTTGACACCTTCATAATTTGTTTAGCGGCATTCAATCAGAACTTACACAGCTAGATTAGTGAAGCAATTTTGGCTGCACTTAATCAGAACTCACACAGCCAGCTTATTCGATGGTGTAGTTTGTTAGCAACGAATTGCAGATTCTTTTGGATTGCTGGTGATAATTGACTGTCTGCAAAACATGTGAGATTAACCAAGAACAATACAAACCACATACAGAAAAGTAAGAGTAATGCAGCCTGGCCACAAGTGTGCTAAGTTATATAACAACGCCATAGATGTTACTAAATTTCCTGGGAAGCCACTCAGCATAATCAATGTATGAATCTTACCCGGGAGGTCTCCTTGTGGGAGGGAAGAGAGGCACCGCACATAAACTGACCTCAGGAGTCAAACGTGCTTTCCCTCCTTATCTGCAATGGCATTTTCCCTAATATTCTCCCCTCTCTTAAGTCATTTTCATACTAGTTATTCTATTGGTAGAGCCTGAGTGACTCTAGTCATTACATACTTTTGTTCTGATTGGTGTAAAGTTCTTTTGCTTCAGTCTTTAAGATATAGGCTAAAAAATTCAGAGTGCATTCTCAGTGAGGGGTAGTTGAGCCTTGGAGGCAGGTATCTTTGAAGTTACAGGCATGTTTTTGTATTACAATGAGTATATAATGAGGAAAGTTCACCCAAAGGATGACATTTTGTCAAAACATGACAAAATTTTGGCCTGAGTGTAGCATATTTTTGAATTGTTATTGTCCTGATCAATCCATCAGTCAACATCTGATGTTGTTTTTTGACTTAAGGTAGCAAATTTTTTGGAAAAGCAATACAGCAAGCTGCAAGAAATTTAGGATGCTCCTCTGAGGAAATCTTTGAGGAATCCATTGAGGAAAACTTCTTGGTTCAGGCAATAGCTAGTCCAACCAAAGGAGAAATATCTGATGCTCACAAACAGAGATGCACTAATTCAAAAGGTCAAGATTAGAGGCAGTCTTGGTTGCAGTCATCAAACTGTAGTGGAGTTCGTGGTCTTCCTTGGCAAAGAGTAAAATCATGACCTGAATTTTAGGAGACAGACCTTCCATTTGTTTAAAGAACTAGAGGGTGAGATTTTGTACAAAATTGTCCTTAGGGAAAAAGGAACTGTTCAGATGTGGCAGATTTTTAAGGACTAGTTTCTTAGAGCACCAGAGTTCTTTAATCCCATGTGTAAGAAATCAAGAAAGGAGTAAGGATCTGCAGGGCAAACACAAGTGATATTGAAATGCAGAGGCTGCGGAAGCAGGGATATGTAGTCTGGGAGGAGACTAAGGATGCGTAGGGGTGGAATCAAGGAAAGCCAAGGAACAGCTAGAGCAAACTGTGCAAAAAATAGAATAAGGGATTTTATACATGCATTTTCCAGAAAAGGAACACTAAAGAGAGTGTGCTCTTTTTGCTAAACAAAATGGAATAGCTGATGACAACAGACATGGAGATGACTGATCTACTCACAAAATTTTCTTCCTCAGTTTTACTGGCAATGATTCTTTCCGTAACTCAAGTATCTCACATTCCTAAATCTCACGGCAGGGACTGGTGGATCGAAGTCTCATCCACTGTAAGAAAGATGGTGTTTGAGATTACCTGAAGTCTATGGGGCCCACGGAGTTTCATTCCTGAAGAAGAAACTGGCTAATCTAGTTGACAAAATATTCTCCATCATTTTTGAAAAGTCATGGCAGTCAGATGAAGCCCCCAGTAACTAAAAGAAGGAGAATATCACAACAATTTTTTTAAAAAGGACAGTAAGGAAGACCATGGGAATTACAGAACAGTCAGCCTCTGCCGTGCACAGGTAGGTTGTGGAAACAGATCATCCTTGAAGCTTTCTTAAGGCATATAGGAAGATGATTATCAATGTTTTATGGACTGTTTTGGCCCGATTCTGTGACTAGCGGTGCAAAAGGATTCAAGAATCTGCACCTCCAGAAAAGGGAAACAGGGGATCCCAAATAATTAAAAATAGTGGCAACAATCTGAGAAGAAACAAACTAATTTACTAAGTATGGTATTGGAATGCAAGATAACACACACTATAATACAGTATAATTATAAATGAAGCTAATAAATCAAATATAATGAGGGAAAGAATGTCTGAGAACTGAAGGCCTCACCATACGCTGAGGTGAGATGTGCAAGCAGGTGGAACAGCAGGGAGGAGAGCCAAAGGATAAAAGTACAGTCAGGTGACCTTGCTAGGGGTTATATCTCTTTGAACGCAAAGTGTTCTGGGGAATGTTCTTCTCTTCCAGATAGGAGCCCAGAAATGGAGCATTACCTCTTTAACTTCCAGTGCACTAGGTGATGTTATGATGTGGAATACCAACAACCAAAAATCATAAAACCATGACAGTGAATCAAAACAGACAACACGGTTTCACCAAGGGTAAACTTTACATGACAAGGTAGAGGCCTTCTGTAATTTGAGTGATTATATGGAGAGAAACAGATATCATCTACTTGGACTTCTCTAAGGCCTTTGACAAGGTCCCACATAGCATTCTTATTTCTAAATTGGAGACATGTGGATTTGAAGGGTGGATTATTTGGTAAAGAAAAGAGATTTTTGCATCCAGAAAGTTGTGGTAAATGGCTCAATGTCTCTCAAATGGCAATCAGTGATGGATTGAGTCCTGTGGAGAATAACTTGGAGGTAAAGGCAGATGTTAAACTAACCAGCAGTTCACACTTGCAGCCCAGAAAGCCAACCATATTGTATCAAAAGAAGAATGACCAACAGGTTGGAGGAAGTGATTGTACCCTTCTGCATTGCTTTTGTGAGACTCCGCCTAGAGTACTACATTAAGCACATTAAACACTGGAAACCCTAATATAGGGACATAGTCTGGCCAAAGTGTATACAAAGGAGGGACACAAAGATGCAGGGAGGGATGAAGCTCCTCTTCTATCCAGAACCGTTGAGTGCGCTGGACTTGTTCAGCCTGGAGAAGACTCCAGAGAGACCTCGCTATAGACTTCCAGCCCCTAAAGGGGGATGGGCTTTTTTAAAATCAGGAACTGTAGTAATAAAGCTAGGGGATAATGTTCTAAACAAAAAAAAAGTGTAAGGTTAGAACAGACACTAGAAAGAAATAATTTTCTTGGAGGGTGGTGAAGCACTGGAACAGGTTGTCCAGAATAGCTGTGTACATCCCATTCCTGGAGGTGTTTCATGCCAAGTTGTATAGGGCATGAAAGATAAATATACATTTAACTACAAAATTCATCCTCAGCTCTAAAAATTAAAGCCTCTAAAGGATGATTTTAATAACTCATTAATTGTCTTATAATATTTGATGGTCTCTTTGCTACTTAGGAGACACTGTGCAAACAATGGAACCTAGG
The DNA here is from genome assembly GCF_023343835.1 of Lagopus muta. Classification (NCBI taxonomy): domain Eukaryota; kingdom Metazoa; phylum Chordata; class Aves; order Galliformes; family Phasianidae; genus Lagopus; species Lagopus muta. The sequence continues at coordinate 162,867,655 of NC_064433.1, forward strand.
GACTTTAAAAACTGTATTAGTTGTTCATTAACATAGCACATCCTCTAGAAGTCTAAAGACATCTAAACATCTAAAACAAAGAAATGAGTAAATTAAGATCACAAATCAAAACAGCAGAGCAGGTTTCATGATTCGTTATGTATGCAAAATGTGTACAAAATTGATATTGAAATGCATTTAAGGCAACAAAATAACTTCTAATCCGCCCTTAAATGATTCATTTAGGAAAGAAGTGAAATAAATGCATATTTTAAAAATGACTTCAATCTATCCTGGAAAAACAGACTGTTACAATATAGCCAGAACTGCCACTATGGAATAGCATTAATGTTGTTTGTCTTCCCTAACTGTTCATTTACACATTTAAATACACTTATATTTCTCTTAAATTTAACTTTAAATTTATATAGCTTGTAATGATTGGCAGCAAGGGATAATTACTGCATTTCAATATTATTTTATCTCCTAAGTGGTGAACAACTAGAAAACCTGAAATCATTTTATTGTATTTTTTAATCCAGAAAGATAACTTTAATAGCACTTTACATACATAAGGGAGGCATATTCATTTTTCAAACTAACAATAACGTTGTTCTCTAGCAGGTACTAAAAAAACTTTTTGAGGTCTGTATCATCTGGTTATGTGTAGCTGTAGGCAGTGGTGTAAAAAAAAAAAAAAAAAAAAAAAAAACAGACAAGAATTTAAACACCTATTTGTCTTCTTTCTGTCACTGATGATAGGTTGTGGTGTGTCTTGGAAAAAAAATAGTCTGCTTGGCAACAATAAAAATCACTTTTTATATTTAAATGTGAAAAAGCTTAATTCTAAAGAAAGCTTGCCTTTTGTAGAAAGATTACTTTACCCAATTGCAAAATGTTTTTACTTCTGAAGTCATGTTTTTACTTCTGAAGCTTACAACATCTGAAGGTGTTACACACACACACACAAAAAAAAACCTAAAAAAAAACAAAACAACACACAATCTGAGAACTAAATAGTGAAGCACAAAAAGAAAAAATGCTTCATTTTTACTTCATTTTTCCCTCTCCTTTTGTCACTGCATGTGTATTTTACAGTGTTGTACTACATTCTTTCCTACAACACTAATTGTTAAAGCTGCTTCAGGGATAATGTTTGTGGGCCATATCGACCCCTGCTAAATTTACTATGCAAACTCATTTTGAAAGGCATGAGGGACCTTCAACATAGATTTCAAAGTGAATTAGTATGATAAATACAGTATAGGCTTTAAATCTGCCTTTTAGAAGAACATGACAGATGTGTAAGCCATTTCTATGGTAAGTCTGCTCTGAATAATCAGAACTGCTCAGGAGCTCAAATTTGAGGTCATAGGAGGACATATAATTGCTTAAGGTAATGTATAAAGAGAAAGAAAATCTGTTTATATCCTCTACTCTTTTTTAACATTAAAATATTTTAATGATATATTATTGATTGATTTATAGTTATCATTGAAGTGAATCCCTTGTTCCATATATATCAATAAAAACATTACAAGTGACTTCAGTGCAGCCAGATTTTCACCCTGAACATTCTAGTTTGTGACATTTTGTTTGGGACCATTGCCAATGTTTGGAGGACCCAGATGGTGATTACACAGAAAGATTAAACTTTAATATGATTTTCTTCTATGATTCTTCATAAGAAACAATACAAGATGCACAAAAATAACATCAAGGGTCATCTTGATGTTTAATTTCCTGAGGAAGACAGTCTTATATTAACACTGTCATGTATCTTTTTGTCCCAACCCTAAATCTTTTCAGAAGTTTACAATTTCATCAACATCAAAGAAAACAATGTTAGAGGTTTAAAAGGCAAGTAAAGTGAAAATCAGCAGGTAAATACAGGAAAGTGAAGATCCTGAATAATGATCTTGCTGGAAAAACTGATACAGCATGAGGATATGCATAGATATAAATACATTCACAGTGTCTTAATTTATAAATGGGAAAGCATGCTTCACAATTTCCTCTGCTCAAATTACTGCTTATTTTTAGCCAATAATAATAATAATAAAATAAAATACAATAAAAAATTAAAAAGTCAATAATTTTAAATAAGAAAAGCTGCATTTTTACTTTCATCTTGTAACTAGAAGAACCATGAATTACTGTGTTTTTCTGACTACTTCCTATGACATTTTTACTGACTTCAGAATACTCTTGTTGATAGCCATCAGAACAAGTTTTGACTCTTCTTGTTTTACCAGAAATTGTGAAACTTTTCTAATATTCACTATTGGTAAGATATTCATTTACCCAGAGAGTATCTCTTGTCTGACATAATTTGCAAGAGGATGGCTGAAAATCTTTTTATTTTTACATTCTTATATTTATATGTACTTATGTCGTTTTTCATTTCTTGTTCACAAAACAAACAAAAATAAAGGAAAACAAAAAGGAAAAGTCTTATCATTTGTTCACTGCATCTTATAGCTTTCATAACATTTTGAGTTTCTACAAAAGTAAAGATTTGTAAAACATAATTTTTGCCTTGAGATGGCTAGTTGAGGCCAGTCGTGACATGTAGTCAATGCAGCAAAAAGAGGATTCATTGCATCTAACACAGACAACTTAAACAGAGAGTGTAAACCACCTTTTGATGATGCCCAGACCTGTACTGTCTAGAAATTATTCTGAGATTAATCCCATCCTGAGTCCTTAAAGATGAAGATAGATATACAGTAGAATTTTTCAAGTTTTCAAAATGATTTGATGTCTAAACCTATTGTGAATGCAATAGGAGTAATAATGTAATTTGAGAATGTAAACCATAAACCTGATCTACATCTTTAAATATGTTTTAGTATCTGTGTTATAACTTTCAGAGTATTGTCTTTGTTTGACCTCCATGTAACTTTTATTTATAGTCAGGGAATCAGATTTGTCTTCCTCCACACTAAATAACTGTATTTCATTATGTAGGAATGCTCAGTTGCATGCTGAGTGGTATGTTTTTGAAGTGCAATTTTGACTCACCTGTTTGAAATTCACACCACTTATTGTTTATGCAATTCAAATTCACTTTCAGCAAACGAGCGTTCAAGTTGCAGGTAGCTTTCATGAATTTTATCAATAGAAAGGTTTGATCCCAACAATATTGACAGAAAGCAAGCACAAAGAAATCACAAAAATGTGAAATGAACTCATTTAAGAACATGAATTAATATTCATGTAAATGCTTTATAGTGTTCTTCCACCTGTATCTTGGCACAAAAGGAAAGGAGTACCTGAGAATAAGTTGCACAGTTTGCACTGAATTAACAATGAATCACAAATAAATATATGAAGCAACTTTAAGGGCATTTTCAGTCTCAGGAAAAGTCAGATGCTAATCTCTTTTTTTTCCAGTCACTATGTGGAGATAAAAAAATGTAACAAGCTTTTGGAAAACTCCTCCAAAACAAATATAATCTCATGTTTCTAAGGTAGTTTAGGACAAAAAACAACAATGAAAATTAGAGATATTTGTCAGACAAACTTTTGCTTGTTGTGATAGATAATTCTGAGCAGTTGTATATCATTCTGTGTGATCAGAATGATTTATATAACATTGATGGTTTTATTCCTTTCCAGCTACAAAAAAATAAAATTCAGTTTCTCACATATCTTACAAGCTAGAGAAGGCTGACACTTCAGCAGCTTGAATTCAGACAGTAAGTGAAAATATCTGGGAAATGTTTTCATCCAATATGGATTTAGTTTGGGACTTCAGGAGAGGAAAATCCTGGTACTTTTCTTTAAGTACAGGAACCAGGCAGCTAAGGAGAAAACAATCTACCATTTATCCTACATGATGTATTTCAATTCAATAGCTTTTTTTTTGCTTTTCTTTTGGTACCCTTTCCAAAATCAAGATAACAGACAGTTCTTATGTTTTCCTTAGCTCTCCAAATGAATGGTGTTTAAAAACAAACAAACAAACAAACTTCTTCAGTGTCTTTCAATCAGGTCTTAGTTTTCCTGTCTTTTAGCTGTCATGTGATGTTTCTTTCTGAACTATTTTAGCAGTAAGCTCTACAGAGAAGTCAGGCTGAGTATTATCCATAAAATTGACAAGCCTTCCTTGGATTCCAATGTTCCTTAATGGTGATACAAAGAAGGCTTGTTTTAGATTACTTTGTGTCTTTCATACAAATTGTTATCTAAACAAATTTTTATGGGGATGCAAATATTAGAGAAGTTTACTTAAAAATAAATAAACATAAACATAAACATAAATTTAAAAAAGGCAATCCTGGAGTAAGCACACCTGCAAATTACTACAGTTTAAAAAGCTACTACACCTCACTTAAGCCATGATAATTTTTCATCCTCTTAAGACGTAATGTGTTTTAATGCCATAGTTTATGCTTTTCAATTGTGTGCTGCAGGAAATCAAATTACATTTGAATTTCAAGTGGATTGTATTTGTTACAGGCTTATTGCATGCATATAGGCAGTTACAATAAAGCAGCTGGTGTTTGGTAACTTCTTAAAGCAAAGCTATGTATCTTTGGATCCACAGTCTGTAAAGACAAAACAATAGTGGGAAGGAAGACTGAAGAAAACAACAAAAGAAGTATGCAAGAAAAGAAGCACGTGATCTTCTCCTTTTATTAATAGTTTTCTTAATATTTTTCATTCTGCTTCAGAAAAACCGTTGTCAATCAAGTAGACAGAGACCGTGGCAATTAGATGGCATGTGGTTCTGTTCAGTGCAGGTTAATTCCACTCTCAGTTTAGGGCTCTCACCATGGAAATATACCCTTTATTTGTTTAAGTGGTATTAGTCACATAAAAGCAACTTTGCAAGACTGAACCACAGATGTATAACACATTGAGATATTTTATTTTACAGAGCCTTTACATCTGCTGCCATTATTTATCTTGAATCTGGTAACAAGAAAGCTGCTGTGAACGCCACCATGTACTTCATAAAAGAAGGTATATTGCTCTTTGCCTGTGAAGGACTGTGAACTACCTAAGTCAACTTAAGAAGTTTATCTAAAACCACTAAGTAGGAGGTGACATGAAAAGGTTTTGTGTAAAACAGAAGAGCTGGTATCTCTTTTGTGGACTTTCAAAATAACTTGCTTAACTCTTTCAAGGTACTTGTAATGTTTGGAAAATAACTCTTTTTCAGATGTGATTTATGTATTTATTTTTAATCAGCAAAGCCAAGAGGTACTTCTTTGATATAGGATTTCAAGATGTGGGGGTTCATTTTATTTTGTGTTTGTTTCAGTTTCACTTTAAATTTCCTGAATGTTCTTGAATTTCTACAAAGCACTACTGATTTATAGAAAAATGAAAGGAAGTAGGCATTTTCCATGGCATTACATAAAGTTAAGTCATTTGAATCTATTTTCAGGAAAGTGTGAGCAAAGATTATTCTCTGTTTTTTGTCAATTAGATGACAGAAAGGTGTGCAGTTTTGACTGAAGCATTGTACACGAAGTTCTAACCCAACTCTGTGCAGAATCACAGAATTGTCAGGATTGGAAGGGACCTCTGGAGGTCACTTAAGTCCAACCTGTCAGCTAAAGCTTGTTACCTACAGTAGGTTGCACAGGAAAGCAAGGCGGGTTTCTTGTGTAACCTTTTTAGGTTGACTCTTTCAGTATATGATTGAAATACTGTTGAGAAAATTAGGAAAACTATAAAAGTCGAGGCCAAATGAATTATGCTTTAGACATACTTCTGAAGTATGTAGTCCTCTCTGAAGAGCATCTATATGTTTTCTACTGTCATGGTTTTATGTTTTTTGGTTATCGGTATTCCACATCATAACATCATGTAGTGCACTGGGAGTTAAAGTGTTTATGCTCCAATTCCGGCTAACTATTCTTATACATCACCTGTCATGGGATCTGGCCCTTCCAGGTTGGGCAGTCTCTTACTGCCTTGCAGTGGGTGCTTGAAGGTGCTTTCCTAGCCATTTCCAAGTTTTTTAGGTTTAACTCAATCCCAGGACCCACAACACAAATGTCTGAAGTGAACTGGAATTAATAGAAATTATTTCATAGTTTAAGATGTGTATTCACTATTCATTCCTTTCTTATATCTGTAGTAACACCAATAAGAACTCTCCCACAATATGCTGTTTCAGAATATCATGCGTGTATCTTATCTTTTGAAGAAACACAACTACATGCAACAATGTCTCCTACAGATATTCGACTTCATACTGAAAACCACTATTTGAAATAAATAAATAAATAAATAAATAAATAAATAAATAAATAACAACTGATTTGACAGAGAAGAGCATATGAAATTGAACGAAAAAAAATGCAGTAAAACACTTTGATACAAGCTGGATAAAAGAGCATTTAGTAAGGAGATTCAAGGCAAATGCTCGTTTTTGATTTCCACATTGTCATAGAAGATAAACAAGATGGTGAGGTAGTATGAGGCCAATGGATCTGTTTCCAAGGTCAGGTCCACAGGAAGTTGCTGATGAGGCTGCTTGAATTGCTTCATAAGCTGTTTCTTGTTGGTCCAGAAACTTCCAAATTAGATTTTTCTTCATCTCCAGTTGTTCCCTACTGATGATGTTTGTTAGGCCCTTGTGGGAATAGAAGAAAAACTGTTCAGAGCAGCAGCTGTGGAGCAAGATAAACAGCATGAGAACCAAGAACACCTCTAGAAGAAGAAAGAACATCTCATGGCTCTGACTGGACAAGCACCTGCATGAACGATTGAAGAGTGTTTTGTAGAATGCTCTGTTGACATGTAAAGGTGGATGGGAAAGTTGTAGGGGTGAATGGAAAAGCTAGAAAAAGAAAACTTGTGAAAGTATATAAGTGATGTGAGAATTTTTAATAAACGATTTGGATCATTCACATCTGAGTCCATGCATCAGACGCTGCAGGCCCTGAACTTCTTTGCTGGTCACAACTGTTATAATATGAAAACAATAAATAGCTGTACTTCTTCCCGCAGTGCTTTTAAACTCTTTTTTTTTTTTTTTTTTTTTTTTAATTATGATAGCCAAATGTACTTTTTGTTTTGTTTTTCCTATTCTCCAAAGAAAATTCAGCTTTACTATAGCAGGTAAGCATATTTTCGTGATGATTAGAATCTTTTTTCTACATTGTGCAAACCAGAGATAGAGATAACAAATCCAGCACAGTTTGGCTGTTCACATCAAAAGTCCTGATCCTTTGGATTGGCTGTGCTTTTTCACAGTCATTTCCTAATGACATTAGGAGCTGTGGATGTTTGATTCCTCTGAATAACTGGCTCAAAGCATCAGAATCTGTATATCTAAAATGTCAATATTGCCTACTTTTGAAGTTTTGTATGACAGACTAGTTATTACAGATTGTTCTCTGCAAAACAAATTTTCATCTTTCCCATCTCCTTTCAGCCTTTACAGCCTTCGTGTCAACTTACTATACATATATATCTGGAGATTAATCATTTAAACATGTTTACTGCATAATTTCCTAAGCAAAAAATATTTACAATTTTTAATCAATAATGTTCTAAGAAAGACCTATTGATTATACATAACTGTCTACATATCTAAGTTAGGGTTAAATTTATTCAAGTCAGACAAATAATTTACACCCATATTTTATGCATCAAGGAATACAGTACCAGTAAACTAAGTTTCTAGATTCTCTTATGTGGGCAAAGGACATTCGTCTTGGAAGGACTTCCAGAAGAAATATCCAGATCATGAAGATGGTGATCATAAAATTTCACAAGTTTAAAGCAAAGGATATGTAGTTAAGAACTAACAATAGAATTTTAAAGGCTGTAGACTGAACAACCCTCTTACGTTGTTAAATGCTGTGGAAAAGTAACATATGAATTTCTTTGTCTTTCCATTTAAATTTCAATATCTTTTGAGTGTTACAACAGTATATGTTCTCTATTTTAAGTTATAAAATATTTTTTTAAAAAACAAGAACTACAGCCAAGTTTTCCTAGATGAGATAATTCATCCGGTCTTTCTTAAAGCACCTCAGAGCCACACAAATAATGAGTTGAGTTCTGAATGAATTGTTCCACTGACTGGAGATTTCATCTCAGGCACAAGCAAGCAGTAAGTAGGATTTGAGGATTGTGATAATGTCAGTTTAACACTGAAAGCAAAGCAAAAAGAGAAACTACTCACTGCTTTTCATTGTCAGCCAGATGTATAATTTTGCACTGGAAAGTGAAGTCTTGGTGTATGTAGTGGTAACTGGAGACTTCCAGTGTCACATCAAAGAACAATTCTCCTTTACTCCTCCTTTCTCTTAGCCTTTTTTGCTGAGCATGATTTCATGTGGTATAAAATATACTTGTGGTCAACTTGGCTTTGCTGAATTGGCATTCTAAACTCCTAACTCCTCACAAATTGTACAGGTTTTAGCAGGGGCAGGGAGTGAAAGCCTTGATGCAGTGCAAGAACTACTTAGCAGTTGCCAAAACAATGGTTTGTTATCAACACTGCTTTGGGCACAAATACAAAGAACAGCACCACTGGCCCTTCTTCAGTGGTCTGTGGGGACAGGACAAGGGGAAACAGCCATAAATTGAGCAAAGGAAGTTCCACACCAATATGTGAAGTAACTTCTTCACAGTAAGAGTGACAGAGCACTGGAACAGGCTGCCAAAGGAGGTTGCAGATTCTCCTTCTCTCGATCTCCAGAGAAGGTCTTGAATATCTAACTATTCAAGACTTGCCTGAATGCCTACCTGTGCAGCCTGCTGTAGGGAGCCCGCTATACAGAGGGATTGCACTCGATAATCTCTACAGGTACTTTCCAACTCCTACAATGATTCTGTGAAGAAAGTTAACTCTGTGCCAGCCAGACTCAATAAAACATCCTATCTTTTAGAAATGTAGAAATGAAGAGACTCTAGCCAAAGTCCCATCATTGTCTCCAGAAAGAGTAATGGGATCTACAGGAAAATTGCTCAAGAACAAAAACATAAGTTTATCTCTTAATACTACTATATATATATACAGAATACTATTTAACAATTATGAACATCATAAATTCTACTATGAGTACAACAAACTGTAATGATAGTATCTAGCTGTCATTAAGCTTGTGGAAACATACGATAGGGTGGTTAAAGGCTTCTTATTACACATCATAAGACTCTCATCTTGTTGAGGAATTTGTGAATTTCATCTTGTAGAGGTGTTGCCCTCCATGTTAAGGAAGGAATCGAGAGTGAAGAGCTGTTCCTGAAGAATGGAGAGTTAAAGACCAAGGTAACAAAGGGAGCCTTGTGGCTAGAGTCTACCATATGCTGCCTGATCAAGTGGAGCCAGTTGATGAAGTCTTCTTCCTCTATCTACTGGAGGCACTGTGATTGCTCTTGTGCAACTGTGGAGGCTCCTGTTAACCACCCTGATGTCTACTGGAGAAGTAGCATGGTGAGCTGCAGGCAATCCAGGAGATTCCTGAAATGTATTGAGGATATCTTCCTGAGCAAGGTACTAGACAGTATCAACAAGGGTACAATTCTGGATCTGTTACTCAGCAATGCAAATGATCTGACTGGTGACATGAGAATTGGAGGCTGCCTGGACTCTAGTGACCAAGCAATGGTGTGGTTCACACTCTGAGGGATATCAGACAGTCAGAGAGTAAAAATTAGGAAGCTTAATTTTAGGAAAGCCAGGTTCCAGTTCTTCATGGAGTTAGTCAACAAAACTCCCTGGAATGTCCTCAAAGACAAGGGAGTAGAGCAGAGCTGGCAGACCTTTAAGGAAGCATTCATTAGGGCACAAGAACTCTCCATCCCCAAGTGTAGGAATTCAGAAAAGGAAGGAAAAAAAGGAAGGAATAAAGAATTGGGCATGACTGAATCAGGACCTGCTGGTCAAACTGGAGAGCAAGAAAAAAATGCACAGGCAGTGAAAGAAGGGACAAGTAATCTGTGACAAGTATAAGGATGCTGCTAGGCTTTGTAGGGGTGGGGTTAAGAAGGCTCAGGCCTAAACAGAACAGGACTAGGCAAGGGGCACAACAACAGGAAAGGCTTCCAAAGGGACATGAACTGGAAAAGGAAAGTCCTAGAGGGTGCAATCTTCCTAGCGAGTAGTAAAAGTAGGCTAGTAACAACCGACAAGGAGAAAGCTGAGGTACTCAACAACGTGAGCTAGCAATATACCTTCACTGCCCAGAAAGCTAACCATATCTTGGACTGCATGAAAAGAAGAGTGGTCATCAGGTTGAGGGAGGTGATACTACCCCTCTATTCCTGTGCTGGTGAAACCTTACCTGGAGTATTGCAACCAGACATGGAGTCCTTGGTATATGAGAGATATGTATGCTGGAATGCATCCACAGAAGGGTCACAAAAATGATGCAAGGGATGTAACACCACACCTACAAGGACAGGCTGAAAGAGCTAGGGCTGTTCATTCTGGAGAAGAGAAGGCTCCCAGGATATTTGATATCAGCTTTTCAGTATCTAAAGGGGGACTATAAGAAAGAAGGGGACAGATTCTTTAGTGGGATCTGTTGTAAAAGGACAAGGGGAAATTGTTTGAAACTAGAAGAGGGAAGATTAAGATTGGATTTAAGGAATACATGTTTTACAATGAGGGTAGTGAAGCACTGAAACATGTTGTCCAGAAAAGTGCAGGATGCCCCATCCTTGGAGGCATTTAAGACCAGTCATTATCAGGCTCTGAGCAATCTGATCTAGCTGTAGATGTCCCTTTTCATTGCAGGGTAGTTGGACTAGGTGACCTTTAATGATCCCTTCCAACTCAAATGATTCTATGATTTTACGAAAGTATGGTTGATCCTTTTTAAATGGATACTCAAACACTTTGTCATGAAGTTAAAAGAAGTTTCATACTCACTATTTGATTATCAACTGTGTAGCAAGCTACAGAGCTTGGATTTCTGCACACTCTTTCTGTACTTCAATGTCTCACTCAAGAATAAGAAAAGATATCTGTCCTGTCTTTCTCTTTCTTCAATTTTTATGTATTCCTTGTTATTTTTCCCTTGAGTCTTCTCAACACCTCCTTAGGTGTTTTAAGTTACCTTTGGATGAAGGCCAGAGTCCACTTATTCATTCCCTCTCCTCAACAGAACACGGGGAGAAAATAGATAAGGAGAGGATGACCTGTTACTGTCAGGGGCAAAACTGACTGAACTTGAAGAAAAATAATTTATTTTATTGCCAATTAAAATAGGTTTGGATAGTGAGATATAAAAAGACAGTCATTAAAATCACACAATTCAACTTCACTCCTACACTCTCACCTCCACCCCCTGGACTGACAAAGGAGATTCAGTTTGGGTAAGGAATCAATCTGTCATTTTTAGTCTACTTTATAAGAGACTTCTGGACAGTGACCTATTATAGCAGTCCTGCCTACATTTTAAGATTCATATCCACTAAATCTCACTTTCTACTTTGTTGGTTTTTTTATATATTGGTTTTAACATTATGTATTTTCCATACATAGGTCCTTTCAAATAATAAGAAGTGAGTATTAAAATTGCAAACTTTATACAAGTTGAGAAAATAAGGTTCAGACATTAGTACTAATGTTGTCTCTTATTTACTTTACTTTATGCGGTCTTTTCTTCCCCTTACTCTTTTCCAATAGACAAGCAGATGGAATGTTAACTGGTCAATAACAGCAAGAACAAGTTTGTGCAAAGTCACTGTCTAAAAAAATGATTCACTCTGATGGTTCCACTCTTGATTTTTGCAAAAATTTGTCTATACTGCACAAATCTCCCTAAAACTTTATTAATAGTCAACATTCCTGTGGAAAGTTTATCATGTATTTGTAGTTTTTCCTGTTTTTCTCACAGTCATTTTATGGGAAAAGAGAACACATGTGAAACCAACAATTTACTCTTAGACTAATTAACAGTTTTTTACAATGTAACTGAAATATAATACAGCCATTAATAGTAGTTCTGATTATGGTAGTTCTCTCATTCTAAATGCAAAACTCATTAACAACATTACAAATTAGGATGATGGAGAAGGGAAAGCAGGTGATACAAAAGGAGCTAGAATTACGTAAAGTGGGGATAGTCATCACCAAGATACAGCAGCATCCTATTGCACAATGTTCTGATGGTCTGAGGCCAATATAGAAGCCAAAGGGCAGGAGAGAGCAGCAGCAGAATAGCTGGCCTCACAGCAAGCAGGTACAGCAACAGCGAGTCCAGGAGAAAGAAGCAGGTCTCAGGTAGCAGGCCCAGGAGAGTCCATCAGCAGGCAGGTATCATGTCATGAAGCACCTGTGTAAAATGCCCTCTTGGTCATAGGTTCCTTTTTTATCCTTCTTCTTCTGCCAACGTGGCATTCCTGGGCCCTTAGGTAAGAGTTATGTTGTTGGAAATATCCAAATAATTTATCAGTATGGTATCTATAACAAAGCAGATTTTATTCTCAATTGCAATGGTGGGCCTCCTGAAAACAGGAGAGTGAGCAGAAAACAGCATTAAATCTTTTATGCCCTATTACTTGATGTTTATCTCTTTCTCCCCTGGTTCCTCATTGGCTGAGTACTTTAGGTTCACAATCTACTCAATGCTCAACTAAACATACGGATACTTAGCATATATTGATAATTAATTAACTTCTCACATTTGCTCATTCAACACTTGGTCATTGTTTCTGGACATCTGCTCGTCCTTGCATAGAGATAAGCCTACAATGGGGATAGAGGGGTGTATCTTAATGCTTGCCTGTTGCATCCCAACCTACTCACAGAGCAAGGCAATCCAGCCTTGTGTAGAGGCCCTGGCTTCTTTGATGTTCATTAAGTTTGTTTTTCTTTTGCTAAGGGTCTCTTATCCAAACAGAATAGCCAGACAGTATGTTTTCTAGTCCATAATACTATGCCTATACTATTTGGAACATTTAAAAAGTATTGCAGTTTTGCAAGCAAGAATTAATAACATAATTTAGCAACTATATTTCTAAAATATACCACTAACATATATGGTATTTCTACCTTATCACATCAGCTATTTCTAAGGAAAGTTACAAAAAACAAATACATTGCGGTCTACTTCTTCAGGCCTATTTTCAGTACCTAATGCAGAAAGAACGTTCCATTCCTACAATGTGCAGCACCCCTGAGCATGCAGGTATGGCTATCTCCCTTGAGATGAGCTCACACAAAAGACTGCTCCTTGAGGTGCCTGCTGTATCTTAGTAGAGTCTGTGGACTGTTCTTGCCAACAATGGCAATCCTATATTTATTGAACAATAGAGCTACAATCAGGACATTAAAATTATGCATCACACTGACATATACATACGAGTAAAATAAACCAGACCAGTTTTTTATTTCTAGAGGGAGATGAACTGATAGTTCTTTGTAGTAATGGGATATAAAGGTATGGAAATCATTTCAGCAAGAACTTATTTACACATCAAAAGACTAAGAGTAGGACATGATTCCTGATGACATCAGCACTGGAAATTGTGCACGTTCCCCATAAATAAACTGAGGACAAAGATAGTTAGCAATTGTACACATGCTTCTGTGATTGCTGCAAAAAATGCCTTCTGATCTGTCAGCATTAGACATCATGGTAATGTGATCAATGCTAACAATACATGCGTGTGAGAACTTTAATAAGACTTTAAGAAGCAAAAGAGAGTCATCTTTTTTACTGTGGGGAATGTTAGAAAATGACTTTGGAGAAAAAATAATTAAATAAATAGAATTTCCTGATATAAAGATAAGAAAGACAGACAGTCCTCATCTGGCTCTGATACGATCCACCACTGTCCAGATCTGAGCTAATCAGCAATGTGATAGCATATTTAAGCAAGGAGGAAAATGCCGCGCAACAACAGAAAAGGTCAGTGTGGGTTGGCTGAATTTGCTCCAGGCACAGAGCAGAAGCTTCCTGCAGACTGTGGAGAGGCCCATGGTGGAGGAAGCTGAAGCCTGGCTCCCCCTGACACCAGCCGGCACTACAGGGAGCAGATCTTCCTGCTGCTGTAGTAGGTGAATAAGGCATGAAGGAGGCTGTAGCTCTTGGAGAGCCCACACAGGAGCAGGCTCCTGGCATGAACTGTACCCATGGGGTCCCACACTGGAACAGTAATTGAAGAATTATATCCTGTGGGATTAACTTATGTTGGATCCGTTTGTGAAGGACTGTGTCTAACCAGAGAGATTCCACACTGGAGCAGGGGAAGAACTGATGGAAGAGCAAACAGCAGAGAGCCATCTGACAGAGGCCACATGAATTATCTTGTCTGGCAGAGTTATTAAGCGATCGAAACCTCAATTCCATACCACTGTGTTGCTTAGTAGAAGGAGGTAGAGAAGTGATAAATGAAGTTGAGCCTAGGAAGAAGAGGGATAGGAAAAAGTTCTTTAGTTTAAATTTTTTTTTCTCACTATCTTAACTGACAGAGTTGTTTATTTTTTGTTTGTTTGGTTGGTTTTGTTTGTTTTTTGTTTGTTTGTTTGTTTTTTTCCCTGAAATGAGTCTGATTTGCCCATGATGGTAAGTGGTTCTTATTTCGATTAATGCATGAGCTGCCTTTGTCATATTTTCTCCCCTCTGTCCATGTGAGAAGAGCAGCTTGGTGGACACGTGGAAAACATTCACTTTTAAGCCACTACAAGTTTCTTTATGTATCAATACTTATATTTCCGTAAATTGCAAATATATCTAACACAGCTTGTGTGTAAGAGAATTGTCTCTGTCTTGTTGGTTGATTGTTTTTCTAACTAATCCATAGATGTGTCACCACAAATACAGTGGAAGATTTGCAATCAGACCATACTAACATTAAAGAAAGTAATAGAAGGAAAAAAAGTACAAAAAAAGGGAACTATGAAAATTTTTCAGAGATGAAAAAAAGATCTGAGAAATTCTGACAAAGGATCATAGGTAAACTGTGGAGTCAAAGGATAGGAGAAGAAAATCCAGAATTACAGGTTCCAATTCTGCATTTTTATTCTGATGTATGGCCCTTAAGCAATCTGTCGACTGAATAAAGCCTCTTATAGTTTAAATATTTGAGCTATCTACTTATCTATCTGTTTATTCTAGTAAGCATGATTTTGTCACAATAAATTTGCATGTAGTCACTTTACATTCAAAAAAGGAAAAAAAAAAAAAGAAAAAGTTTGATTCCCTGTGTTGAAGAGCACTGTGATTACAGTGATGCTGCAAATAGTCTGTCACAATGATGGATCCAGCCATGGTGACACTTGATAATAGATAATAACAGAGGATGCTTATCATGGATTTTCAGCAACAGCCAGAAAACCCTTTTCAGTCTGGAAAATGCTCTATTTTTCAGCCTGAAGAGTTATATTTTAGCTTAGTAATATCTGATATTGCAATTTCATCCCTTTACAACAACTACCATGGATTTTAATTTTCCTAACTCAAGTTTCGAAAAGATAGTCACTTCATAATTCTTCAACAGTCATTGAAATTATGATGACTTATACATGAAAGGAAGTTATTTGTTTTTGTTGTTGTTGTTTTAATTTATAATCAAAAACTAGGATTATTAGATGAGATGAGATGCCAGATTTTTAGCTATCTGTCATCCTTTCATTCCACTCACATCCATGGAAACAAGTATATGACAGAAGTGGATCCAGATAACATCGTAAAATTTAACAATGCCAACATAAACTGCATCAGACAGAAGGTAGAACAGAAATTATTTCCTTGCCCATTTCTTATTCAGTGATGTTCAGTTTGACATAATTTTCTAGTGAAGAATGTCCTTAACATTCAAGATGGGATTCATCTCACCTAACTCACTATTTCTGAACTAGGCATACTAGGAACATCTACAGCTAGAAGATAGAAATACTATGACATAGTTCAAATAAATGTTTTTTCACTTCTAATGAGGTGCATTATACCTGAAATTCCTATTACTCCCTATAGGCATGAAGAGACCTTATAGAGATTGATTCAAAGAGAGCTGTATAATCAGCAGACAACTAAATTTGTTTTTAACATCCCAACTACAGCTCAAATGAAATTTTACTTGCTAATTAAATACAGAACCTGTTCTGCAAGATTTGGCCAAACATGAAGAAACTACTCTTACTTCAAGATAAAAAGAATAAGGAAGAAAAAAGCCACCTGCCACATTTGCCTTTAATAGTTTGAATGTGTTCCCACTGAAAATAAAGACAAAACTTCTGAGACTTCTGAGGATTATTTGGCCCAAGTTATTATTCACAGATTGAAAGGTCTTCAATGAGAAAGAAAAAAAAAAAAAAAAAAAAAAAAAAAAAAAAGATATAAATTAAAGCAGAAGATTTTTCTGAAGAGAAAAATAACATAAAAGCTGCTGATTAGGACTGACTTTAGCTTTTAGTTTTCATGCTGTAACTCAAATGAAATGAAATGAAATGAAATTAATCAGTTCTGCTTTCCCTTGCTTGCCAAAATGCAGATAGTTAGTTAAAGGAACAGCTGTTGTTGCTGTAGACAAGCTGCTCTCTAGAAATTAATTGTTATTATTAAGAATATTTCTGACCTGAGTCACAGATGCAGTGACTTTACTTCCGTTCTAGACATTAATCAGACAAGTCTTTTCTTCCTGAGACTGTAAAATCAAGATGTCTTCCCAGTTTGATGAAAACCTCACTGATGTTTTTGCATTATAAAAATGATTATGAAGTCTTTGTTTATAGCTATTTTAATTCTGATTTTATTTTATTTTTATTTTTGTTTTGGTGGTGGGTTTTTGTATGTTTGTTTCTATAGCTGTGAGATTTTTGGTATGATATAAGAAGCTCATAAATGTTATGAAGTAGAATGAAATTGAAAGTTATTTTAGGACACATTCTGAGTGTAGCCCAGGGTATTCCTGATCATGTACAGCAATGCAATTTTGTTTGAAAAAATATCTTTTGATATCTTTGATGATTGCTATAAATGAACAAAAAAATAGCTTTTTTTGAATTTTTTTTTTGTTTGTTTCCTTTTTGATAACAATTGTGTTGTTCTGTTCAAATTTGACAGGAGTATGTGTAGATATGACTAGGTTATGTAAGTTTCAGTACAGTAATGATCTCCAAAGTTCTAGAAGATGCAGCTCAAGATCAGGAGACCTTGAAGTATCAAGTATCATATTAACATAGGGATATTGAGAGACTTCTTTGTGAAAAAGTTTATCAAGATTTTCAATATTTCATTGTGAGCTGCCTCAGTACGTGGCATCTATATTTCTCCTTCAGCCTTCTTAACTCCTACCCAAAAGGATTGTCTTCCACTGTTTATGGCTTTGGAATTCTGTGACCAAAATTTAAAAAGGTGTTCCTAAAGGCTAATTCCTGATTTCCCTCTCACAGTGGTGCAAATCTGCAGTAGCAGTTAAGATGCTGCTGTCTCACTGATTTGAGAATCAACTCTGACAAGATTTTTTTTTGTCTTCAACCTAGAGATGCATTTCACTACTCTAGACTAGTCATGCTGATGAAATATGTCATTTAACAAATGGCAGTATGGAACCTGATTTAGCGGGGTGGGATGGTCTGGATAACCTTCAGAGGTCCCTTCTTTCCCTAACGATTCTGTGATCCTGTAATTCATTGATTTTCTGTCTTATAACAAAGCTTGGAATTTTATTTATTTATTTATTTTTCTTCTTTCAAATATAATTTAGTAATTGCCTGATTCTTTATTAGCACTTTCTTCATAGTGCATAAATACAGATCACCATCAAGGCAAGAAGAAATTCATGTCAAGTCTTGACAGAAATCAATTAAGTTTAAAGATTTTTTTTATATTTATGCAATTATCATGTACCAAAAATGTGATATTATGCTGGAGGTCACCAGTAGAACCATTGAAAGATGTGCCGGAGAAAAAAGAAAAGTTTGTTTTAGGCAGATTTAAAAAAGCACTCAACGTTTCTCATCTTTGCATTCATCTCTCAGGTTTTAAGTTCCTTGAACACCTCTCTCTTTCCATCTCTTTCTAGTCTCTTTCTCTCTAGTTTTCCATTTCTTTCTTGCCTTCTTTTCTTCTATTTTACTTTTGGTCATTTTTAGGTAGGCTGCTCTTTTTTTTTTTTTTTTCTTCTAAATTTGTTTAGAAATTATTAAGTTGAAATTAATAAACCTTATTAAGAACTAACTAAAAGAATAAGCTCCAGGGAAAGATCTCTTTGTTCCTCTCAAAGGGATAGAAATTCCTAATGCTCTCTACTTGCTCAATTTTCATGATTTAATGCAGACAGATCTATGTATTTTCTCAAGCCAGATTCATCTATTTAGTTTCTGAACATCTTTCAGGAGTGCTTTAAGCAATACAACTTATACTTTGTATACAACTGTATACTTTGTTCTCTCTCTTATCCTTTACTCAGGTGAATCCTTCTGTTCACATTTGGTATGTGTTCTGCTTTCCTGACTCCACTGCATTTATTTATATTAATCTTCTAATACTCATTTTTTTTTAATTACCTTTTCCCCATGCAATCAGAATTGCGATTACTTTCAACTAAAAAAAAAAAAAGAAAAAAGAAAAAAAAAGGAACAGTCTGTTTGACACAGATTTATATATGGTCTCCTATCAGAAAATGCTTTCAAATTTAGGTTAAAAAAGTTTTTAAAAAATAGTGAATATATTTCTAATGATTGATGCCAGTAAGAATAGACTACTTTTTTACAAAACCATTCTCTTGTTTTCATTAAATTTTAAGAATTCAAGGCTGAGCTATACTCCCTTGAATCATAGAATGGTCTGGGTTGAAAAGGACCACAATGATCCTCTAGTTTCAGCCCCCTTGATTGTCTGAAGAAAACTTATCTCACATGTAGTACAACATAATCTTGAAGAATTAATCACTGCTTTTTAAGGAATTTCTATTCAGATTTTCACAGTGTTAATAAATTTTAAAAAGCCAAACCTTTTGTAACAATTGAATAAAACAAATAAAAAGCCTCTCTAATGAAATACTAATAACAGTTCTTATCAAATTCATGAACAAAGGTGAAAGAAAAATATCTAATGTCTGAAAGACGACACTGTTAGATACAGTGTGTTTTCATGATAAAATTTCTTACCTCTTTAAAGATTTAATAATAAGGAGAAACTCGAATTTGATTCTTCTACATCCTAGTGGAGTACCCTAAATGCTAATTATGGCTTGAAAAACAGAGGACGAAATTCCCTTCTTTCCTCTATTACACTTTGTAATTATTAGTGCAATACAGAATCTACAGATCCTGTTTTTCACTTCCTACCCACTCTTATCTATTGGGAAGCGTTCTCTGCATCAAAGCAAGAGATGCAATGAAATGACAAAAAGGAATGAATCTCCTTAGCCAAAAAAGATTTTTCACTATATTTTCCCTTTCCAGATTCAATATATTAAAATTCATAGCATAATTAAGTATCTAATATGAACAACTTTTGACTACAACTACTTTCTTTCTCTTTCAGACTGGAATTGTCTCTCAAACTGAGATGCCTCTCAGTATGTAGGAACATAAACTTATGTATTAAAAAAAAAAAAGAGGGGCAGTCATTTTTGCCTACATTTACCCATATTAAAATTATGTACCTTGTTAAACTATTTAGATATTATTTCAGATGAAATAGTAAAAGAAGATTAATCTTATTATGTAACTTAAGAGCAGAGCTCATAGAGCAGACATCTAGACTTCAGATGTCTTAAGATAAGATGAATTCTTCTTGCAGCTTATTGGTGAGAAGTGCATTGTTTCAGTCTTAACTGCCATTGACTGGTTATCTAAAGTAGTCTGGGTACAGTGTCATCTGATAGTGAAACAAAGCTATATCTATTGGGCTGTGTAATCAATAACTGTGACTCTGTTTCAGAAATACTTTAGTGTTTCCGAAGAAATGGGATGGGCTATTTTAAATCTTTAAGAATGCCCAGAAATATTATGAATATATTATACAAGTTACTAACAGATAACAGATCTATAATAACAGATCTAATTCAACACTGTATTCTACAGTAGAATACATCATACTACACATACATCAAGTTCTGTATTCCCAGGTAAAGAAAAGCTTGCATTCAAATAGATTGAAGAGAAGATTAAATGTACTTTTCACTTTTTGGCCACAAGATATCATACTACTCTACAGGACCAGTGTTTTTAAGAATGCTTGGAAATAAAGTAATTTGTCTTACTTTTCTATTTGTTGGTTTGTTTTGTTTGGTTTGTACTAACCTTATAGTGTGTGCAATGCACATCTTTAAATCAAGAGACAGAACTGCAAAATTAGATGTTGTTCAATTAATATCTTGTTCTAAATAGACGAACAGTGAGCAGTAGTCCTCAAATAAATGTTATCTAATATAGAGTGTTGAATATCTTTAAGTGTTATTGAAGCACAAATATAAGATAGGCAGAAGCATTTTCCTGAATGTAATTTAATACCAGCTCTCTAGTTTAGGTAAAAAATTATTTCATCTCATATTTTTGGTAAAATAATGTCAGAATAATGATGATAGTAATGTATTTTCACATAACTCTAAAAATGTTTAAATTAAGTAGATTCATTCATCCACGGTTATTGTTGGAAAACATTGACAAAACTATTCAAATATTCCCAGGTGTTTCTAAACATACTGCACAAACTGCACAATATAACTGCACAAATAACAGCCATGCTTTGCTATTCAGTGACATTTCCTCTGCATCTTTAAACACTACTGAAGTAGTAGTAACTCTATTCTGTAACTCTGAAACATTCAGAAGTTAATTCAGTTCTTCCACGGGTGAAATAAAGGGAATTGTTTAAGTGACAATGCCACAGGAAAGTGAAAAATACCAACTGAAAACAGCTTAAAGAAAATGTATGTTGCACGCAAGTTCCATTATAGCCAAGATGGAAAAATTGTTGCGGTCTAATTACTCTTTCCTTCCTGTAATTCCTGTCTCAATCTAATATACACAAGTAAGGCAAGTTAACTCAGGAAATATTGATACCTCACTAATGACCAACATACATCCTCCATGTCCATACCATATTTTTGGTGGCACAAGAATAGTTTAATTCAATGAAAATAAGTTAATTAAGTTATGTTGAGTGTACATTACTAGTATTACTACTTGAATTTCACAGTAAGGAATATTTAAGAAGCTTCTAGTGATCATCTTCTTGCCTTCTGGATCACTCTGCAAATATTATGTTTTACTAATTCACTCAAGTACAGTACATTTAGCCAAACTGTCCCCATTATGTCAGTCATTACTTACTAGAAAAAATACATAGGGGGAAAAAAAAAAAAAAAAAAAAAAAAAAAGCATTAAAGTAAAATTCTTGTGGTTTAAATAATCTTGAATTACTTTGAAGGCTGATAAAAAGCAAAAATATTTTTTAGCAGATTGTTACTTGTTTTCATTATCATAAACTTTTAAAAACAGAATAGTCAAAGCTTTAATGGTTAACATTGCTGGATTATTATTATACAAGAATAAGTTTTTACATTTTGATGAATGTTTTGCATTATATGTACCTTTATTTTACATGCAGTGTTTATGTTCATGTGTATGTAGACCTAATGACTCTCATGTATGTTAGCCAACCTATATCTGCTCCTGCCAAGAACTATTTGTCACATTTTGTCATTTTCCCCATTACTTCATTCTCCTGATTGTTTTAGGCAGGACACTTATCTAAACAGTATAATATGCTATGCAGATTTTGTGATGTTGTGTAAGTAAAGATACACACAAAATACATGCTTATTTTCCAGAGAAAGGAGCAGAGCATTATTGTTAGCATTGGCTAATTGATCTCTTTTTTTTCACATAAAACCACATGCTAGCTGTAAAATAAGAGCCATGCATGTTTAGATCCAATCAAATAATCAAAATAATAAAAAAAAGTTAAAAAAAAAACAGAATATGATACATCTGTCCAACATTTCAAATACGACACACAGCCCTATTTTGAAACAGAGGAACCTAACTTGAATATCCAGAAATTCATTTAGACATAAACACAAGTGTTAAAGTTCTTAAAAATGTGCGTGTGCATGACTTCAGTCATGAAAGTCATTTCATGCCACCGAAGTTCATTTTCCTGTTTGGAAACAGGCTTTCAGTTATTCTGAAGTTGAGAAGGTAGATATAAAGGAATAATGTTAGCACATTTGCCAGCACTCCTAATTCCACTCATCTTATGAAGTTCAGCAGAACTCACCACCCTTTGCTTGTTGCTTCATAACACTTAATTAACTTGGCCCCTATTTGTGACTTTCAGGGGAAAGACTCCTAGCTTATTAACTAGCTTTACAAAATCAAATGTACAGTACCTAAATACAAGGATAGATTCTTGAATTATCTCCAAGCATTATTATGACAGTGTAAAAGAGATGAAAAGAGGCTCTTTCTACTTCTAGGATAATTTATCCACAAAGATATCATAATAGAAAGCACAAGAATAATAGAAGTTACTTTCCCTTCATCTTTTATTTTATTTATTTTATTTCATTTTATTTTATTCTCTAGTGTTAAGGAAAGGTATGCTTAGAAAGTATTGTGATTCTGTTACCCCACCTCATAAATAATTCTCTGGGGAGTGCAGCTGTTTGGTATTGATTAGAACTCATTGTAGGCTACACTAACCTGGTTAGAAAATCAGAACACCAGAACAAAACCTGAAAAAATAAAAATGAAAAGAAGAGCATAACTAGAACTCAATACATGAGGGAATGAAAAAATAATTACTTTTGTATGTCTTTTAGTACCCTTCTACTAAGTCTTTGTTCTTCATGTCAATGCTTACGTGTTTTTTTTGTCTGTTTGTTGTTGTTTGTCAACGGTTTACGGGCTGGTTCAGCCCAGTTCTGTGACCAGCAGGGTGGAGGGATCTGCGGATCTGCACCTCCAGGAAAGGGGAAACAGGGGACCCCAAAACACTTGAAAACAACAGCACTAATCTGAGGTGGAACAAATGATTTACTAAATACAGTATTAGCAAAAAATACAATGAGAAAGAGAGAGAGTCTGTCTGGATGGTAGATAGACTTCACCACAATGCTGAGGTGAGAAGTGCAGTCCAGTTGAGTGACTGAAGAAAAGCAGACGGCAAAGTGCAGACAGTGAAGAGCAGGCGAAGAAGAGCAGGCGAAGAAGAAGGATCAGGTGACCTTGCACAGAGATATATCTCCTTGCTGACCACAAAGCCTCCTGGGGAAATGCAGTTCTTCTCTGTTGGATGAACATTCGACAGAAGTCATACCCCCCCCAGTGCATTACATGATTTTATGGTGTGGAATACTGATCACCAAAAATCATAAAACCATGACATTGTTTTAATTAATTAAAAAGCATTATTGCATTACATAATTTTATTTTCAGACTGTTCCATTATAGTCATCAATAATATAAGGAAATAAAAATATTAGAATAATAATGTTGTTGCCTGTATTATCAGAAGGTCAAGATGTGATTTCTGTTGCATTAATTGCATCTGTATAAACTATGTATAGTCTTGATCTGAAAATTGAGAAATCCAAAGCATGAAAACTTCGTGAGAAATCTGTGTAGTTATCCAACCTGTATTTCTTACAGTCAACCAGGGGCTGAAGATATTGTAAACAACATAAGGGCCAAACTTCAATACCCTTCTTATCCTGTAAGTATTCAATCCCAAACTGCCTTTCTCTTCTCTGTCTGGTAGGAACTTTGTCCGTTAGGTGGACTGAGGAGGAAAGGGAGTAAAAAGCCCTTAATCTCTCTCAAAGCAGTATCCCTTGCACTCAAAAATGCAAGTTGTGTGATGAGAAGACAAACAAGCCTGTCCGTATTTGACGCTATATCTCTGTAGCTGCAGTGTGTTTATCAGACAAACCTGAGGTCTGCAACAAAGTGGTGGGAATTTGTCTACTATCTATCTATCTATCTATCTATCTATCTATCTATCTATCTATCTATCTATCTATCTATTTTATTAAAATTCAGTAGCCATCATAAATAAAATGGAAAAACAGGGAAAGTCTGTATACTTCAGATTTCCTACTAGGTACGTGCAGTGGAATTGCCAGGTCATGGCCTGAACCAATGGTTGAATGCCAGGTGACAAGGCATTGCAAACTCAGGGAGTTCAGGTGCAAGCAATGCACCTGAGTGACAGGAAGAGATGGAGTCAGGATTTAATCCTCCTCACTCTCATTTAAGGGTTAGCATCTAAGACACCACTGTCTTTGTGAATAGAGATTGTTCTTCTCTTTGTCTGTTAGTGGTCATTAGAAGGGGTAAGTTAATTTTTCTTCTTTATTATCTTCAATTGTTCCATAGTGCTTATATCTTATTAAAAGGCACTATTGTTGCTTTCTTTTCTGTATGGTATGCTTGAAATATGCTCCTCCATCCATAACCCTTTTTGGCTCTGTAATTTTTGCATTCCTAGAAAAGCAACAAATATAGATAGGATAGTGTGCTTTTTACAGAGCTTCCTACTGCTTCTGTTTGTCAGAATGCTGAATGCTGTTGTTGCTACCAGATTATCATATCTACTCAATTTCCTTTCTTTTCAGTGTCAGGATGGAAGAATTTTTCTTTGGCAGCTCTGTCTCTTGACTTATCTAATACATGTTTGTGAGCATTCTCACTTAATTTAGTACTAGTAGCATGAGTCAGCATGGGAGTTGAACATCACTCACATTGACGGCACACAATTGATGCAGAATGATTAAATGCACAGAAACTCTTTGATGGAAACCAGTATAATGAGTGACTGGAATATCTTGATGCTTATGCACTACTTAAATGCTGAAGCTATTGAATTAAGAAAAATTAAGCTGCGTTAGTGGCTTAGATAGTATAAGGAAAATAAGTTTCTATAGCTTGAATTGCAACATCTATTTTCATTGCTTATAGTTTCTAGTAATAGTTTTTCTCCATCTTCATGGAGAACTTAAGAGATTGATAAAGAAGGTAGGGGTGTATACATGGGTGGGATTGTTACAAAAGAAGAGTGACTTTTCTTATCTCTGATTCTTCCTTGTTATCACATGGTTTTATTTAGATTCCTAGTATTGTTTTTTTCTCAATTCCCCCTTAAGTCCACTCAACTAGTACAAAAGAAAAAACAAAAACCAACAACAACACAAAAACAACAACAAAAACCAACACAAAACAATAATAATAGCTCTAGCAGCAGTTTAGCTAGTAAATAAATTCCAATTAAAACCTCAATCCTCAAATTGGCAGCACGTTGTGAGCTAACGAACCAGCACAAAGCCCCACTGGTTTGAGCTAGGATAACATTCAGGTCCCGGTTTTAAACCAACAGCCTGTGTGCAAACTGTTACAACCATATGGAGAGCTTCAGTGACTTCACATAGAGTAAAGCTGAGAGCCTAATCTTTCGCAGTGCTGTCACAATACAATTCCATCTGTAAAATGTGAGATTTAGATTAATCCCACCGTGAGATCTGAGGTATTAAAGTCAGGAGGAAGGCCCACTTAGGCTACAACAACCCTCCAAAGAACACCAGAGAGCTGAGATACCCACTGGTGATCACCAGGAGATCCAACAGCTTCATGGATGCTAAATTGAAAGCATAAATTTAAGTGAAAAAAATTAATGCTTTCCTCTATACGTAGCTTCAGGGGAGCAATCACAATTTGTTTTGTTTCTGTGATGTGTTTGGTAAACTTCTGAATTAAATATATGGATATGAATAAAAATATTATGTTTCTAGATAATTTAGAGCAGTCATTCTGACTAATGTTAGTATCTAATATTACAAAAGCTATTCCATGTCTTATTTCTGGAAAAAGTAGATATAAAGTTCTGTGAAAAACCACAGATCGTGGCCTGAGTGGATTACTAGCCTGTGAGAAAGACCTCGTCTTAACTTGGGAATGCAAGTAAACTTCCTCTAGCATCTACGTACAGCTAGAAGGAACTTGTTTGTGAGAAATTGCTCTGTTAAGTAAGTGTCCTTGCTTTCTGTGAATGACCTTGTGTCAATGGTTTACGGGCTGGTTTGGCTCGGTTCTGTGACCAGCGGGGTGGAGGGATCCGTGGATCTGTGCCTCTGGAAAAGGGAAACAGGGGACCCCAAAATAATTGAAAACAGAGGCAACGATCTGAGATGGAACAAACCAATTTACTAAGTATAGTATCAGCAAAATATAATGAGAGAGAGTGTGTCCGAAAGGTGGGTAGGCCTCACCACAATGCTGAGGTGAGAAGTGAAGTCCAGTTGAGCTGATGAAGAAAAGCAGACAGAGAAGAGCAGATGGAGAAGCGCAGGTGAAGAAGAGAGCATCAGGTGATCTTGCCAGCAGTTATATCTCCTGTCTGACCATAAAGCCTCCTGGGGAAATGTAGTTCTCCTCTGGACAGGCACCTGGAACTTAAGCATCAGCAGTCAAACCCTCAGTGCATTACATGATGTTATGGTGTGGAATATTGATAACCAAAAATCATAAAACCGTGACACCTTGCTTACTCTAATACGTGATACGTTATTATCTTCTGCTATTTAATATATATGGCTGTAGTACTAATGGGAATTAGTGGACAGCTTGCTGGCTGTCTGCCACTGGTAACTGTTGTGGGTAATCCCAGGGTAGATATCTGCCAGTGAGCCAACACTGGTAAGGAAAACTTGGCAGAGACACTACTGGTTGGCTGCCCCCACTATTGTGAGTACCTCTCTATTAAGCTGATGAATGTTGATTTGCCTTTCTGTACTTTCCTCGGTATCAATCAACTTTACACAGAAGCTCTGGTGCTTTTGCATTAGAAAACTTTTCATTGATGATGTTTAGTTAATAATAATAATTATTTGTTATAAATGTAGAAAGCACCTCATCACACTGAAATACAATTATTCAAGTTACTCTATAGCAATTTATGACATTATTGCAAAACATGCTCAGAAATCAAAAGTTATTTTGGTCTTAATAACCTGCATGTTTTCTCTTATCCTTTGGAACATGAGAAAACCTTAAAGCATCCCTAACACCCACATTTCTTAAACATTATTAAAACAGAAATAAAATCAGAAATAATGAGCAGATTTTCAATAGAAAAGCCAGGATCTCCTAATTATAAAGCATCTTTTTGTTCAGCCTAAATTCTTCCAACAGTGGTAATTTTAAAGAGAACTTTCATTTGTTTGGAAAAGTAGGTGCATAAAAATGTATCTAATCAATATAGTAATAATAAAATGGATTGTAGGTCAAAGTAATGGGGCCACATAGCCAACTGATGAGGGATGTTTATAAGTAGACCTAAAAAAAAAAAAAAAAAAAAAAAAAAAATTCTGGAAAAGATTTCATAACATTTTCACAACACACATGAAATTTCTCTTGTATTGTGTGTCTTGCGTTTTAGATATGATGTGAGATAATCCTCCTAATTTAGGAGTATTAAAATTCTTTCACGTAAGTATAAAGGAAAGATAGAGCCTTTGAAGGATGAGGGATTTATGCTGACCTCAAATAACTTTTCTTTTTTCTCTTTGTACATCATTGTTAATAGAAGAAAAGTGAAAATACCTTTATATAGAACATACATTGTTTATTATCTGCTTTGTGACCAAATTTTAAATTAAAAATAAAAAAAAAATAAAAAAAAAATAAAAAAAGAGCTATTTTATGGCAGCCTGTTCTACACAGCAGCATAAACATAATTATTTATTACAGAAGTGCAGTTCTTGGGAGTAAACAGCCAGGAAAGGCAGTGTTGCTGGATGAGGGCCAGCAAATAGGAACAACACCTCCAGATGGATGGACCAGGCTTTCGTCTGATTCCCAGATATCCTCTTGGGTGTCAGGGGATACATAAGCTCCTTCAAAAGACTTTCAGTGAAAACCTAATAATCAGTCAGTGACAAATTTGGATGGTACAGTCACAGACAACCCCTCAGAATACTTCAGAGGTATGTAAGTACAAAACATCAGGCCTTGTACCTATAAACCCTGGTGACAGAAATCTAAAAGGAAATATACAAATTATTTGCCCTGTAATGTGTTTTTGGTTTTTTTTTTTTTAACTTAATTTCATAATCTCTTCTGAAAACCAAACTCATTCTGCATGTAATTGTCTGCAGTCCATATGTTCTCTGTGCTATGGAGTCTCAGAAGGATCTGACAGTCCCAATGTGGAAAGCTTTCAATAAACTACAAAGGTCAGTGTGTGAGATCTGATACACATTAGCACAAAGGCTGCTTTATGCCAGTCTTGTAACATAAATATATATACATTTAAGAGAAGCAAATATTATTAATTTCCACTTCAGAGTCCCTCTTTATTTCCAGTCATTAAATATTCATGCAAATTAACCCCATAAGTGAAATACTATAGGAAATCTGAGCTACAGTACTTAGAAGCAGCATCTTGAAATTAAAACTTAAAACAATATATATGTATATATATATGATGGACCAGTTTTGTACCAGTTAAAAGACACATTTTCTTGTGTCTTTTAAATAATCAAATAGTTTTAATCAAATAGTCAAAGTTTTTTAATCAAATAGTCCACTATTTGATGTGGACTTATATATGAAATTTGTACAAGAATCAGTGTTATGGATAGAGTGGAATCCAAGCTAATAACTTTTTTTTTTTTTCTTAATTGTGGTTTTCTTTCATTTAGGTTATCTATAACATAATTAGAGATTGCTGTAAGGCAGCAATTCATCTCACAAGCACCTGACATTTCTAAATTTTCATGAATTATGGTGCCCAGTGAACCTTGTGAATGAATTATTGCCTTAAAACCACCTCTGTATTTGAAGGAACAACCTTACAAATGCAGAAACCTTTAGTTCTTTGCAATCTGTGGTGGCATTTGAAATTTCTTTTTCTCTGGGCACTAATGTTTCATTAGTTGTTAAAACAGGGTAAGGTCTATGCTCTCTATTGATTGCTAAGTAAGTTGTTGTGAGACATTATTACACTATCTTTTTATTTCTTTTTTCTCTCTAGCACATTACTTTTTCTTGTCTGCTTGTTTTTAGCCTCTACCTCTGGAGTATGTACAGGAGATTTGCATTATTAGAGATGAATAATGTTATTGCTACATGTAATTTTTTTTCTATTTCCACCCCCCTCCACCCCCCACCCCCCCCCACGTGTTGCAATTTGATACTTAATACTGCTTTTAGTTGTGTTATTAGCAAAGCTTGACCAAATATATCTCACCTCAACAGTAAAACTACAAGCAAAGAATTCTGGAACTATAATTGCAGTGGTAATATTCATAAAAGGTTGATTGCCACACTATAGTTAGCAATAAGAGCATGTAGAAGAGCTGTGGAAACAACCCAAAATCTCATTGCATCCTGATCTTCATAACCTTTATGCTCAGATAAAGGTGGTTCATGATACTACATCAGTCATACACTGATACATACAGTAAATGAGGTGGTTTGTCAAGGGTGTGAAACAGTCTGGGCAGCAAAACTTGGATCTGTAACACATATATTTTTTCTTTTCTTTTTTCTTTTTTTTTTTTTTTTCGCACTCTTCAGTGCAGTTTCATTAACTATTGCAGAGATCAATCTCCTTTACCTACTGCATTTCTAATCACATTTCTGCTGGAGGAGAACTCATTAGCATCTGTAAATGGCTCAGACAAAGCAATGAGGCTTAGCCAGTGCTCCTTATATATTAAACACCTTAAAAAGCGGGTCATAGACATTATTGTAACTTTCATTTAAGAGAGGGGTACAATGAGAGAGAAATCTTGTACAAAGAAGCAATTGCTGTATCTGAATGAAATTCAGAGGACTATTCAAAGAAACAGGAACATAGTTGATGAATTTAGCTTTCATTTTGCTAAAGAATTACCTGCAAATGGTTCTCATTTTCAAATATATGAACAATTTATATTGATATAAAAATGTAATGTGAATATATTTAGTACAAGAATCATCTTAAACCATTCAATATAGTTATACCTTTGACAACATAGTATGTTTTCTAGACTTGATGAATATACCTTTCATGACCATGGGGACAGAAGGAAGAGCAATTCAGGATTTTGGGCTACTCTTGTACTAAAACATTATTGTGAACTTTCAGTTCTAATGAGCATTCGAGTAAACATAACACATTGTTCATGTAATGCTTGCAGAAAATTTTGAACCCTAGTCCAAACAAATCTTTATGGATTCCTACACTTGAATATTTGTTTACTAATGTCTAAATCTACACGTTTTTATATATATGTGGTTCTGAGTATATGTGTATACATCCTTATTTATCCTTGTGTACTGGGTCTGGCTGGGATGAAGTTAATTTTCTTCACAGCAGCTTAAATGGCACTGTTTTTTTTGATCTGTAGCCAAATACATGCTGATAACTCAGTGACATTTTACTTACAGCTGAAAATCTACATAGCACCAAGGCCACCTCTGTTCTTCACTTTGAGCCTCTCCAGTGAATACATTGGTTGGGAAGGGACAAAAACAGGCAGATGACTTGAACTAACAGAAAATAGATATTCTGTTCCACATAATATTGTGTTCAGCAGTAAAATAAATAGGAGGGGGTTTAGGGTGATTGGCCACCTTATGATCAAGAGCTAGCTGAGTATTAGCCTGCCTGTAGGAGGCAGTGAGTGACTGCCTTTGCATCACTTGTTTTCTTTCTTTCTTCTTTCACTTTTTCATGTATTAAGCAATTTTTGTCTTGACCCATGATTTTTCTTGCCTGTATTCTTCTTTTCCTCTGTTTCACATTATGTGGACAACTACCCAAGCAAAAAAGAAAACAAAACAAACCACTAATCATCATCATCCTCACCTTTTGTATAAAGCCTTGCAACTGCAATTTAAACTCAGAAAGAGATATGGGGCTTAGACCTCTTTAAACTTGAGAGGATTTGCTTAGATTAATATACTCAGAATGTGCTTTGCAAGGTCACTGCATGCATTATTCTTAAAGATGGATTATCTGCCATTTTGCGTGAAAACATCACTGATCAAAAAGATAAACGTGGGGATTTTTTTTTTCTTCCATTATTCCCACTGGTCTGTGCTTTTTATAACAAAGAGGATGTTCTCACATCAGAAGAGTAGTTCAACTAGTAGGAGATTTTACTTTAGATATAGACAAAAAAGTTTATGATGTCTGAGAAAACTGGATGGTAACTTGCCTGCTGAATGCAAACGCAGTGAACTTCTCAAGATGTTCAGAAACAGCTAGTCATGGTCTGTATTAACATGAATGATAAGAAGCAGTATAGATTTCCTCCATAGCATTCTGTGAAAATGTTTCTTGCACTGCATTTGAGGGCCAGGAGGCAGGAAGGAAAGAAATGTCTCGATTCATGAATGTGATAGTGCTGGAGAGATGTAGGATTTATGATGTTAGGAAAGAGGAACAGCAAAACAGCCTCCACAAGAAGGACAAGCTGAATCTTAATCAAAATGAAGTAAGGCTGCTGGGACTGAAAAGTAAAAGGCGTGAGAGGAATATTTAAATTCATTGAAGCTTAAAGTTGAGAGAGATCAAAGAGATGCAGAAATGATTCTGATTGAAACTGACACAGTCCACAAGGGCTATGGCTCCCTTATGTGGAGCTGTGCATGGAAGTTTCTGTAAAAGGTAAGCACAACCTGAGGCTGTTTCTTCATATCCTGCAATGTGTCCATATATAGCAAGTCAAATGTAAATAAAAAATTAAGAAGACTAAAAAACTTGATGTACGTACTTTAAAAAGAGTATCAAGCTGGTAATAAAAATTCATCCAAATCAGACAGAATGAGGTGTTGGGTGATTTCTGCATCTGATACTTTTTATTTTGTAAAAAGTAGGAGTTAAGTGCTAAATAAATATTAAGAAATTTTAATAAAGTTTTATATCAAATAAAAATGCATGTTAATGCATCACCAGAACTGCCTGACATTCACCATAGAGTTCAGAAGGAACTCAAAAATGAAATAAAAGCACAGGCCAAAATTTTGTCATCGCAAACTGCAGCAGTTGCAGAAGACTGAAGTGGAACTGATGTAACTCACAAGTATGAAGTGAAGTCTGGAGGGACACCCTAAGAATCACAGACAGGTGAGTCTTGTTTCTTTCTTGAGTATCCTTTTGATGGAATCAGTAATAGAAGATAAAATCACTGAAATCTTGTAAACTTGAACAAATGTAGTCTGCTAGAAAAGAATCAGTATAACATCTGTAAAAGGAAATCTATCCTTTTCCACCATCCTCCAAAATGTTTTGGTGTTTGAGGAGGTTTTGAAGAGCGTATTCTAAGCTTTTGACTGGCTTCATTCAACATTTTCATGAATGACTTGGAGTAGAAGTGTGCAGGAAAATCTCCAAGTTTTCAAGTGATACCAAATTCTTGAGTTTCAATGAAAATAAATGATAGATGCATCTAATGAAAAGTATTCTAAATCCCATTTCTGAGCTCTGAATAGGAAGACATGAGCTAGGAAAGAAACATTGGAGTCTGTACGGCAGTATTCTGAAAGCTGTCAGCTCAGCATGCAAGTGAAAGCATACAGTAAAAATTGTTTTGTATAATTATAAATAAAAAACAATTCAGAAGTTATTTCACTTGAAATAACGTTTTTGCTAGAGAATCTTGGTGAATGAAAACACTGAGCATTGGTTACATGTGTTCTCTCCACATCTCAACAAAGACAGAGCAGAGATAGAAAGGGTACATAAAATGGTAACCACAATCATCAAGTGTGAAACAACACCAGTTCTATATTTTTAAACATATTTTTTCAAACAAAGGACTAAGAATGGCTGTATCCCTGTAGGTAGGTCCCTAAAAGGCATTGTCTCTCGGAGCATTTTATGAAGTGTTTAAGTCAGAGGAATTTTTAGGTGTTTTAAAGTTTCATGGAAACTTTAGGATCTCTTGATGTGGCGTTTATATGTTTGACTTCAGGATCATGACCTCAGCATTAAGAATTTTTCAACAGACTATATGTACTTTTGCAACAAAACTGGGTTCAGTTTCTGATTCAGACACCAGTGGCTTGAATTGCTTTCTTCAACAAGATGAACAGTTGTGTGTACCCAGGCATTTTAGGATGTCTGACACTCTTGCATAGGGATGGTGGAGAAGATACCATGTACTTCTGGAGCAGCATACAGAGGTCAGGAAGGAAACACTGGTGCACTTAAAAGTTGTCCGCATGAGAGAAATCAAACTACATCCAAATATGCTACCTATCTATCTATATATATTTAAAATAATGCTTTGAAAAATATTGGAGAAAACGATTTTGAGGCTAAAATATTACAACTGTGGTTTTAGGGAATGTAATAGGTTTTCTATATACTCAGCAGTGTTAAAATTATACTGGATTTTGATAGAGAACTGAAACAAAGAAATGCTAATTCCACTCAATCCAAATGAGTAGCTGACTATCTACAAGTTCTCTTACATATATAACACTCAGGGAACATTAATTTTTGTCCTTGAATTTACTGTGATAATTTACACCATCTCCATCTGCAAGTCATATGGCTTTATACAATGAAGTATAATTTACCTGATAAGTAGTTTAAAAACACTAATAGATGATATCTCAAACCGTAAAAGAATTACTTTCATTTCAAAATTTCCTACTAAATCTATGTAAAATGTCTCATAAACCCTAGTGATACAGGTTTTGTTTTATGATTTGCCTTCAGAAAGGTACTTCCTAGCCCTTGTAAAAAAAAAAAAAAAAAAAAAAAAAAAAAAAGACAACTCAAAGAGTATTAAAATATAATTAATATAGTTCTAAGAAAGCTAGATAAGAACTTTTCTGGCTTACAAAACAGATGAGACTTCATTGGTGCTTACTGGCGGAGAATGTTGAACAAAATATTCTCAACTGTTAGCAGAGCCCATATGCATAATTTGGGCTGAGAATAGATGTTGTTTCCTTTCTGGAGAACTAAGTTGAGAAGGAAAAAAAAATTAAGTAAAAATGAGGTAAAACTTTACCAAGTATAGCCAACAGAAATGATTAACCAGCCTTGATGGAATCAGGCCCCAGAACAGAAAAGATTTGTAAAATGCTGTCAATTGTGCTGAAATATCATTCCAGAAAACAACAAATAAAAAATAAACAAAACAAATAAAAAGAAAAAAAAAGAACGATAAGGAACCTTCACTGACAGACTGAGATAGAATCATAGCATCATAGAATCATTAAGGTTTGAAAGGACCACTAAGATCATCTAGCCGAACTAATCACCTACCACAAATATTGCCTACTAAACCATGTCCCTAAGTATTACATCTACCTTTCCTTACAGAGTTTACACAGTGATGGTGATACCACCACTTCCCTGGGCAGTCTGTTCCAATATTCTACTTCTTTTTCGGTGAAGAAATTCTTCCTAATATCCAACCTGACCTCCCATGACATAGCTTGAGACCATTTCCTCTAGTCCTACCACTAGTTACACAGGAGAAGATGCCAACCACCACCTCAGCACAACCTCCTTTCAGGGAGTTGTAGGAATGATATGGTCTCCCCGAGCCTCCTCTTCTCCAGACTAAACAATCCCAGCTCCATCTGCCACTCTGTCTAAGGCTTGTGCTCCAAAGATTTAGAGATTTTGACCTTTCGTCAGCTGTACTTCCCTTCTCTAGATGTACTCCAGTGCGTCAATGTCTTTCTTCTAGTAAAGAACACAAAGCTGAACACAGTTCTCAGAGTATGGCCTCACCAGACTTGATTAGAAGGGGAAGATCACATCCCTGGTCATGCTGACTACATTATTTCTGGGAAGCATCAGTGGACAAGGGTGTCACATGCCAATTTGCTGAGAGTGTGTTCAATTTTTCTCATCCAAATCATCAGTAAAGATCTAAAGAGGATGGGCCCCAACACCAGCCCCTGGGGGACACCACTTGTAAGTGGTCTTCAGCTGTTATTAATTCTATTCACCACCCCTCTCTGGGCCTGGCCATCCAGCCAAACCTTTACCTAGCAAGAGCGTACCAGTCCATTGTTTTGATATATCTTGAATTGTGTGTTTTGATTTTTATTTTCAATATTCAAGTAAACTTTCTGGTTTTTTGTTAAATCACAATAAAAAACAAATTGACATCAGCGAAAGGAAATTACATACTTTAGTTGATATGAAATGTTTTTCCTCTGATTTGGATCATTTTGATTAGTGTCTTGGAATATTCAAGTTGACTTCATTTTCAGAGTGAAAGCTAAACATTAATGTTCTTAATTAATAGAAACTATATTCCCACATACAGTTCAAATAGTATAGCTTAGTAGATCTGAGTAAGAATGTGAAGAAAGAGAAATGTATTAAAACTTGGATGAGGGAAAATCTCCTCAGAAATATTTATGAAATCAGTAATGGAGGGAAGAATCTTAATACTTCTTACTCATTTTGTAAATTGTATTTAGTGGTCAGATGTTAAGAAATCACATGATTTTATATACTTACTGATATTGTTTGGATAGCTGTATTATATGTGTATTTAGCTCCACTAGACTATAACTGTTTTTTCTTATAAAAAGATGGGATGAAGAATTTAGCAAACAAGATTAATCTAGCAATCCAGGATGCTTGCTATATGCAAGAAAGGTAACAGGTTTTCACAAGAAGATTTGGTAGGTTTTGGTCAGTATTTCTGAATAAGAAGGATTAATATTGGTTAAATTCAATAAAACTTTCAATTAACTGTAAGCTCAACACATTGAATTAGTAAAACCAATTACTTTATTTAAATTCCACTTGAATTAGTTAATATACTATCACAATGTATTGTTAAGATGGGAATTTAGTAAAAATATTTAAATTGATGTATCTCTTCATATTAAGAGATGTGTTGTATGTATGGATATTGGTATCATCCCCAGTTTAGATAAAGCAAATTTAATAATTTTCTTCATTTGGAAGTCTATAATTTCACAAATCATCCTTTTTACATATAACATTACACCTTCCTTTTTATGATCTGTTGAAACTACTCAGTATTAGATTGCTGATAATTTTCTCTCCATGAAACTTTCAGAATGTGAACTATTGTACTAAAGGCTTTTGTTAAAAACTAAATAATGAACTCTGCTTAAGACTCTATTGCAGTTAATATAAAACCAAACATGATTGTCATTAATTGATATTAAAGTTCCATATTGTCATGCTTTTATGGTTTTCATCGATATTCCACGTCATAACATCATGCAGTGCAATAGGAATTAAAGAATTAATTCTGCAGTTCTGGGATAAGTTACTATATCATTTCAGAATACTTTAGGTGCAGAAGGGTAAACTGGGGAAGATTTAAAGTAATGGAACAGAAAGGTATAAAGCAAAAAAGTTTTTATCCCGTGGACTGTGTGACATATAGACGAAAGATGACAATTACTCCAGTTCTGTTTAACAGATCTCAAAAAAACTGTTTTTACTTTACCGTGAGTAGTGTTCTTCAACATAAACAGTGTTGAATATGAAAGCTAAACCAAAATTTCCATCTGGAACAAGAGACAAGGTGGTTGTGTCAACAATCCTTCACAATACTGGAAGTAGTGGATAGAACTGGTATTCAGTTGGAATCCTTGATCTTCGGACTGTCTATCCAACTCTCTGGTTTCTTTTCCAAATGAAAGACATGTATTTATGTTCATTACAACTGTTAAATTGCTGTTTTATAGAAACACAGCAGTAAAGAACAGAAAGAGACAATAATGTAGTACAGGGTGAGAAAGAACTATTTCTTCTGTCTGCTTCTATCTCCAGTTCTTCTATTCCCTCTAAGTTTCAAGGTTTGAAAAATATTTGTGGTAGATGGGGGAAAGATTATTTTAACTTCTTTGTTATTATCTACTCGTGCTAGATTATTTGATCACTGGTGCAAAATATGCATCTTTGCACAAGGCTAAAGGCCACTTCTAAATGACAAAAGGTAGTATTACCTAACCTAATAAAAATATCCAAGGTGATTTAGAGTGATTGCACAGTGTTGATTTATTTTTGCCATTGAATAATGTATGGGAACAGCTTTGCAAAATTTTAATTATTTGATGAGTTTGCAGTTTTCTTCTTCATACTTTAAAGGTAGATAGATGACTAATCATTGTCTTCCAGTCAATTAGTCAATGTTCCTTTCCATAATTTTTGTTGTTCAGTGATTTCCTAGTGATTTCCTAATGCAGGATGTGACTTTATTTAAATAATTTGATTACCAAATTATTTTCTGGGATCTTTAACTAAATAATAATAATAATAATAATAATAATATTACTAAGTTATTGAATA
Organism: Lagopus muta; assembly: GCF_023343835.1. NCBI lineage: Eukaryota > Metazoa > Chordata > Aves > Galliformes > Phasianidae > Lagopus > Lagopus muta. The sequence continues at coordinate 162,904,815 of NC_064433.1, forward strand.
GCTTATATAAAAAGTGATAATAATAATTAAGGATAAAGTTTAATTCCTTTAAAACATTTTTTTTTCTTCTGACTAGAATCAGCCAAACATCATGACACAGGGATAATTAAGAAAAGCTATAGTTATGTGGAAGATTGAACATTAATTCCTTTTCACTTTTCTCACAATACAAAAGTCGTATATAGATGCACATATCTGCAAAAGCTGAAAAAACACCTGTCTTTAAAGTGTAGGTGCACAAATACTTGAGCCAGTGATTTGACGATTTGATGTCGTATTTGCAGGTATTTAAAAGCTGAAGAGGAAGTGAGAATTACTGACTACTCTTTTTTAAAGAGTCTTTTTTTTTTTTTTTTTTTTGCAAAGTGTTTATGGTGCACTGTAACCACTGACTACCTGCAGAGGAAGAAATAGCTACCCCATCCTTGAATGAAGAACACAATCTAGATTTAATTAGGCATTAACTATTTTGTTGCACCTGGGAAGGCCACTCAATAATAAATTTCAATTCTATTTTTTTTTCCTGAAAGTCCCACCTTTCTTGAAGGGCCTTTTACAGCTAGATCAGGAATTCTTTCAGGCAGTGTGGTTGCTAAAGGAGAAAAGTTTACCTTTGTTCTGTATAAGACAGGAAGAGACTCAAATTTTCCTTGTTTCCTTCAACTTTTTCTTTAAACTCCAATTAGAATGTCAGTGTTTCAGGGTGTTTCCTCTCCCTTTGGCAGATGCTGTGGAGGAAAGAAGTTGTCAGCAACTAATTTGCTTAAATCTGCCCGATGGCTATTTTGGTTATTCATTAATTAAAACATTTTTCTTTAGTATTGATGAGAAGTACTCTATTCCCTGACAAAGGAAACAAAACAAAACAAAACAAAACAAACAAAAAAAAGCACACTACACACTACTGTTGGTAAGATCATGTTGCTCCCTAAAGCAGACCAAAAGAGAGTAAAAAGAAGCCCTGAAAATTTTCAGAGTGAATCTATTGCTACATTTCTTTATTGCATTAGCCTACTGAATAAGCTGGTGAGGAACCAGTTTTCTCTTTGAAGTTATTCCAGAACTTGGTAGTTTTCTACCTTATTATAAAGACCCATTAATTTTGTTTTGAATGTAGGTGTAAATTGTTAAGATTTACCCGCATATGATGAATGTTGCTGGCTAAGCACATTATGTTAAGCATAACTGAAATGTTTTGCTACATCGCTTGGGCTCAGAATGAGAGTACGTTTTCCATACCTTACCAGATAGAGGTGATATGTATGCCTTAGCTGTTACTGATTTGACAGTTCACTTTATTCCAAAGGTTAATACAGTTTCTGAATGTCATTGACTCTACAGCATGCACAAATTTATGATGAAATTATAGGCCAGAATATTATGGTTTTCCATTTTTCACTATGTGCAGTTTAGTGATAACACAGATGAACTACTTCAGATGCTAATTACTGGAAGACATTATATTATACAAATTCATGAAAGATTGTTACTTGAACCTAATTTTCATTGCTAAGAGATATTGCTCAAATACATGACAATGTGGCAAATATTAATACAGGTAGGCTTTGTGAGGACACTGCCCATTGAAGTGATTCACATGAAACAAGATTACAAAATTAGAAGCTGTACTTCACAAGTTCTGTGTTACTTAGATCACTTGCCCATAAGAAGCCCAGTAGAAGGTCATGCGCATGTTTTACCTGAGAGATCAATTACTCCCTTAGAATTATTATCTTCTCAGGTTAAACCAAGGTAAATTAAAAAAATCTCTAGGCATATTAAACATCTACTAAAGTATACTGTATTAGATGTATTAGAGATATGTATTAGAGAGAAAAAACATCCAGAAGTTAAGGATAAAATTATTATTTTTTTAAATATTTGGTCAAATACACAGCTTCCAGTATAATCTGTAATTAGTTGTATTTATGTTAAATTTGCTGTATGAAATTAAATAGGTTGAAAGTTGCTCCAATGGAAGTTCAAGCAGGCACATGCAAAAATGAAGTGGCATTGTGGAAAGTAACAAATGCATTCATAAAAAGAGAGATGTGACAATTTCTAATCTCTTTCATGTGTCCACTAAAAAGCAGATCCCCACAAGAAGGTACAATTCCTGTTAATAGTCTGATTGAGTTATAAGTTAAAAACAAACAACAAAACAAAAAAATGACCTGTCCAGGTAATTAAATGTACAGTGTAATGTGAATAGGCACCTTCCCCGTTGTGTTTCTTTTGAATTCAAAAGGAAATGAAATCTAAAAGTTTGGGGGAAAGAGCAGGATGAATAATTTCCTTCAAAACTTTTCTCCAGTAGAGATTTTTCTTTATTTTCATTATCAATTTTATTTTTATAAATATTTTAAATATATTTTTTACTACAAATTTTTTCTAAGAAATATTGATAATATTTTTACTAATATTAAATATGTAATGTATAGTAATGGAAATTTTTACTTTGTTAACAAGGAACTTGAGATTATTCATATGCATTTCAACAGAAAATAGAGTTGAAAACTATCTTTTGACTAACCTAATGCCCAATACTTTGCTGTATTAAGGACTAAGAAGCACTTCAATTTTCATGTTTCCCAGCACTACATGTTTGTGACCTTTTATCTTTGTATTATAATCCCATATTCAAGTACATTCAAAAGAAAGTCCAGCCTATGCTGTTATATGTCATTTTGTAATACTGCAACAAATCTTGTTCTTCATTCTGTTGTGGACATAACACTCCTCAGTGCTTATATTACCAAAATTTCTTAACCAGAAATAAAAAGAGATTTCTGACATTACCTGAGGTACAACATAACCTTTTCCAAAGAGGATTTGCTTGTGTTAGGCTGTCTTCAGGTTTGTACCGTACATAATGGCATAGTTCATCAGTTCATTTATTCCCTGTTAAAGTCAACAGCTCATTAGTGAATATGAATCTGATGTTTCCATTCAGTTAGATTTAAGATTCTGTGGAATGTGAAAATAATAATAGAATCCATTAATGATCCTGTTGGAAATATGGAAAATGGTTTGCTTACATGATCACATTAGAAATCCTTGGAAAACCATTTGCACTCACAGCAAAACTAGCACATTTTCAGCTTCTGCTAGTGGTGCTTTCCTTACCATTTCACCTATTGTTCTGTAGGATCAATAAGCAGTTTCTGAACTTGTAAATGCATTCTCTATGCTCCTAGTTCCACTATTCTGTGTGTGCCTGTGCTGAGGTGTACATATGCACAGATACATACAATCTCAAATATAAAAAAGAAGAAAATGCTAAGGAAACTATGAGAGATTTTATTTGCAATGTTGTACTGAGAAAGAAGTAATATTTTGTAAATGAGGAAAGAAGATCCGCTTCTTTTGTAACCCCCTTTTTTTTCATGTATTGTAAGTGTGGCTTTGTGGTGTGTTAGTCTTGGCTAAGGGCTAAAATCCCATCCAGCCACTCTCTCCCTCTTCTCAACAGGACAGAAAAATAGCAGAATGAGAAAACTTATGGGTCAAGATAAGCATGGAGAGATTACTTACTTGTTACTGTCAGGAGTAAACAATCTCAACTTGCAGAAAATTAATTTAATTCATTGCCAGATGCAATAGGTGTGGGTAGTGAGAAACAAAAAATAAGCATCTAAACAACACCTTTCTTCCCTTCCTTTTCCAGGTTCAAGTTCATTCCTTCACTCGCAGCACCTCCACTTCCTGCAGCCATCACTGAGAAGATAAGAGGTTTAGGTCACAGCAGATTCTCTCTGCTGCTCCTTCTTTGCCATTTTCTTCTGTTTTGATGTGGGCTCTCCTCATGCTCAGCAGTTTCCTCCAGGAAAAAAAAATAATCATGCTCCAATATGGACTTTACAAAGATAAGTCTTCACCAGTGTGGGATTGCCGAGGCATTTTCTGTACTTTCTCAAACATATTTTCCCTAGGGCACAACCATCTTGGCTGCTTGGCCCAATATGACTATGTGGTGGTGGGGCCACTGGGGCCAATGGAACTGGAACTGTCCAGTACCAAGCAGCCTTGACCTCTCGCCCCGGAGGATCCCTGCAATCCTCACTGGCAACACCTTGGTGTGAGCAACCAGTACATAGGTCTCAGCTTTCAGCTGATAGGTCTTCAGCCCAGCAGCAAATAATTGAGAGAAAGACTCATGTCTGTGTTTCTACTTCACTAACATCCTTTTTTACTCAACTTTTTTGAAAGGAATGGAAATATTACTGTGAATCAAATTGCTGATCTCCTACATTTCTATCCTCAGAGCTCACTTGTACTGTTCTCAGTACTGTGCTGGGTAAACAATACTATCTAAGTAACAGGAGCATGAATTTACTACGTGAGGTAATTGACTAAATGAAACTGTCAAGGATTATATTGCTTTTTTTCAATCAATCAAAGTGTCTCATTAATATTAGAATGATCTTGCTAATATTCCTGTTCACTTCCTTTCAGTTTGTTCTTATGTAATTATGGGAGCTGATTATTACTGTAAATGGTATTTTTGCTTCCCATCATGATTTAGTACTAATTTCATGATTATGCACTTGGCTTCCATTAATAACCACAAAAGAAACAAATTATATATTATTTATGGTAATGGACACTAGTTTGTATTTCAGGTGAGTTTTTCTTCTGGTAACTTTACTGTGACAGATATTGAAAATAAATCTTTGAATCCATGAAACGCCTAAATTTTTCCTAAGAAATGTTATGGTGGTTTCAGACCAGCTTAGCTCAATCACACTGCTGTATCACTTTCTCTCCTCAAAAGAACAGGGAAAGATCAAAAGAAAGTTTGTGGTTCGAGGTAAGGACTCACCAATTTCAGTCGCAGCCAAAACAAAATAGAAATACAATGTAATTTATTGCCCACTATTTAGAAAATAGAGCACTGAGACCAAAAAGCAAACTAAATATATCTGGTTCTGATTTGACAGGAAGCAGCTCCTGGACTGGAGCTCTTTTCTCCCTTTGCAGACTTGCCATAGAAGTCCCATACGCATTCCATTTGCTACAGTTGAACAAATATGCTGCAAAGGCTTTTATTACTTTGATTCTATTTACAGAAAAACTTATGGACACAGAAGAATAGTCAAATATTTGAAATTTTCAGTGAGTAAAAAAAAAAAATACAACCAAACATTGGCTAGTTGTTAATCACTGCTACTAACACTTGTCTGAGTGAGAGAAAAAAAGAAAGTTTAGAAGCAGTAAAATATGTAATGTTCTTCTTAAACAAATTGCTGTTAGCTGATAATAGTGAGAAGTAGATTCAAAATTTGAGATTGAAATATAGAAACTGTTCAACAGAAATAATAAGACAGTTTGATAAGCAGTAAAGTGTGAGAATTTGTATCATCATAGCATTAAAACTTCTCTTAACACTATGTGCTGAACAATCTGACAATTTGCATCACAAAGTAAGTAAAGGGAAGTGAACGCAGTAATGAATATGCTAAAAATACTGCATTATGAAGGTATAAGAAGGCTGTGCTCATCTGAATTCTGACGAATCACAGAATCACAGAATCACAGAATTGTAGGGGTTGGAAGGGACCTCCAGAGATCATCGAGTCCAACCCCCCTGCCAAAGCAGGTTCCCCACAGTAGGTCGCACAGGTAGGCATCCAGGCAGGTCTTGAACATCTCCAGAGAAGGAGACTCCACCACCTCCCTGGGCAGCCTGTTCCAGTGCTCCGTCACCCTCACTGTAAAGAAGTTCTTGCGCATGTTTGTGCGGAACTTCCTATGCTCCAGTTTCCAGCCGTTTCCCCTTGTCCTGTCTCCACTCACCACTGAAAAGAGTCCGGCCTCGCCATTCTGCCCCCCACACCTTAGATATTTATAGACCTGGATCAGGTCCCCTCTCAGTCTCCTTTTCTCAAGGCTGAACAGACCCAGTTCACTCAGCCTTTCTTCATAGGGGAGATGCTCCAGGCCCTTCACCATCTTCATGGCCCTCCGCTGGACTCTTTCCAAGAGATCCCTGTCTTTTTTGTACTGGGGAGCCCAGAACTGGACGCAGTACTCCAGATGAGGTCTTACCAGGGCAGAGTAAAGGGGGAGGATCACCTCCTTTGACCTGCTGGCCACACTCTTTTTAATGCACCCCAGTAAGCCATTGGCCTTTTTGGACACAAGGGCACACTGCTGGCTCATGGCCAGCCTGTTGTCCACCAGGACACCCAGGTCCCTCTCTGCAGAGCTCCCCTCCAGCAGGTCATCCCCCAACCTGTACTGGTAAATAAATAATAATAATAAAGCATTATGCAGAAATTATTCAATAAAATGTGAAAATAGCATTATTTACCTTCTATTTTTAGTTTGTTTAGTTATAAATCAATCAGGATATCAAAGCTTTACAGCTTTAGTACTCATTGTTAAGTTGGTGATCATTTTCAGAATGATCATCATTCGCTAGCCCTGTTACACATACAGGTCCTCCAACACCACAAAGTTTGCTTTGGATAAAAGTTGAGTGAGACAGATAGCAAGATAAACATGATTTTAAAAATTGATCTCTTCTGTTAAAAAAGTCACTTGCAGATGAACAGTCACAAAAAGAAATAATAAACACAACATTTATTATTACTAGAGTAAGGTAGAAGTGGAGGTCCGGTGCCCCCTACCTCCACCACAAAGTAGAAAGACTCTGTAGCAAGTAACAGGGAGAAAAGTCCTACCTCTTACAATGTCAGTAGCTAATTACTGCTGTTCATATATGTCCTAGTACCTTGTAATTAATTGTTTTGCAATTTACTGACCCAGCTCCAATTGGCAGAGAAATTGATGCCTCAGTGTTGTTCTGTAACTGGAAACCAAAGTCTGCCACATACACAGCCTTTATCACAGTGTAAGGCAGAACTGCACAGGCACAAGAGAATATTCTTTAAGAGTTTTGTTCATTTTAAAGCAGTTTTCATTCTAACAGATATTATCAACATTCATGTAAAAGACAAAAAGAAAAAAAACTAAAAGTATTTTTGCACGTTAAGAGATTTAGATATTCATGACTTTACACTATCCAAGTAATACTGTGGTTCATAAGCTACAGTCCTTTCTCTTCATGTATTTAAATGTCAAAATGTTAATGATGAGTTATAAATTCTTAGAAGTTTCCTCATGAAAGAGAACAACGTAAGAAATATATTTGAAAGGTATAAACCATAAAGAAATTAGTAACCACACTTTGTTTTTCCTTTACTTACTGCAGTCATGATCTCACCCAAGCAAAAGCAATGTTTTCAGGTGATCGTTGTCTTTTGTTTTGCCTAGACAGTTGGTATTTTAACTGTTCTAATCCCTGAAATTAGACATGAAGTTAAAATGTTCTCAGCATGGTCCTTTTCTCTAGCAGTACTTCTATCAGAACAAAATATAAGAAAGAGGAGATGAAAAAAAATGAGGAATGAAGGCAGGCCACATTGGGATGGTTATGAAGAGCATGACAAGCAAAGATCAGAGCATGCTGGGGGTAAAATTTTGACCTTATTGAAGTCTGTGGAAAAACTGTCATTAACTTCTGCAAACTCAGAATTTCCCTCCAGCTATTTAACCATTACAAAGTGTTTTGTAGTCTTCATAGCATAACTACAGTCATTTCAAAATAAGTCTTTTCTAGGCTATGATAATTCCAGTTTGATCAGATCTGTAGAATTTAAGCTACTTGTTTTTGATTTTTGTTTGTTTTGTTTTTGAAGAGACATGAATGAGGACAGAGAAAGTTAACCTCATCTACAGGAGGAAAAGGAGAAAATTCAAGTTATCCTGTATTATATCTTTCTGACTCAAAAACCCTGTTTCCCCCTTTTACATGGCAGTAATTGTCTATCCCTTCTCTTTCCACTCATACTTGTATCAAACAGCCTGGTCTCCGGGTTGTCCTGAACACCTTGGAACTGCTATATCTCACTTGCAGCCCATAATCTTAGGTTTCTTTACTCTGAAAATGCAGTAGAGAGTAATTTGTGTACATCATAGCCTTTCTTGCATGTGAAGTCATGCCACATTTGAGTGCACATACAGGTTTTCTTCAAATCAGAATCAAAGTGTTACAAAAATGGCTGGCTTTTGCTCAAAAAACTGCCAGTCTTACCCACAGGAAGTATCCGGACATGCCTCAGTTTCAACTGTACAGAACCTGTTGAGTGAGGGCCTAAACTTAAACTACTGCAGAATTTTCCATTTCCAAGCTGTAGTTCTTTCCATTTTGATACAGAGAAAATAAATTGTTTACAGGAACAACAGTGCTAGTAAACAGATTTGAAATATTTATTCTTGTCATGGTTTTATGTTTTTTTGGTTTTCAGTATTCCACATCATAACATCATGTAGTGCACTGGGAGTTAAAGTGTTAATGCTCCAATTCCAGGTAACTATTCCCCTATATATTTATGGAAGTCATGGGATGTGGCTCTTTTGGGTGGAAGGGTCTCTTACTGCCTTGCAGTGGGTGCTGGAGGGTGCTTTCCTAGCCATTCCAAGCTCTTCAGGTTTGACTCGGTCCCAGGAACTCTCTCTCTCTCCTATTTTATTTGATTTATTAGTCTCAATTTCAATTAGATTGTATTATATTGTGTTACCTTGCATTCTGATATTATAGTTAGTAAAATAAATTATCCTCCATAGATTGTTGCCACTTTTTTTTTTTTTTTTTCCTTCCTTGAGCCCAGCTCCCATCTTTCTGTCCTTTTTCCTTTTCCCTTTCCATTTTTTGGGGCCAAGGGGGCCCAAGGGCCTACTCCCCCTCTGTCACAGGCATAGATTGATCTTGTTAACTCTGTGACAATTCTGAAATCATTTTCCCAAGGAAATTAATACTATTCCTCATTCTATCCCCTCTCTCTTGAAAACAATTTTGATGTGATCATTTCCAAGCAAATTTTGCAGAACAATCTGAAAGAGATGAAATATCTATAGATTTTGAGAAAAAAAAAATATTGGGAAATAAGTAAACAATAGATAATTTATTAATGCCCGACCTAAGAGACAAGTAGAAATTGACTAGCTGTGCTCTTTGCTAGCCAACCTCAACACTGATCTTAAACAGGTATAAAGAATGCTTTCATTTGCTCAGATAGCAGAAGACACAAAAAAGAAAATAAGAATATTGTCTAAGGTCTTATGAACCAAACCCTCTTATTAAAAGAATTGGGCTTATTTTACCACATGTAAAAGATATGAGGTCAGAAGAAAGTATTTTGGATTTACTGCTGCTAAGGACAACTGGGGAATTTCCAATAAATTTTTTTTTTTCAGAGTAACTAGCAGAAGATCTGCCACAGTGGAGTAAAACCTTTAGAGAGGCAGAACATCCAGATCCTCAGGAAACTGGGATTCACTGGATCTCTTCCCCATGGTAAAACTGGTTTGAACCATGGTAGCTGCTAGAGCTTCCTTATACTGGATACTATACAATCCAAACAAAAATATATTTTTGTTTCAGATGGCCTGTACATGTTGAACAATATGAAATTAGATATTAGCAACATTTGCCCTAATATATTTACTAACTAATGATATTGATAGTTTTACTGATTATGATAATGATAACTTGTCTCAGTTACATGTTTAAGTACTGACCACTTACTTCTAGTTGTATGGAAGACAAAGAAGTAGTTTCCAGTATTTGAGCCTCTTTACTGCAAGTAATTTTTAATCAATGATTCATTTTAGTGCAATCAGTTGCCTTAGTTGCTAACTTATAGTTCACTTTATCAGTGGGAGTCTAATGAAAGGTCTGTTGCTGATGCCTTAGACTGACTCTAATAGATTACTGACTAATATGAAGATGACAGGGTACTAATGAAGACACAAGAAAAGTGAGGATAATATTTACAAATAGTTGTAGTAAGACAAAATGAATCCGTAATGATCGATTTCAAATTAAAGTGCTAAATGGCTGATTGTTAAATAGTGCTGAAACAATCAAGTTACTTTATCTGTAGACAAATGCAATAAAATGCAATTTCTAGAATATCATATTGATTTTATGATAAAAAAGTACTTAATATGTTGGGCAATTTATATGAGACTAAAATAATGTTTAAATTGGAAATCCATTAGCTGCTGGTGAAACAAATCCAGCTCTTTTTGATTACTACAGTTACAGTTACACTAGCTAAAACCTGTTGTGGTTTAACAATGATAGGCAGCTTAGTACCACACAGTCACTCTCTCACTCCCCCTCCTCACCAAGATGAAACTTCCAACTGGAAGAAATTCATAGAATCATTACGTTTGGGAAAGACCATTAAGATAATCTAATCCAACTGTCAGGCCATCACCACCGTACCCACTAACCCATGTCCCAAAGTGCCACATCTACATATTTCTCAAAAACTTCCCACTATGATGATGACTCCACAACCTCCCTGGGCAGCCTGTTGCAATGCATTACCACTCTTTCCAAGAAGAAATTTTTCCTAATATCCAACCTGAGCATTCTCTGCCTCAACCTGAGGCTATTACCTCTCATCTTGTCACTAATTACCTGGCAGAAGTGGCTGACCCCCATCTTGTTACAAACTACTTTTAGCTAGTTGTTGAGAGAGACACATTTGCCCTGAGCTTCCTCTTCTCCAAACTGAACAATCCCAATTCTCAGCCACTCATCATAAGACTTGTGCTCATCATAAGACTGAAGCTGTTAATTTAAAAGACTATTTAAGAAAATTTCTACTATATCTTATAATTATTTTTAAGACTTAATAAAATGTAGTCTCCTTCCTTTGTCCCTTTACAATAAAAGACTTAGTAGAACCATTTGCAAAATGAAATGTATCAACCAGCTCCTTTGTACAACTAAACACACATTAATTACAAGGCATATTATTTTCATATTGTTCACAAGTTGTTAAAAAGAGATATATTTTCTCTAGTATAGACTATTTAACTTTTAAAGATGACTTCCCAGATGGCTTTTGTACGAGCTTTTCAACTTAGAGTAACAATTTATGAACATCTAAATGTTTTAATCACTAAATGTCATTTGTTTCAACAAAATGATAGATTTGTTTCATGTGGGACAAAATCATATGTAATGTTAAGGTTTCTCTCAACATATGTAATAAAATTTAACTTCAAGAAGAATGATCACATTATTTTCACAACAATTTCCCAACTTGCAGAGCACAGTTGAAAGAAGTATTTTTAAAAAACAACATTTAGTCTTCAAAGAGTTATAAACATAAGAACAGAAAAAGAAAAACAAGGTATAAATGTTCAGAGAAGTGAATTTAAAGACAATGTAAAACATTCAAAGTAATATATTGATCAGAGGGAAAATAGACTTAAGCTGTTTAAAGCAGATCAAAATTAAAAAAAAAAAAAAAGAAAAAAAAAAGAGGGTAGCTAGGTTAAGTAAAAGGAAGTTTAGAAAGTGAATACAAAGAAACATCAAGTCTCATAGGACAGATTATTAGAGGTACAAGCCTTCAAACTCATCATTCTGTTCAGTTTCTTTTTTGAGAAAATTAGGCCTTCATTAGTGAAGTTCTGCATGTGACCCCTCTGATATATAAAGAACTAAGCTATCCTTTTCTCTTAAGTATTTACACTGAGTATCTTGAGCTTGAGTATTTCAGTGGTGGGTAAGATTCTCTCTTAGATGCTGTCCATGTTACAACAGAAGGGATTTGTAAATCCCAGGTCCAAACAGATTCTCAGCCCATGCATGTGTCTTCCACAGCTCTCTTCTCAAACACAGATTTTGAAGGTTTATCCAGAATTAGCTGAGAGCCTTCAGAGAGGACCAGCATACAAAGCAGCAAGTCTTTAAGAACAACTTTCCAAGAGAGCAAGAGTTCTCAGTCCCACTGCACTTGGCGAAACAAACAAACAAACAAACAAACAAAAACAACAAGGGATTGTACAGGTACACTGGTCAGAAGAGACAGGACAAAGAGAGTGTGCCACCACTAATAAATGAGAAAGAAGAACCAGCCACAACAGGCATGGAGAAAGCTGAGATACTCAATGAATTCTTTGCTTCAGCATTCACTGGCAGTCAGGATTCTCATGTCTTTCACATCCTCAAACCTCACACTGCAGAACTTTTAGGTGGGAGATGGGGGAGAAAAATCCTCCCCACTGTAAGAGTAGAGCAAGTCCAATACCATTTTGTAAGACTAAATGTGTATACGTCAATGGGGGCAGATGACTTGCATCCCAGTGTCCTGAGGTAGCTGGCTGATGTGGTTGCCAAGTCACTCCCCACTGTATTTGAAAAACTGTGGCTCTCAGACAAAGTGCCCAGTGACTATAAAAAAGGAAACATCACTCCAATTTTTAAGAAAGGGACAATGGAAGGCATAGGAAACTATAGGCCAGTAGGCGTCACATCTGTGCCTGGGAAGATCATGGAACAGATCTTGAAAGAGATGCCAAGGCACATGAGGGATGAGCAGATGGTCCAAGACAGCCAGCATGGCTTCACCAAGGGCAGATCATGCCTGATCAATCCTATGGCCTGCTATGATGAATAGACAGCATTGGTGTATGAAGGAACAGCAATATCATCTTACCTGGATTTGTATCTAAATTGGAGGATTGTATCTAAATATAGGTTCAAAGGTTGGACTACTTAGTGGATGAGGAACTGGTTGGAAAGTTGCAACTAGAGGGTTGTTGTCAACAGTTCTATGTCCAGGTGGAAGCTGGTGATGAGTGGTGTCCTCCAGAGGTCTATCTTAGCACCTGCACTCTTAAATATCTTCATCAGTGAAACAAGTGAGGGCATTGAGTGCACCCTCAGCAAGTTTGCAGACAACACTAAGCTGAGTTGTATGACTGATATGGCAGAATGAAGGGATGGCATGCAAAGGGGCCTTGATTGACTCAAATGGTGAGCCCATGTACCTAATGAGGTTTAAGGAAGCAAAATGTTGTACTTGGGTCATGACAATCTCAGATACATATACAGACTGAGAGAAGAACTCCTTGAGAGTAGCAGTCTGGGTAGATGAAAAACTTAACATGAATCAGCAGTGTGCATTTGTATCAGAAAAGGGCTGGCAAGCAGATGAAAGAAAGATTGTTGAGATGTAAAAAATCCTATAGAAAAGCTTATTTAGATGTTGATCACAGCCACATAGAAGTCAGTAACGAAACTTCTCAACTGAAAAATATAAAAGTAAAAACATATGTTTATAAGTGGGAAAATAGAGATGCCTTGTCACATGCACACAGGGTCATTATACAACTACATTAGGATTAGCAGCAGACACCGGCTCTCTAAAACACAGAAAAAAAAAGCAAGAAGTATACCACAGGGCTAACATAGGAAAAAATGAATCCAATCCAAAAATTAACTACAAGCAAAGCCAAGATGTCTCATCTCCCTGTCTGAACCTTCAGGGCAATTGCAGAATGGTGGCAGTTGTTCAAAATGATTCTTTGAGACTGAGTCAGGTGCTACAGCAAGGCTCTGCATAGCAGTGACAAATCTATCAGTCACTGATGAGTAGACACTGAGTTTATCACCAAGGAACAACTTGACAACAAGGTGACCAAACAACATTGGTCGCCAAGGCTACTACTGACACTCACATGAGTTGAGAGCAAAGGGAACTTAGAGAATCTACCTTGGAAAATAAAACTGGCACAACAATCAGTCAATCAAAACAAACAAACAAACAAACAAAACAAAAAAAAAAAACAAAAAAACAAACAAAAAAGACTTTTTTTTAAAATAACAAAATCTTAAGTAGAGAATAAATACATATCTAGGTCGCTTCAAAAGTAGTACCTCCTTTTTGTTTCCATGGAAAATACAACAGATACAAAAAGCAAAATAACCATTGGATAGAGCAAATTCTCAGATCCAAAACATTATTTTTCCACACAGTCACTTCCATTTGTTGATTTGCACAGACGAGTTGTTTGAAATGGTCTTCGTTTCATGGTGTGACGGCTGTGAGTGTCAGACCAGAACATGGCTTACCTTTCACATCACTGTTTCCACTTCTGAAATGCACCATCCACCGTCTCACTGTGCTGTTTGGTCTCCATATACGTTCAGCAAGCATCAGTGAATGTCAATGGGTGCAATGTTTTCTGCATGGAGGAATTCAGTTACACAGTTCTGCTTCATATGCACTTCAATGCCAAATGCCATTCTATTAGACTGCCTCTCTGCTGCCATCTGTCACATGGCAACTAAATGTAATGGAATACTGATGGGAAGGTTCAACCTCTACTTCTATACCACCAATATCCACCTCTGATGTTGTGGGGCAAAATAATAGCATATGACGCATTACTTTTGGAGCAGCCTTCATAAAAACAAAGAGAAAACATAAGGTATTTTTTAAAATATGTTCACTAATAGATATATATATAACAGCTTATGAAATTTATGATTGCATCAATAGTTGATAAGAAAAAAGATCAGATGTACAGAAAACATTTTATTTTACTGTGAAGAACATTAAAATATTATCGATATATTTGGGATGAAATCTTGTCAAACTTCCTGAAATTCAAAAATTGTATTCCAATGCCATTCCTGGGACATCTACAGATGGGAAGTTTGGCATAAGTACAAGTTCTAGAGTGCAAGAGTAGTACTTTGGTGTAAATTTCTCAATTATTTTCTTACTGCTTGTCTCGCTCCAATTTATAGGAGGGAGAGGAGGCCCTTTGATATATATATACCTGGTGTGAGATAAAGAAACAGCAGTTCAAATGTTGGACTGACCAGGTTACTACAAATCTTAATCAGGGGAAGGGGAAAATGGCGATTATTATGAATTAAGGTGATGGGGAAGGGAAGGGTGGGCGATAGAAAATGTAGGAAAGAAGCAAGAATTGCATAAAGCGGGGATAGTCACCAACAGGATGCAGCAGTGGTCCCATTGCATGCCATTCTGATGGCCAGAAGCAAAAGTGCAGGGGGAGAGCAGCAGCAGCGTGGTGGGTCTCAGGCAGCAAGAAGGTGCAGCAACAGAGTAGGTCCAGGAAGAAGCTGCAGGGTAAGACTGGGAGGACGCAGCAGGTTTCAGGTAGCAGGTCCAAGAGAGAGTCCGTCAGCATGCAGGCATTATCTCATGAGAGTTCTGATATCAGAGACTTTCTTGTTCTTCAGCATGCAGGTCTCGGGTCGTAAGGAACCTGTTGTCAGAAACCTTTGAGGGAGAGCAGCAGCAGAGTGGCAGGCCTTAGGCAGCAAGCAGGTAGAGCACAGAGCAAGTCCAGGAGAGAGAGAGGCAGGTCGTAAGGCTTCTTATGTCAGAAAAACCTCTTCTTCATGAGGAATCTGTTGTCAGAAACCTATCCTCACTGTTGTTGATCCCTCTGTTACCCTCCTTTTCTCCTTCCTGTGTGACATCCCTGGGTGCTTGGGTGTCATGTGAGTACCCCTGAGATGGCCATCTTCCTCAAGATAAGTCCACACAGAAGACAGGTCCCCGACCATTAAGCTGTGGTTTGTCTCTCTCTCTTGTGTTCCCTGGCCTTGTCCATCTGTGTTCTCCAGACAAAGGATTTCTCAACCCTTGGCCAGGACTTGCTTGGACTTGTTCCTCAGCAAACTTTGATGCAATGGCATAAAAGAATAATCTCTTATGATGCTAATATAAAATTTTCTTAGTACATACAAAATAATTGGTTATGGTTAATATGAGATTATTCTAATTTGTGCATTGTAAACATCTGTTGCTGAGTGATGTTATTCTGTTAAAAAATTAAGCTGTCTGATATATAACTTAGCTAGTCTGTTGGACTTTTTCTGGCTCATCTCTCATTCCTGACTCTTCTAACCTGTACAGTTGCTTTCCCATAACTAAATTCTGTCAGTCTGTCCTTTTATTTTCTATAATTTAGCCTTGCTAAACTGCAGTCTGTATTAATATAAAGTTATTTTTAAGGTTACTCTACAGTAGCCAATAATCTAAGAGCTATTAAGTGAGCTCGAGCTGGATGACTGGACTGAACCTTAAGGCATCGAGGATCTTGACCCATATTAGGAGAGCAAATGGACACAAGAAGTAGGAAGAAAGGAGAACTGCTCCAAGTTCTGACACTTTCCCGTTCCCAATACACATTCCAATTCTACAGTAAAGGGTGTACCAAAGACACTGAAGGGCATTTCATTCACTGGTGTGTGGCTGATGACATTACTTAATAAAGAATGTTGAGGTCAATTAGTTATGGTTAATCATACAGCATAAAATACTCAAATGAAATCTTGTAGGAATAAGAATGGTTGCAGGATCAGGAGTACAGATACTCCTTTAGTGAACAAGAAATTACAGAACTGTTGTCCAGAATCATAAAGAAAATTCCGAAGTCCCTTTTCAAGTAGATAGGCAATATTTTTGAAGATGAGATTTTAGTGCAGAGCCAGGCAGGTGGAAATCAGTTTGTTCAAAGGACTTGCAAGAGTAGTTGATAGTTTATTAGCTAGGAGAGGAGACAAATACAGAGGTATGGATTTATGATCTGTAGTCAATTTCCTTAGCTGCCTCTTCCTCCCCATAGTCATTGCTTCTCCCCTGGATAAAGCTGTATAAAGTGTGTCAGAAGGCAGACTCACAAAGCAATGACCTTGCCTTCTGCAGATAGGGCCAAGACAAGATTTTTGGTAGTTCTGACCCAGGCAAGGCAACAAACAGTGAAATAATTTCTAGCCATAAATTCAGAACATAGCCTTTGTTTAAAGGCTCTAGGAAGAAGTAAGAAATTGAGTAGTTCAGAAGTTAACTGCTAAGGTTGAGGCTGAATTCAGTGTTTCTTCTCACATGAAGAGAACAGCCTGCACCACACTCCCACGCAACACTAGCTCCGGAGCCAATGCCAAAAGAAATCCAATTATCAGAGACACATGCTGGTTAAAGATGGTGAGGCTTTGCAGATGAGGCTGTGTAGGGAAATGTAATCATCAACCGTGTATTTATAAAGTGTGTCTTCACTGATATTGCTGAATATACACCTAATCACTGTGTAGCACGGCACAAAAAATTGTCACAACCAAAGCATATGGGGCTGCAGTGCAATGTATATGAAAACAGGGCCTGAAACATCATCACTTAGTGTTAACAGTAAGAGTCCTGACTGCTGTTGTAAAGCAGATACTATTGAAGCTGTGCAATATATGAAGTTCAAGCAGAATAGAAAAATAAAATAAAATTAAAATTAAATAACAATTAATAATAATTTTAAAAAGCAACATAACATTTGCTCTGTGGAGAGGAAGGCATTCCTTGCTTATAAATAATGTTAAGACTTAGCCACATGGTGTGTGGGTTAATGGGAAAAAAATGCCACAAGAAGTAAGTAAGAATGCTACCTGTTATCCACCTGAATCACAGAAAAGTTACTGCTTAACTTAAGCATTATAGTGACAATGCAATGGGTGCAGAGTCCTTAGCTGCTGAGTAACAACACACACTATGTGTCTTAACAATTACTTAGGATCCGGGGGCAGGAAGGGAGAACAGCACATAGCAAACACCACAGCATGAATTACAGAGTAATTCAGAGTCACAGTGCAGGCATGGATTAACCAAGATTTTATTCTTCCCATCATTTTTTTCCACAAGCACGAATTGCCAAAATTGCTTTGCCCAGACTTACTTGATCTAATAAATTATGTGCCCACGTATGACAAAAGGAAGTGGAACTAGATGATCTTTAAAGGTCCCTTCTAAACCAAATGATTCTATGAAAAGTCTGATTTCACTCAAATAACAGGGGAAAACTATGCTGCTATATAACCTTTCCCCACCTGCTTCTGTCCGTGAAGCTACATCCACTCCAGCAGAATCACTTAGTTCAGGAATAAATGTGATTTATGTGCTCACTTCAGAAAGGATTTTTTTTTTTTTTTTTCTGTTTTTTTCTTTGTCTTGCTTTGTTTTCTGATGAATATGCATGAGAAATTCTTCCAGTTATGATAAAGTTGAGTGTGTGTATGGCAGGGGTGGTGTCAATTAGGGAGGAATAATTACATGCATCGGTACAGGCTGGGAGATGATCTGCTGGAGAGGAGCTTTGCAGAGAGGGACCTGGATGTCCTGGTGGACAACAGGTTGGCCATGAGCCAGCAGTGTGCCCTTGTGGCCAAGAGGGCCAATGACATCCTGGGGTGCATTAAAAAGAGCGTGGCCAGCAGGTCGAGGGAGCTGATCCTCCCCCTCTACTCTGCCCTTGTGAGGCCTCATCTGGAATCCAGTTCTGGGCTCCCCGGTATAAAAAAGACAGGGATCTCTTGGAAGAAGTCCAGCGGAGGGCCACAAAGATGGTGAAGGGCCTGGAGCATCTCCCCTAAGAAGAAAGGCTGAGTGAACTGGGTCTGTTCAGCCTTGAGAAAAGAAGACTGAGAGGGGACCTGATCCAGGTCTATAAATATCTAAGGTGGGGGGGCAGAGTGGCAAGGCCAGACTGTTTTCAGCAATGTGTGGAGACAGGACAAGGGGAAACGGCCAGAAACTGGAGCATAGGAAGTTCCGCACAAATGTGCACAAGAACTTCTTTACAGTGAGGTGATGGAGCACTGGAACAGGCTGCCCAGGGCAGTTGTGGAGTCTCCTTATCTGGAGATATTCAAGACCTGCCTGGACACCTACTTGTGTGACCTGGTGTAGGGAACCTGCTTTGGCAGGGGGTTGGACTCGATGATCTCTGGAGGTCCAATCCCTACGATTCTGTTATTATTTCACTCAGCACAAAGTATGACCATGCAGCAAAATAAAAGCTGCTGATCTCATAGATATCACCAAGGCAGAAGCAGATGCTAGTAAAGTAGATATACTCCAGGATCCCCGTGTACAAACTGTGACTACATTTTCATAAGTTTCTGCTACAGTACTTCATTATTACTTTTTTTTCACTCTGACAATTAGAATATCATAACTGCATTACCACATGCTCTAACCACAACTTCTGGCAACTATGTAGTCAACTTTTTAAAGAAACAGAAAATAAATTTCAGCTCCAAGTTGCATGCTGTGAGAAGGGCCAGGGCAGCATATGAAATATGAAGCAAAGAAATGAAGTCATCTCTTTCAGTGTTTAATGCTTAATTCCCAAAGGTATACTAGGTGTCTCACAGTAGAACTAAAATATGACTTCTGTCCCAAAGAGGTTATAACCCCAATTTACATAGGAGTTAACAAACATGAAAAATAATAATAAAAAAAAAAAACATAAAAAAAAAAGATAGATCATATAACATATTCATTTCTATGGGAAATCTTTTTTGTATAAATATTAATTAAAAATATTTTTTCTTGTCAACTAACCCACCACTGATTTACTTTTTTACTGTAAATCTTGGCATTCTAGAGAAATAAAGCTTCAGAATTAAGTATGCCACTTAGATTTTATCTGTTGACATATAAATGTATAAAAGCTACATGCATGTGCCTTTTACATACTTGCTCATAAAACCAGGTTAAAAAATGAAGATTACCTTAGATTAGGGCCAATAAATAGAAAATAACAAAAGGTAGGTTTATTTAAGTCTTTCAGTCTCTGATTTATTTCGTATTAGAAATATGAACCAAAAAGATGTCAAGAGAGAAAAAGAGATAGCTAAAGCTAAGCAGAGCAATACATTATGTAGGAAAGAGCAATAGAAAGAGTTAAAAGTAGATCTTAGGGAAAATGAAAAATGTTCAAAGATTGAACTTATGTATCCACTGCAATTATAAAATGATTTGTGCGTAAAATGTGTCTCTATCAATATTTTCAATTAGGACACTTCATTTGTTATAATAAAGAGAACACATTTCTGCCATTTATTCTGTAAACTTTTGTAAGTCTCAGAATTGAAATTATAGGTTTTTCATCAATATTATATGGTGTCTTGCTATAATTAAAGCTGTAAAGAATAATTGTATGAGAGCTTTGGATATAGATACAAATAGAGTAAGACATTAATTGATAATAAACAAAAATGCTCTGTATACTTAGTCATTGCTAGTCAGAAGAAAAAAAAAAAAAAAGAAAAAAAAAAAAAAAACAACCTCTTATACCAACTGATCATTTGGAAGTATTATTGAAAAAATCATTTTGCCTTTTGTGAACCAAAAAAAAAAAAGAGAGAAAAAAAGAGAGAAAAAAAGAGAAAAAAAAAAAAAGAAAAAAAAAAGAAAAAGTACCTTGAAAACTCATTGGGTTTCAATAACAACTAATTAAATCAAATTCCTGCACCTCCTCTGGTAATGCAGACCCTCAGCTCTAGCAATTTCAATGTTCCCAGCTGAAGCAATAACTTCCATTTTAATCACCTTTGTTATTCAGCATGATCACAAAATATATTTTAAACTATGGCCCACTTAAATGTAGAAAATGTAGATTTTGATCTGTTCAGTTTGAAGGAAAAAATAAAAGTAGAAACGAAAGCCTTTTGAGAGGTCCTGTATTTTATGGACAAAACAAGTTGGAATTACAAAGGAGTAAAAAGAAAATACTTCCTAAATTCTGAAGTAGGAACCTGACTACTGTTGCTAAGATGTTAATTGCCAGTGACTGGTGTTTTCTACTAATCCCATTACCTGATTAATGGTGATTATTATTATTTGTTACTTGAAAAGTGCCTGAGGTGGTGAAAGTACTTCAAAGAGAAAATAAATGATGTGGTCCTTTCCCCAAGGAGCCTACAGTCTTACAATATGAAAGATGACACAATAAGTGAGAGCAATAAAGAGCAGTGGCAGTAGAGTGAGAATAATTACATGGTTACTTAGCTTCATTTTATACACATCTTGATGGTACTGCTGTTTGCTTGATTTGTTTCTGCTTTTCTGAGCTGGAAAGAGGATATGACTATAAGAAAAGAGAGGAAATTATTTGGAAGAGAAAAAAAAAAAAAGCAAGTGTATGTGCATATGTGTGGTGTGTGTGCTGTATATGGTGTGTGTGTGCATGCATGGGATGTGTGTGTATGATGTGTGTGTGCACAGGAGCATGTAGATGCTGAACTGTATAACAAAAAAGAAATCTAGATTATAATTTACAAGGACTACAAAGAACAGGAAAACAGGTAAAATAAATTATGAAAATGAATATTGAAAGAAAAAAATAGAAGTGAAGAAATAGCAGGATGGAGTTTATTGTTTTTTCTGAGTATCTCCAATGACTGAGCAAGTCTCAGGCCAAATGAAATTAACAGAAGGTCAATCTGGAATCCTACTTTGGTTCTGGAAAATAGCCCTTCGGGTTAGATGAAAAACTGGTGTAATGTGCATCAATTCCTATGAAGAGCAAGAGTGAAAAGGCATCTAAATTCATGACCTTGTACAACAGTTCTTTCGTATTTTTGTGAAACTTCAGCATACTCTTAGTTACTGTAGGACAGGTGGTTTATACATCTGGAGTTTGTATTTACACCATTATATTTACTAATATTCAAGTGATTTTTCTTCCATTAATTTCTTTAGTCACTTTTAGCTTCTTCACAGCCTCTTATGCCAATACATTTCACAGTTTATACCTGTGTTGCAAACAAACTTCCTTCGGTTTTAAACCTTGCTGATCTGATCAGTTGAGTGAGTCTCTCACAGCATTTCACTTGGAAAAGTGAAAAATCCTTCCAAATTCTTCTTTTTCACATTTCTCCATGATGTACTGGGAAGTCTTCCCCAAAACTGTCTAAAGTCTTTTCTCCTTCCCTTCCCATTCCAACCCATCCCATTCCATCCCCTTTCACTGTGCAGGGAATCACCTAAACTCCCTCCATAGGAGCAGAAGACAAGTACATCCAGAAGAGGCTCTATGAGACTAACTCTTTACCCTGATGACCTGAACTTTTTCAAAGCTTCTCATATAATCCCACAAAACATTCTTATCTTTAAATTTGAGAGATGGATTTGAAGGATGGACTATTCAGCAGATAAAGAACTGTTTGGATTGTCACAGCCAGAGGTCAACGGCTCTATGTCCAGATAGAGCCACTTACCTCAATGGGTGGGGGTTATGAGTGGGGTCCATCTGCAGACCGGTGCTCTTCAATGTCTTTGTCAGTGACCTAGATAGTGGAATAGAGTTCACCTTCCACAAACTTACTAACATCACTAAGATGAGTGGTACAGATGATACAACAGAAAAAAGGGATGCCATCCCAAGGGACCTGGATAAGCTTGAAAAGCAGGCCCAGGTGAAATTAATGAGACTCAAGAAGGGCAAGTGCAACATGTTGCACTTAGGTCAGGAAAACACCAGATATGTGTACAGACTGGGAGGAGGACTCATTGAGAGCAGCTGATAATGATAGCACAAAGGGGAATGGCTTTAAGCTGGAAGAGGAGAGATTTCGGTTAGATATTAGAAGGAATTTTTTTACTCAGAAAGTGGTGAGGCACAGAATCAGGCTGCCAAAAGAAGCTCCATCCCTGGAGGTGTTCAAGGCCAGGTTGTATGGGGCCCTGGGTAGCCTGATCTAGTGGTTGGCAACCGTTGGGAGGGGAGTGGAACTGGATGGCTGGAAGTTCCTTCCAACCCAAGCCAGTCTATAATTCTAAGTTTCTGTGGTTCTATGATGCTATATTCACACTAGGCATTTAATGCAATTTCAAATGCCTCATTTTGTTCCAGATAACTACTGCTCCACATCTTGCGTCAAGTGCACTATGGCCTAGTATTTGAACTTGGGATAAAAAAAAAATAAATAATTAAACAGTCCATGTAAAATTGTCTTTATTAAAAAAAAAAAAAAAAAAGAGTCATTACAATGTTTTTTAATGAGAAATGGTAGTGAATCATAGAGAGTTGCTGTCACTTTTCTTTTAAAGTTGAAAACTCTAGAAAATTGATAACATTTGGTTTTGTTTTTCTCTATTTTGCAGTCAATTTTATACCACTTTTACTACTTAAAACTTCACTGTATGAGGAACTAACATTCACAAAGGTTTTTCATTTTCCCTTTATCTCTTCAGGCAGAGTTGTCTTTGCTGAGACTTTTTTACAGAACAATAGTTTCCTGAATATCAAAAACTTAACAGGATTGCTGCTTTGCCTACAGCCTCATACTATAATCCATTTCATAAACAGATGAAGTTTTATGTTAGAGTTTGTTCTGATCCAAGAACTTCTTCAGAACTTATTCTACACTACAGTCTTGGGATCGTTAGGAATACCTTTCTCCACCCTAAAAATTATATATTTATGATTCTATATGCTAGCATTGTACTTTATCTTAAATATTTTTTCTTGCAGATTGATACTTCTTGACATATTCTTCAGTTTGAGTTCACTTTCCTTATCATGGAAGCCCTGTTCAAAGTATTTCAGATAAAATCTCACGTATCTGTAGATTTAATAAGTTTAGTATACTGCTCTATCTCTACTACCTCATTCAATCCTAAAATTGTATTTGCCGTTTTCATTGTCACATCTTATAGTATGTTGCATTCAAGTAAGGTAGCATTCTTTTGAGTGGAAGAACATAAAAATTTGTTTACAACTTAGGTAAAATTTTATTCTTTCTTTACAGACGAGCACAATTTGTCTCATTGTTTAGATGCCTAAAAGTGTCTCCTAAGAGTGCTTGTTCTTCTTTGATGAGTGCAAAAGGATCTTGAAATTATTTACTTGGACACAAACACTTGAAATGTAGACATTTATTATTCCTTAATTATCTCTGTCCTAAAAGATGTGTAGATTAAGCAGTTTTCCAGCTGAAAATTTCCAAAATTTATGAGAGAACTTCCAATTTGCAGATTAGTTTTAATTCATGCTCTTAAATTTAATATAGTTTACACTTTAAGATTGTTCAGTTAAGTCGGTTTCTTTTTTGTTCGTTTGTGTTTTGTTTCTTTGTTTGTCTGTTTTGTTTTGTTTTATTTTATGGTGTATTCATTAGTGTCTCAACATATTGTTCTCAATATATGTGATTCAATAAAACAAAACTGAAACAGACAACTATGTTCAATAAGATTTGTCCATCTTCTTGTTCATCAAGAATTTCAAAGTTAATCTCATTCAATTCTGATAATGTCCTCTTTATCATTACAGACTGATATTTCAACCAGTTCTTTATACAACCTACTATTCTAATACCAATTTTCATTTTTTTTCACATTAGCTAATTATTTCTACTTGTTGAAGTTCAGATAGATGAAAACAAATGCCATTCTTTTGTCTAGAAAATCATGTATCAAAGAGCTACCTTATTATGTTGCTTTATCATTTTTACAATGTTCACTGAATCCATGCTGCATTTAATCCCACTATAGATTTACATTTTATTTCAAACATAGTTTTGAAAGAATCCCGGTCTGAGCCTCAAGTGAAACCAGGCAATATGTTGAGATTTTTATAATCAAAGATATACATATTTTCTTTAATTTTCTGAATGAGTAATTGTCTCCTACTCAGTGAGTTTCTAGGGAGATGAATCTTTTAGTCTCCAGAGTTGTGCCTACCTTAGTCAGCAGGCATGGCTACCACAATGGAGTCATCCAAGACTCAGCGTAATAATACAAATCAGTTTATTGAGAGCTTTCTAACAATTAGTACTCTGAGATAAAATTGGCTAATTTGCTAATAACGTTTAATAAGTGTTGCAGCTCAGAGTACTTTGGCACAGGATTTATTTCTGTGCTAAATGTTCTAATACAATATCAGGCAGTGGCTATTACAAAGAATGAAAGAGTAAAATAAGATTAAAAAAAAGATAGAAAATGAGGAAAGAGACAGACACAGAGAACTGCAGGTATACAAACACAGCATAGCAAAGCTGTTCACCATTCCTCCATCCAGTAATGTCTTGGTGTCAGGGAGTGGTGGCCCCTGGTAGTGGTTGGTCATATAAACGTGTAACGGTCAGTTGATGACCACGATGAACACACATGTTCTCTTACTTATAGTCCAGAGACCATGAGACTGGTCTTTGGAGTGTCAGCTTCTGGCTTTGGGGATCTCAGCAGGAATTCTTTTGTTCCTATCTTTCAGGCCTTGCAAATTTAAATGAGCAGAAACAAGGGGATGTAGGGAGACACAAGCTTGTGTCTTTCCTTCACAGGATGCAATGGTACTATCTTGTAACTTCCTGCATTAAGCTGAAAATATTTTATCCCAGGCCAAGTCTTCAGCCAGAAAATATTCTCAGGCCTTTCTACTTGAAAGCAAACATTTTCTGGTTCTGTCCAAACAAATCTGAAACTGTCCACAAAATGCTACTGATTGCCTTCTGTTGATTTGAGATACTGTATTCCTTACCAGTCTCAGACAGTAATATTGTTCCCTCTGGAACTGACCACCATGCCTTTACTTGATATCTCCAGTATCAGAAATGCAATATGATTATTTTTGGTATCACAGAACAAAGTAAATCCTATTGCAGTCCTTTATACTTCTGTTCTTGCTTATGTTCTCCAATTGGCTTTGATATTTTTTTCTAACATTTATGTTATTTTTGACCCCAAATTAATTACTAGATTGATATCTGTCATCCATCACCACATGTTTTGTCTTCTTCTTTCATGAGTATGCACCTGCTAAAAATTTAAACAATACTTTCATTTCTAATTTATTTTTATTTTTATTTTTTTTTACCTTTGCAGCTGCTTTCTCTATAGCCTTCTATAAAATCACAACACCTAAACTTCGGAAAGGATAGCTTCTTTTATGAGTATTATAATCAACTCTCCTGGTTATTCATTTGTTTCAATGTAAATCAAAATGTTTTCTCTTTTTGACTCTGCATATGTAGCTCATAACAGATGCCAGTTTAGTGGTATACCCTATTTTCCTCCCTTGTTCACTTGCTTATTCACTTTTTTAATACTCTTAATTAATTCTGAAGTTATTCTGTTTAATATAATCACTTCATTCTAATCAAACAAACAAAAAAAAAAACTACAATCAAATGCTGTTCTGACTTTGATTGATAACAAAAGTCACACTTATTCAATCCTGCAGGATTTTAATTAAGAGTTGAAGTTTGAAGACCATGTAAAATCTATCCACTCTTTCCTGCACCATGGTGGCTGCCAGAGATTCCTTTGATTCGTCAGTTGTTAACTTTCTTTCCTTAAGACACAATAAGATTTGAAATGGCTTCTCATTTTTTCAGTACTTTTCATCCACTTTTTCTTTTTCCCTTTCCTTAAAGATCAAGTCCAACCGCAACCTACCACACTACCCTAAACACCTGTTACCTGGACTATAAGAAGATGATAAAGACAGTGACATGCAGAAAAAGTTTGACATTGTGTTTAGTTCTTTTGGAGGAAAGCATACTTCGCAGTGGAATTAGGTACCAAAGCCAAACTAAGAAAGAGCTATGGATGCTGTGCACAAACCCTGAGATCATCTCCCAGTTTGGTCTGCAAAGTAAAACAGTCATTCCATGCAGCCAACATTTTTGTGGCATAGATCCACATCTGTGAGAAATACATAGTGATATATTTGGGAGACTGAATTATATGCTTCCCTGACCTACAGCATCCTTGGAGTAGTAACTAATTAAATGAATGCATAAAAGCTCTAAATTTTGTTGTCTAATTATGTGGGAAAGATTATAAACTAATTATATTATTTGACAAGAATGTTGATAAATTTCATGAAAATCCTCAAAGCTAAGGATTAACTGATAGTATTGAAAAAAATATGTATCCATATATGGGATTGATTCAGTGGCCAAGAAACTGACACTGAGGTACACATGCACCTTGAGAGATGCATCAAAGAATGAGTCCAGGTCTAAGGAGACAGCAGAGCTGATACATGCTGTCTTCTCTGAGTGTCTGAAGACTCCACTGATTGTCTCTATATGACATAAGTTTGTTTGAATGAAAGGATAAATATATTCATAATCATGAACCTGATCAGTAGGGGGAAACACGTAAGTAGTCTGCCAAAAATATTTCTGCAGTTTTTGGAATATAGAGAAATTCTCTGATCTTTAATCATTTTCATATTTTTAGAGCAGTTTAGATTTCTCAAGAATCTTTAGATTCTTTTAGATTCTGTAATTCCCATGATTAGTAAAAAAAAAATTCTAAGCATGTATTTTATTAGTGATCTAGACTTCTGTCTACTACAATTAAAATTAATTCTCCTCCCCCCCCCCCCCCCCAAAAAAAAAGTTTATGAAACATTGGTACCGCAAAATCTGTCAACTTTTCTCTGCACAATCAGTGGCTTCAATATGAGTTAAAAAATCCCAAAAATACTCTGCAATACTCTCATTTTAGTTAATTTCTCTGTTTTCCAGTCCCTAATGATGAGCTGACATTCAGAAATAATGTGACGATGTGCACAAGGAGAATTACTATTTACTAGCAGTTTTTTCATCTAATTTTATTGATGTTTAATTATTCCAAATATAAATGATAAAGTGGAATCTGCATTTCTAACACTTTTCCTGAATTTCTAAAAATTCAACATAATCTGTTATGAAAATATTTTTTTCTGAGTTTGTCTTTTTAGGTCTGACAATGCAAGCCTGAAAAAAATCCAGAATGCTTTTGGCTTCTAAATCCTTCCATTCACCTAGGAAAGTTTCCTTTATGATGCTCCCTGTATGTATTTTTTACAAATTACTCTGAATAACATTTTCATCTACTGTTTAATACTTCTGTGACATAATGGCTACGTTTAACTAGCAGGCTGCTGTTGTGTTGTCAATGGCAACAATGCTGTTTCAGCAAGGAAAAGCTGGAAATAGTGAAGTACCATATGTGAGAGCAGCCACACAGATCCCAAGTACGGTAGGCCTCGGCTGTAAATTTCTCAACTTCAGCAGCTGAATAAACAACATGTTTTTCAGTTGGATGCCAAAAACAAGCAGGAATCAAGAAGGTCATGTATAAAACAGAACTGTCTGGAGTTTAGATACTTGGAACCAAGCTGAGGTCTGGTTCACCCAAACAGCCACTCTCAGTTTAGTCACTTAAGCACAGGACTTGAAATCTTTTGCATAGTGTGATATAAAAGAGGATAATTCAATTAATATTCAGAAATAAACAAGCAAATAAACAAAAACCTTGTCAAATCACTAGTTCTCTGAAGCTTATATAATTTCAATTTCTTCTCCTTTGAACAAAACAACGGCAGCTCAAATGAGCAATTGGATTTAAACTCTTAAGATTCAATACTGCTTAGTGATGAAGAAATAAAGATTTTTCAACGCAGGATATATTATATTCAGCATTTTGTTCTGTGATGATCAAATTTATTTATTTAGCTACGTTTGCAAGGATTTTTTGAGAAACTTGGAAAATATACTCAAATTGAGATGCATCCACGTGGGGCAACAGAGCTGGTTGATATCTTGCATGATCATTCTTGATTGTCTTTGAAAGCCCATAGTGATTGGCTGAGATTCTCAAGGAACAGAAGAAAGCAAATGTCACTCCAGTTTTAGAGAAAGTCAAGCAGGACGATCTGTAGAACTGCAAGCTGGTCAGCCTCACTTAAATCTCAAGAAAGGTGATGGAGCAAATAATTGTGGAAACCATTTCCAGGCACATGAAGGACAAAAAAGAGACTGGAAACAGCCAGTGTGGATTTTCAAAGAAGTAGCTAGGTAGCCTTCCATGATGAAATGACTCGTTTCAAGGCTGTGTGGAGAGTAGTGTATACATCATAGAATCATAGAATGATTTGGATTGGAAGGAACCTTGAAGATCATCTAGTTGAAAACCCCCAGCAAAGAGCAGGGGCATTTCCCTCTAGATCAAGATGCTCAAAGCCCTGTCCTGCCTGGACTTGAACAATTCCAGGGATGGGCATCCACAACTTCTCTGGGTAACCTGTTATAGTGCTTTCTTTATAGTGAAGAATTTATTCCTAATACTTAATCTAAGTCTACCATATTTTTGTTTAAAGCCCTTGTCCTATCACTATGCCCTTGTAAAAAGTCCCTCTCTATCTTTTTTGTAGACCTCATTAAAATATTTGGAAAATTGCTATAGAGTTCCCCCTCTTCTCCAGACTGAACAAGACCAACTCTCTCAGCCTGTCCCCTAAGGGAGGTTCCCCAGCCCTCTGATCAATCTTATGGGCTCTCCTCTGGACTCAGTCCAATAGGTCCATGTCTTTCTCATCTTGGTGGCCTTAGAGTTTATGTACTGCAGAACATAGTACTGCAGATGGGTCTCATTAGAGCAGGGAGACAGTCACCTCCCTTAACCTCCTTGTCACACTTCTTTAGATGAAGTTCAGGGTACAGTTGCCTTTCTAGGCTGTGGGCGCTCATTGATGATTCAAGTTCAGCTTGAAAACACCCCCTTCAGAGCTGCTCTCAATCCATTCTGCCCCTGTCTTGTACTTTTTCTTCAGATTATCCAGACCCATGTTCAGGACCTTGCATTGGTCTTGTTGAACTGTGTGAAATTCACACAGGCCAACCTCTCATGTCTGTCAAGTTGCCTCTGGATGGTATTCCTTCCTTCTAGCATGTTTATCATACAAATATCCACAAAGCTTCTGAGTATGTCAATATGTGAATTAGTCAATGAGTATGTCAATCAGACTGTATATCACCAATAAATAATTTTAAGTATTACTAGTCCCAATAAAAACTGCTGAGGAACACCATTCTTCTCTGTTCTCCACCTAGGCATTGAGTGGTTGACCCCAACTGTTTGAATGTGACCATCCAGATTATTCCTTATTCCTTATCAACCAAGTGGTCCATGCATCAAATGCATCTTTCCAGTTTACAGATAAGGATGTCATGCAGGGCAGGGCTCTTATCTTATTTACCAATGCCATAATCCTGTTGAAGAAGGCCACCAAATTTGTCAGGTGTGATTTTCTCCTAGTGAATCTATGTTGGCTGCCACCAATCACTTCTGTTCTCCATGGGCCTTAACATAGTTTTCAGGAGGATCCGTTACATGATCCTGCCAGCTACAGAGATGAGACTGACCTGCCCATAATTCTCTCAATCTTCCTTTCTTATTTATTTATTTATTCATCTATTTATTATTTATTTATTTTAAATGAGAGTTATGTTACCCCTTTGCCAGTCAATGAGAACTTCATTGCCATGACTTCTTATATATAATGGATAGTGGCTTAGAAACTTAGTAACTCCTGTCCCCTCAGGATCTGTAGGTGTATCTCATCAGGTACCCCAGACTTGTGCACCTTCAGGTTATTTAGGTGGACTCAGACATGATCTTCTCCTACAGTGGGTGTTTCCTCATTCTCTTAGTCCTACCTTTTCTTCCTGAGACAAAATGTGGCTAAAACAGTTGCTGGTGAAGGCTGAGGCAAAAAGTCATAGAGTACCTCAGACTTCTCCATATCTTGGGTCTCCTGTTTCCTTCTGGAGATGGTCCATGTTTTTTCTAGTCTTCCTTTAATCACTAATGTACTATCCATCACTGATTGAAGCCTTTCTTGTTGCCCTTAATGTCCCTGTACAGATTTAATTCTATCTGGGCTGCAGCTTTCTTAATATGATCCCCTGACTTTTGCAAGGCTTTTAACACTGTATCACATCAATTCATAAATTGATTTAATAAAAACTAGATAAGTGGACAGTAAAGTGGACTGAAACTGGCAGAACTGCTGGATGTAAGAGACTGTGATCAGTGGTGAAAAGTCCAGCCGGAGGCAAACTACTGTCCTTTTTACTAAGCATACATACAGGTTCAGAGCAGCCCTGAGGAGAAGTATTTGGGGTGTTGATTGATTAAAGACTCAACATGATCTGGCAACATGTGCTTGCAGCCCAGAAGGCCAACCACATCCTGGGTTACCTCAGGGGAAGCATGACCAGCAGGTCGAGGGGAGGTGATTCTATTCCTCTGCTCTCATGAGATCCCACCTGGAGTTCTGTGACCAGTACTGGGGCTTCCAACACAAGAAGGACATTGAGCTGTTGGAGTGGGTACAGAGGATGGCCACGAAAATGATAAGAGAGCTGAAACACCTCCTTATGGGGACAGACAGAGAGATGGGGCTCTTCAGCCTGGACAAGAGAAGGCTTCAAGGTCACCTTGTAGGGGCCTTCCTGTACCTGAAGGAGGCCCATAGGAAAGCTGAGGAGAGGCTTTTTATAAAGGTATGTAATAACTGGACAAGGAGAAATGGCTTTGAACTGGAAGAGGATAAATTTAGACTAAATATTAGGATGAAATTCTTTTCTGTGAAAGTGGTGAGACACTGGAACAGTTGCCCAAAGAGGTTGTGGATGCCCCCTCTCTGGAGGTTTTCAAGGCCAGACTGGATGGGGCTTTAAGTAATCTGGTCTAGTGGGAGGCATCCCTGCCTGTAGAAGTGGAGCTGGGTTCCTTCCAATGCAAACCATTCTATGATTGAATGATACTGTTGGAGTATCACAAGGATGAATTTTAGGTCCAATACTGTATAACGGCTTCATTAGTTACCTGGAATCTGTGACAGAATGCAATCTTAGCAAGTTTTCAGGTGATGCAAAATGGGTATAATGGTTGGTGCACCAGATGAGTGGGTTGTCATTCAGAGGGACCTCAGTGAGACAGAGAAGTGGACCTCATGAATCTCATGAAGCTCAACAAGGGTTCATCCCAAATTTACCACCTGGGGAGAAATAACTTCATGCCTCAATACAACCTGAGGGCCAGCTGACAATAAAGCAGCTTGGCAGAAAAGGATGTGAGAGTCTTAGCCTTTGAGTAGACTACGGGGCAGCAGCATTCCCTTGTAGCTAAGAAATCTAACAGCCTTCACAATTTCATTTGGAGGAAATGCCAAACAGTGTTGTGGGATGGATCATAAGATGGGTCTGTGTATGGGAACGGCTGAATCACAGCCTGAACCTGATTGATCACCTGAGGCGAGCATGGGAGTCAGCCATGGGAGCAGAGGTGAAGTCAATTCACCTGTGCTGCTGGAGCCTGTCTCCACCTCTCCTAGACCCATTAAAGAGCTGACTACCAGTAAGGAAAGATCTCTTCTGGAGATCTCTCTTATGGAGTTTTGCAGTGAGTTCAGGATGTGGGTATGCATTCTATCTATTCTCTTCTTATTTTTATAACCTGCTTAGCCAAATTCTCTTGTTTATGTCATAATTATGTATATTCACTGATTATACAGTCAGACCAATGGGAAGTCTGTGTCCAGCTCAGGACCCCCAGCACAAGAAAGACAAGGACGTGCTGCAGCAAGTTCAGCAAAGGTCCTTGGAAAACATTTAGAAATCTTTTTTATCTATTGTGAGTTTTGAGCTTTGATCAGCTGGACATTCAATGAAGCTGCTGCATAACATCCAGATTGTCACAATAAGATATTGCCATTTGTTTTTCTGCAATTATTTTTCATATGCTTTATTTTCCATCTGTTGTGGTTAATTTTTAGTAATTTAAAATGTTATTTGGTAATAACTCTAGTAATATTATTTATGCCTATTATATGCAGGACTACAAACTGCATATGAAATATTTAATTTCCTTCTCAGCATCAACATATGATACATGTGCACAAATGACTGTACAGAAGTTCAAGGTTTTCATCTCTTAAGCATGTTTTGAATTTCTTTTAATGAGGAAATGTAGCTAAATGTGTTGTCCTTAGCATACAGACCTTCTATAAATTTACCACTTTTTGTCATTTCATGAAATCACAGAATTGCAGGGCTGGAAGGGACCTCAAGGTCCCTTCATGAATCTCCAACGCCCCTGCCACAGGCAGGGCCACCAACCTCCCCATTTAATACTAGACCAGGCTGCTCAGGGTCCCATCTAATCTGGCCTTGAACACCTCTAGGGACAGGGTATCCACAACCCTGTCCACAACAATATTCTTCCCAGGTGACACACCCTTGTTTCCAGAGCTTGTATGTACCTTTCTTTGCCCTCAGCGTGCCCAGCATGTCCTTACTGAGCCACACTAGCTTCCTACCTCCTCTGCTTGCTTTCTTATTCAGAGGAGTGGAGAGTACTTGTGCTCTCAGGAAGGCATCCTTGAAGAGCAGACAGCTCTCCTCAACATCTTTGTTTTTAAGGACAGAATCCCAGGGGATCTCCAACAGTCAACAGTCCATTGAACAGCTTAAAGTTCACTCTTCCAAAGTTCAGAGTCCTGACGCCAGTCTTTGCCAGGCCCACATCCCTTGAGATCACGAACTCAACCAGGGTGTGGTCACTGCAGCTCAGGCTGCCTCAGACCTTAAAATATTTTCTTCATTGTCATTTCTTGGAACAGGTAGAAATATCAGTGATTTAAAAAAAATAAAAATAAAATTGGTTGGAACTGCATATGCTCCATTTCACCATCTGATTTTTCTACCTGGTCATTATAACAAATGTTTGAATACTTGTAGCATTAGAGTAAAGGGCTGATTTTCTTCCTGTGGTCCTATTGTGAAACCTCTTGTATTAATGTTACAAACTGTAAAACATTCTGAGCAGAATAACATCACCAGTAACTTCTTGCTGAAGTAATTACTGCCTCTTGCATGGTGGTTTTGACAACAGTCATTCTGTCTCAAAGCACCTTCAAAAGAACTGTGGTACATAACCTCAGAAAACAGCTCAAAATTTAGCTTTTTGGACTTATTTTATTTTTTTAAACTGTCCTTATTCTATTTCCAGGAATGGGTTCAGACTATCACCTTCATCTTTCCCTGGGTAACAGAAGATCAAAACACTCTCATAATGAAAGGCAATTGAAACATACGTGGGAATACAAAGATATGCTTCTAGTGAGCAAACAATGTTAAATGAGCTTTTTTTTTTTTAATATAATTCATCAAACATATACATTTGATTTGATATTGATACTAAATGTGTATTTCCTCAACTTGTACTTCTCTGTGTTTCATCAGAAAACTAAATGGCTTCTCTGAGGGATTGTTTTTCCTTCTACTCCTCCTTCTCTGACAAAAGATGGAGCATACTAATCCTGTGTAATGAGGCATGCTTGCACACAGATATGAATTTCTGTTTGTATAAATTCACTGGGGACACTCAAATTTTCCACTCACCCTGAAAGAAAAGTTGCATCAAATTTCACTGCAAGAATTCAAACTGATAAAATATTGTTAATGGTCAATGGTGCCAAGTGTGGACTAGAATCTTCTGTCCTGAAGGTTCATCTCATTAAAAAAACTGAGCAGAAGACTATGAATGTAGTACACTATGCCTGGCCAATGCAGAGATGAGTCGTGAAACACAGCAGGATATGTAACAGAAACTGAAGGGAATAATTAGTTCAGCACTGGAATAATGTACTCGCCCATGGAAAATACTTTGGGAATGGATTTAACTTGTGCTTGAAGGAACTTCATTGCATGAACAACTATGCAAACAGTTGCAGTTTGCAAAACAAATTTCTAGAGTTGTGCACTATGGCATTTTTTTTGGAAGAAAATACTAGAGATAATGTAGCCTTAAGTACAAGAGAAAATCAGATTTACTTGTTTGTTTTTTTTTTTTTTTTTTTTTTCCTTCCAGTAATAGTACCAGCTAGTAAAAAATCAGATATTTTTTTTCAACATACATCTAATATTTTCAACTATTTTGTAAAATGACAGAGATACTCACTCTGAACTGCACCTAAAAAAAAAATCAGTAATTTAGTGAGATTTGAAAGAGGTTTTTATGTACACACAAAGATACACTCATGTATATGAGTCTGCCTTGGTATGAAATTATTTTGTACAATGTATCTACCTGTGTCTATCTCCTTATCATTGAAAATCAACAATACATTTTTCACAGAACAAATAATTTGCTCTCGTTTACTGCTAAACTAGTAAAGAATAAAACTGACTTGAAAAATCTCTCTGGTGTTTTCAGAAGCTCAAAGAATCATTGAACTAAGCAAGTTAACGCTACAGCTTCAAAAAGAAGACACAGTGAATTAAAAAGAAATAAATATTATGTTTGTTTTTGTTTTTGTTCTTTTTAATGTTAAACCAATACATTATTTTTCTCAGAAAGAAAGAGTGAACAAAATAAAGATCATTTAGAGAGGTTGCCCATAGCAGAGTTTTCGCATGAGTGCTTAAATGGAATACATTTGGGAACCATCACTTTACTGAGGCATTTCTTGAGGGATCTAACAGTAAGATAGAAAAGGAAGAGATGAACTACTCAATACAGTCTATAATTAATCCTTAGTGTTCATCTTTTGGGCTTCACTCATTATACATCATTGTGTTTGTATGTGTCATCTTGAAAAATCAGGTAGCATAAAGTAGGTACTCAAAAAGTGATTTTTATACCATGAACCTGACTTTATTCAGATGGATTATGAATGCATTTAGGCTTATAATTAGAACACTTTTAACATTAAACTCGTAAGTCTCTAGAAGTGACTTTCAACTGAGAGCAAAATTATGAAAAAGATTTTATCATTATTACGAGCACAATTGTCAAATGAGTTCAAAAAGCTGTTATGTGCTGTAGTAAAAAGGGAGACATGTTGTGTAACTACGGATATTTTTGCCATGTTATTTAATAGTATATAAATATCAGGCATTGTGAGATACCCTAAGTTGATTCCCTGTTCAGCTTTCTTCCTCAAATACACCTTTCTAAATATCTATTAGTACTCATTATGCTTACATATCAATTAGTTTTGTAGAAAAGTTTGACACTTTAATTTAGCTCCAATATTAATACACACAAAAAGCAAGACATAATTAATATAAAAATACACAAAAGTTGGAAAGTAGTGAAATTTTCCCATACAACCTTCATTTTGTATTGCAGATGTGATATGGCATACATATGATTTATGCTGTCACTTATTTTTCTATGATTTTCCTCTTTCAGTAATTTTTGAGTGAAAAAAGGTGTACACTGTGTACTCTGCTGTGTACACTGCCCCTCATTTTATCTATTGCATGCTATTAAAATATGGCTCTCTCGCTAATTTCTCAGTGTATGCTACTGCAGTAGTTAAAGAATCATAGAATGATGTGGGTTGGAAGGGATCTCAAGGATCATGAAGCTTCAAACCAATCTGCTGCAGGCAGGGCCACAAATCTCTACATTTAATACTAGAACTGTCTGCCCTGGGCCCCATCCAACCTGGCCTTGAACACCTCCAGGGACGGGGCATCCACAACCTCTCTGGGCAGCCTGTTCCAGCACCTCACCACTCTCTCTGTAAAGAACTTCTCTCTGATATCCAACCTAAATCTTCCTTTCTTTAACCAAAACCATTTTCCCTTGTCCTGCTATTATCTACACTCATTATATAAGCATGTGCCTCGCTAATGATTAACAGTGTATTTTCATTAAACCACTTTTGCATTAGATACTGTGATTGTCTCCATTTTATATACCAGGAGATAAGGCAGAGCAAATTATGGTCAGTGTTGTTTATTTTCAGTGAGTAATTTACTGTATATGTTTTTGTTGCTGTTGTTTTTCTTTTCCAGAGAAGGCTGATTTAGCTAACTGTTTAAATTGTCTTAAATCCTCTGTTTCAATAACCTATAGAAAGTATGGGATTCATATGAACAGATGTATGATCATGTGATATAAGTCTGATCTAGCATTTCTAAGTTTTTTTTTGTTTTTGTTTTTTAATAGCTAGAGTAGACTGATAGGCACCTCAAGAAAAGGTTTTATCTCATTCTAAAGTATATGTAAAACAGTACTTGCACTTCGAAAGTACTCATTTATCTCATCTGGATATATAAAAGGCCTGCAGAGTTTACCTCAGATAATGTTTGTAATTTACAAATGTTTCCTATTACATCATGGTCATTCACAATGTCAGGGGCAGATGGTGGTGGTATGGTAGTAGAGGTTGAACTTTCCCACCAATATCCTATTACATTTTGTTACCATGTGAGAGATGGCAGCAGAGAGGAAGTCTGACAGAATGGCTTCTGACATACAATTATGCATGAAGAGGTGTCACTGAATTCCTCTGTGTGGAAAAAAAATTGTACCCTCTGACATTCAATGATGCTTGTGGAAAACGTATGGGGGAAAAAAACAGTGGACATGAGCACAGGGAGACAGTGGGTGGTGCAGTTCATCTGTGGCAATAGTAATGCAAACGAAATCGCGTTCTGGACAGTCATGAACAGCTGTCTTACCCCAAAACAAACAGCATCTCCATCAGCTCATCTGTGTAATTGCCCAGTGATGGTGACTATGTTGAAAAATAGTGTTTTGTAGCTGAAAATCTGCTCTATAAAATGCTGTTATTGTGTTTTTTTTTTTTCTGTTGTAGTTGTTGTGGGGAAAAAAAAATCAAACAAAAACACTAAGTGGTATTACTTTCAGAGTAACCTATGTATAATTTATACCTACTATATTTATGTAGAATTATATAATGCATTCATATTATGCATATGCACTCTATGTATATAGGCATATATGCATGCATGTATGCATGTATATAGACTGTGTGCGTATTTATATAGAAGTTTCTGCAAAGTTGAGCTGATCAGTGAACATGGTTTAAAATCCAAGTAACCAACATAGTACAAAGGTAAGAACACTAAAGGAGAACAGGAGGAAAAAAAAAAAAAAAAAAAAAAAAAAAAAAAAAAAAAAAAAAACTTGGTTATCCAGGGTAGAAGAAATGGAAAATGACAGGATGTGGAACGTGTGGTGCATATTACTATTGAAAGTGTTTTTGAAAGACACTGTTTATATGATAATTGATGCTTTTTTAAACTTACTGGGTGACTGGAAATATATCAAATACAGTTCAGATGGGAACATGGAAGTAATATAACATGTCTTAAATATAATAACCAGATGCTAAATAGCGGGACAAATAGTGAAAACTTTCCTCTGCAAAGGTATGAACACCAAATCCATTAAGAAGGAAAATTTCCTCTTGAAACAAACACATGTAATGCACTGAAAACTAGAGAAGGTAGGGTCTATTGTGGAAATTGAAATGAAGTTAAACAAAATGTGGCTTGAATACTAAAGTTGTAATTTGCTTTGTTTTGCATTAGCGAAAATGATTATGGACCAGAACAATGGAAATTAGATGATGTGTATGGAAGTCCAGTGGTCAGCATAAATCCAAAACTGAGAAGAGTGCATTCAAATAAAATAGATAAATTTTTTTTCCCACAATTCTGAAATAAATGAAGAATCTTGTTTCAGGTGCAATTAAAATTTTAATGAAATTAGCAAACATAAAGTGATAAAATATGATTGATCAGACACAAGCACTCTATGCGAACTTAAGAAAGTTGAACAAATTTATCATAAAATTGATAAATCTGATAGTTTAAGAAATGTAATATTAATTTCTGCTAGGCCTTTACTGGCAGCAGCAAGATTTAGATCCAGTGCCTCAGCATCCAGCTTGAGTTCTCAAGCAGAAAGTGGGGGAAATTAAATCAAACAGACTGGAT
The DNA here is from genome assembly GCF_023343835.1 of Lagopus muta. Lineage (NCBI taxonomy): Eukaryota > Metazoa > Chordata > Aves > Galliformes > Phasianidae > Lagopus > Lagopus muta. The sequence continues at coordinate 162,943,042 of NC_064433.1, forward strand.
ACTGCATGAACTATACTTTTTCATTTGCAAACAGAAAATAAAATGGCTTACAAAATAGTTGTTCTGTCTCTTCTCATTGGGGGAAAAAAAGGAAAAGGGATAGGAATAGAAAATAGGATGCTAGATAATAAAACAATCTACAAGCTACTCTTCCCAGTGTATCTGTCCTCCAGACCAGGTGTGGGCTACTAAACAACAAATAAGAAGCAGCAGACTTGACAACATCGTTAAGCACTCATATACTTCTGTGCTCTCACTTCAATCTATAGAGAATGTTATTTTTGAGTATGTTCAGATAGAAAAACAAAAGTAAAATTTTAATTAATTTTAGATTGACTTAAATGATGGAGAATACTTCTGTCTCTAAAGCATAGAATTCTTTGTTCTCTTCTCAGTTTATTCTTTTTTTCTGCAGACCTTTTTACTTTACTTCTCATAGTTTGAAGTCAAGTATTTAATGAGAAATTAAGAAATTAATGAGAAATTATTTTAATTTCAGATTTAATTTTGGAGTGAATGCCTATGCATTTGCTAGAGATGTCTAGTACTTGAAGACCTCATTAGACTTAGGTATACATATACTGTAAATGGAGTTGTTTTTAAGGCAAGAGTGTGATATAAGTTGATGAGTAAGCCAGTCATAAAATTATTTTTAAAGATCTGTGATCATGCATACATTAGTAATAGGCTGGGGGTAATAAAATTATCATAAACTGTATTTAATTATTCCTTTCAAAGGAAGTGTGACTGTTCAAACTTTAATTGTGTGCTTAGCTCAACTTCTGTTGTACATCAGGGATAGCTTTGGTCTGAAAGAAAACATGAATGTTTTGTACAGGAAGAATTGAGAATTTGTCAAGAGGGAAAAAATATCTTAAACCAGGACAGTAGAATTCAAAAATTGCAGATTGTAAATTTTAGTTCATACGCCTCACGGTGCCTTTTATCATGAAGTCTGAACTACACCTCTGAACATATATCACAGTGCCATCTCTTTTTGATTGGATTGATGTACCAAGGGATATTTGGATATCTGTGCCATTAAAAAAATATAAAGTTTCATTGAGGTCCCTGGTCTGTGGAAGAGACTAGGAATGTAATCCCCACTTATATTTTTCCAAAGGGCAATATTTTTGCCTTCAGATGTTTGCTTTTTCTATGTGAACATTAATTATCCCATAGAATACCTGCTATAATTTTTTTTCTACCTTTCAAAAACAGCTTGGGCATAAATCTTTCAATTAATTCTAATAATTACTCTAAGAACAGAATGTATTACATAAACATCTAAAGGAGACTTTTTTTTGAAACTACATCAGAAAATGCAAGGAATATATTTATTTCCTGTAGACTTCAGAGGCTCCCTAAAGTGCGCATATTTCTATTTTTAGGTATTTAAGTGAAAAGGAATTCTTTACTTTTTGCAGAAGCAGCATAAGATTAGTAGCCTCTACAATTGCCAGGAGAGGGTTTTATGAAAATATAAACAACAACTTGGCCTATTAATAAATGCATATTAGGTTATCTGTTACAAATTATGACTATAACTAGCCAGAATTATTTCCCCCATAAAAATTTTGAATTTATGAGGAAACAAAAAACTCATATCCAAAATTAGTTCAGAAATGTAATTGCTGTGCTTCGTAGAAATGGTATTTCATATACATGTCTTTCTTTGAAGACAAAAACAAACAAGCAAGCAAAGAAAACCCAAAGAGTATTATAGCTGAATCAACATAATATTTCTAATTATTTTTTTAATTTTTAAATATATATATGTTTTAATTAAAAACAACCAAGGAAGCAGCCAAACAAATAAATAAAACATTCAGTGCCATGATTTATACTAAACATATCTTGATGCGATATTACTTTATGGGAAGTGCTGTGAGACTTAATTTAAAAGGATGTTATAATTATAAAGACCAAGTTTGTTCTTCAGTTACAGTTTGGTGTGCCATGTCAGCAGAATTAGATCTCTCTACACTTCAGTCACTTCATTTTGTGGTCCAGACATTCATTTACAGAGAAGCATTTCCAAAGCTGATGTTCAAAGCTGTTGTACAGATACTCAGGGCAGAATGTTTATCGAAAAGGGAAATAAAATGACATACTGGGAATTTGGTACGTAAAGTTCTTGAGATAATGGCTTGGCATAATGGACTTGAAAGAAAATGTTTTAATCAAATCTTCACAATTTAGCATTTTCCAATAACAGGAACCTTCCAGGCAGGAATTTTGAACAGTTTCATTAACTCCCTGTCATGCATTTGTATGATTAAACATGTGGATTAGCAACCTGAGCTGAAGATCCCAAAGGTTTAACTAGGTGATTCCTATTGCAGAGGTGATCAAATTGTGCAGAGATAAAATTTTTGCAAATAGCTAAATAAATAAAATAAATTAAAAAAAAAATCATAGAGGAAGCCATTTAGGATGTTAGCAAGATGCTTAAGAAACATTTCCTATGTAATTAAGATATAAAAACAGCAGAACAGAACAATAACAGTAACTGCTTCATATGTTGGAATGGTCACCTGGGACCATGGGCAATTTAATTATAGGAAACGAGTGATTCAGTGGCTCTAGAAAATTTCTCCCAATTCAAATGAAGATATTACTGCAAGAAACCCTGCAACTGAGAATCTGTTACTGGTAAATGAATCTCTCTTAGCAGATTTGATTCCCCATGTAAGCAGTACTCTATGACAAATTCCCAGTATAATGGAGTGTTATTTTATTTCCTCTTTCAATAAGCATTCTGTACTGAGTGTGTGTACAACAGCTTTGAACTTCAGTGTCGCCTTTGTTTCGGCGACCCTGACTGAAGTCTCCTTGTGAAAGTGTTCCGACAGCCCCGGCCAGTTTCGCACGCTTTTCATGACACCAATATGGTGAGCGGCAAAATGGCATTAATTGCAAGGAGCACACCCTTCTTAAAACTTTCCCCATGCCTTAGGGCTACTACCTGGCCAATGGACATGTGGCATGTCTTGTTTCTTCCTTATTTGGTTTATCCTGTTCTTCTCCCTTATCTTCAGGTCATTTGTTGCCATGGTTTCCCAGGGGCCGAGGGGCCCCTGCCGACCCTGTTCGACTGCTTCAGCCCATTCAGTTAACTACATTTCCCCCTCCCTAAGCACAAGCCAATCTACTATAACCTGAGAGGACCCTAATCGCGTACATCCCGAAATCCTCGCATTACGCCTATACATGCCATTGTCCTCTCAGTTAAGCCTTGCCCCGTTACATCCCGATTCGCAGAATAATCCTACCCTAATAACCCTATGACCTATTAATATAAAAATCCTAATGTCTTAAGCGTGAGTTCTACATAAAGCTATATACTGTATTCTTAGATGATGCTATTTCAGCACAAACTATACTTATATATGTAATATACCTATATATCTATGTAACTAATATAATGTGACTATAAGCGTAATGCATAATGTTAGACCTAATACAACTATAGAGTTAAATATAGTTAAACATCCGTTACAGCGTGTACGCGAACCTGGTTACAATCTTTCGAGAAGCCTATGGTATTCCAAGCGTTGATTGCTTAAACGTTATTGCAGACAGTTGTTGAAGCAAGATACACAAATTAGACGCAGGCTTTTCACCACTGAGCAGAGGGAGGTCCTATCCCGTCACATCCCGAGTACTCGCCTTCTTCGCCTGTCACAAAATCTCTCCCATGCTCAGTGAAACCCTGCTCTGTTCTACGAAGCACCTGATAGTTCTACCCTAACAGCCTAGCAGCCTACTAGCCTAAAGATGAGTCTTACAAGAGGCGATGTAGTGTATCCTCAGAGAATGCTGAATCGAGTCGGGACACTCGCCTAAGCAAGCGCCACATCTTAATATACATTATAATTATCAGTACTAAGCATAATAATGTTAAACCTAACACAACTACAACCGGATGCAGTACAGTGTTGAATATCCCTGTCGCTGTGGGGGACCATCCAAGAAGTACTTCCCACCAGTGGTGTTCTCCATCCTTCTTTACTCTCTCTAGGACACAACGTATCTCTTCTGTGTCATGGTGAACGGTGATCAAGGTTTTCTGTCCATTGTCTCTGACACGTTTCCAGCGATTGGTGCAGGTCGTCATGTTGCAAAAACTTCCTTACCAAGTTCCTTCCTTGGTAAGCCAAAGCGAGATTCATCCCACTTGGAGCAGGTGATAGGTCTTTAATCACCATGTAATTATCCTGAAAGAACTGATGTGATGTCGCCAACACTTAATAATTAAAGCCACATCCTACAATACTAGTAAAGTTATAGACAGAGAGATTAGAGTGACTGCTGAAAGCTCTAGTGGCACTATCTATGCCCAATATATACCAACATTGTCTCATGTACCTGTTGGAATGTACCTCAAGAATAACAAACATTTGTTCAATATCAAGGCAGATGTCTCAAGCCTTGAGAGCATTGCTCTCACAAACCAGCCATATGGAATTACTTGTTCTCCAGGCCTCAATCTGGCCACCTGTCCATGAAGGGAACCCATTCTGATGCCCACAGTGCATACTGCACTGGCTTAAGCACCATACACATCAGATTTGTTACATGCTGAAAGAGAAGGCCTAATGCTGTCAGGACTTCTAATGCACTTAAAGCGAGGAGTGATTTCAATTCCCATTTCTCTGCACAATCTATCAGGTGTGTGATGCCTTTCGGATCAAGGAGTACCCTTTCTGGGTCTCTGTTATCATTCCCTACTATCAGGAAGGTCTCTAGTGCTCTTCCTTCCTTTATCAGGCTAGATGTAAACTTCCCACGATCTGTTAGTGCATCTCTCTTAACTCCTAAATGCGAATTCACCTCTCTCCTTTTGCTATCCTTTTCAGACACAGCTGGAACCTGAGGGCTCCGCACCTCCCCCACTGTGCCCATCTCCCTTTGATCAAGCACTGACTGTTGTAGAGGCTTCTGATTGGTTGCATGCGCACTCAATCCTGTAAAAGGATGTGTGGGTCGAGTCAATGGGTCTGAACGCTGTGGCAAAGAGTGAGTCCGGAGACTATCGTTATTTCTTTCTCCATCGGGTGTAGCCTGAGCAGAGGGTGCCGGCCGGACGCCACCTACACCTTCAGGTGCAATTAGGGTGGACAGTGCTGGCCGGACACTATCATCCGAGCATCTGTAAGTTACATCGCTTCCCTTTCTCTCTGCTGTTTTTTCTTCTACCGCCTCCTTAACTTTTGACCAATCCGTACCCAAGCCGTGCCCGCAGTTCCCACCCCCCTGGGTGTTACTGCATTCCACCTCCTGAGAGGAGACAGCAAGTGTCCCATCCCAGCTCACTTCTCCCCCTGCCCCCGCAGGGGGCAGATTACACAGAGACAGCGATTGTTGTGGATACAGTGGAGGGGTTTCAACGACCTTGCATTCCTGCCCTTTAGCCGTTTTGCAAGATAAAAGCGCAGACAGTTGAACGCCTTCTTCTACTTGCTTATGCGAAGCTGAAGCCGAGGGGGGGGTGAAGTGGGATGCCGAAGGTGCTGACAAAGGTGCTGACAAGATGTTAGTAGTCATAGCTGAGGGCATATTTACGGTGTTCTCTTCCTCAGGGGACCTGCAAGAAAGTACGCTCCCCGCACAAGTAAGCATGATCCTGCCCAAGGGGCGCTCTCCCACTCCCATGGTTAACGCCACTGTGGGCGAGGGGCTCACTGAGGTACGGGACCCCGACCTTGGGTAGGCAGAGTTGCATTGTCTGGCCCATTTGGTGTTCCGGGGGAGGGGCCCTGGGCCTAAGGCACCCTCCCATCCTCGTTTCCCTGCGGCACTATGACAAACTTCCGACATTGGCGTGCGGAGTGCCCTGATCTCCCGCAGGCTTGGCAAGTCTGGTCTGGCCCCGCTTCCCCTTTCTGTCTCCCAGGGGCTTGGCATTGGGCCCTGAAGTGACCAAACTGTCCACACTTAAAACACGGTCCCCTACTCTGATCCTCCCTCATGGCCATTGCTGCTACTAACGCTGCTGCTAATCCCTCATTGGTGAGGGGCGTTGTTCTCTGTTTCTCTAGTACATACTTAATGATATCTCCCGGACTACTGAGGTCGTCTGGAGCAGCTCGAATAAGATCCTTAACATTTTGGTGTGATTTCTGTTTAAGACAATCCATGATTACTGCATTATGGGCAATCTTTGGCAGATCTGAGCCTTCTACTGCCCGAATCAAGCGATTGGCAAAATCCGAGAATGACTCAGCTGGACCCTGGGCTACCTCTGCCCAGGGAGCAGAAGGTTCAGCTGTCTTGGAGAACCTTCTGAAGGCTGTCAGAGCTGCTTCTGTGGCCGCCATCAGCTCTCCTGGGCGAAGGCGTCTGAACTGGCCTTCAGGGGACCCTATCATGCGTTCCCCATACCCTAACAACCGTGTCAGATTAGTTATCTCTCCCTGTTCCCTGCCATTTGCTGGGTGTTGTGGGTTACATGTCGCTGCTGCAACTACAGCCCTGAGCTGTGCCAACCACTCTTCCTTCCATAACATATACTGCGCTGGCTCAAGTATCACCTGCATGAGACCCTCTATATCATATGGGAGCAAAGGTCCGGGAGCCATAATTGCCTCCAGTGCAGAGAGTGTAGCGGGCGATCGTAAACCCTTCTTCCCTATTGTCTCAGCAAGGCGAGTTACTACCTTTGGATCTAAAGGAACCCAAACAGGTCCCTGTCCCCTGATCTCTACAGGGAATGCCCTATAATCATCCAAAAGATCTGCCGCTCTCATCTCCTCCCTTACCCGGCCCCAATCGATAAATAAGGCCCCTTTTCCCAAGTTAGCTGGGACCCTGACCGTTTGGGAGGGCAGAACGGGTGATGGGGGCAGAGCTGCAACCATCAATCGCTCGGCCCCTGAGGGCGGAGCTGCAGCCAGCAATACCTCGGCCCCTGCCCCTACCCCTGCCCCTACCCGTGTAGGATCCTCCCCCTGACGAAAGCCATGCAAAGAGGGGTACTGGAGAGGATACGGGGGCGGAGCCGTCGGTGATGATGGTGACTCTTCCTCCTTCTTTTCCAGTGTTGGTGTTTCTGGCATAGTCGGTGCCTCCGGTGCCATCTTGTCTTGGGGCAGATCCTTGAAGAGGTTAGAGTCTCCCGACCGCGGTGACCCTCCCCCGCCCGGATCCAAACCCAACAGATCTCTGGCAAGGTTTTTGGCAGTCTTTTCTTCCCTCGCTGCCTTCAGAGTGCTCCAAATCAGACCCCAAAATTTAAGCACCGACGCCCCTTGGGACGACATAGCTCTCTGAGCAAGCGCTAATGTCAAAGAGTCCCACTTGCTGGAGTCATAAATCTCATAAGGAAAGGAAAGAAGTCCCTCCTTTACAAGAAAAGAAAGAACGGTACCCACCTCCTTCTTAGAAGGGGCGGTTTTCCCGCAGTACGTTTTACAAACTTGATATAATACCTTAATGACGGATTCCATCGTCGCCCAGGGAATTCAAACCCTCCGCGACCTTCCACCAGCTACCAGCGCTGCTCTTAGCCCCAGGGGATCAGCCCCTCCAGCTCTTCCGCCGCCTTACCACGGCAGGCTCCTGCGTCCGTCCCGCAGCCGGCTGTCACACTTCCACAGGTGAGACTTCCTCACACGGGGCACCATTTGTCGCCTTTGTTTCGGCGACCCTGACTGAAGTCTCCTTGTGAAAGTGTTCCGACAGCCCCGGCCAGTTTCACACGCTTTTCATGACACCAATATGGTGAGCGGCAAAATGGCATTAATTGCAAGGAGCACACCCTTCTTAAAACTTTCCCCATGCCTTAGGGCTACTACCTGGCCAATGGACATGTGGCATGTCTTGTTTCTTCCTTATTTGGTTTATCCTGTTCTTCTCCCTTATCTTCAGGTCATTTGTTGCCATGGTTTCCCAGGGGCCGAGGGGCCCCTGCCGACCCTGTTCGACTGCTTCAGCCCATTCAGTTAACTACACTTCAGCTTTGGCAATTCATTCTATTCTTTATGCTCATGAAAAAGTAGTTTGATGACAAGCTTGTCTTGAAGTTATCCCAAGAGAACCAATGTCTAGTATTGAGATGATGATCCTGATTTTATGTCTTTCAGATTCACTGTGTAAAAATCTATGAGTTTTTATAAAAACAGGGCAGCAATATAGAACCTAAGTGATACAGAATGATAGAATCATAGAATAATTTATTTCGAACATCAAGTCCAGCCATCATGTAACGCTATCTAGTCCATCACTAAACTGTGTCCCCAAGCACCACATCCATGTGTATCTTAAATACCTCCGGGGATGGTGATACCACCACTTCTCTATGCAGCCTGTTCTAATGCTGAACCACTCTTTCTGTGAACAAATTCTTATTTTACACAAGTAGCTAATAATAGCTCAAGAGGGAATGGTTTTAAACTAAAGGAGGGGAGATTTAGATTAGATATCAGGGGGAAATTTTTTACAGAGAGTGTGGTAAGGTGCTGGAACAGATTGCCCACAGAGCTTGTGGATGCCCCATCTCTGGAGGTTTTCAAGGCCAGGTTGGATAGGTCTCTGGGCAATTTGATCTAGTACTTGATCTAGTGGCTAGCAACCCTGCCTGTGACAGGGTTGATGATCTTTGAAGTCCCTTCTAACCAAGCCCTTTTATGATTCTATGATGATTTTGTGATTTCTGTCACCTAATTTAAATATTTCCTGATGCAGCTTGAGACCGTTTCCTTGTGTCCTATCACTTCTCAACTAAGAACAGAGAGAAGTATTCTCCTCACTGCAACCTCCTTTCTGATGTACTCTCTCTCAGCCTCCTCTTCTCCGGACTAACCAATCCAAGTTCTCTCAGCTACGATACTGAGACCAGGGTGACCAACTGCCAAACAGATTTAACTCCATTCGCAATAGACCTTTGTCCCAGCCAGCCATGCAGGCAGTTTTTACCCAGTGAACAGTACATCCATACAAGCTATGAACAGCCAGTTCTTCCAGTAGAAGAGTCTGGGAGACAGTATTTAAAGTTTTTAAACTCCAAACAAACAACATCCACAGCCTTTTCATCATCCACTGAACGTGTATCGCCTTAACATAGAAGGATATCATGTTAGCCAGGCAGGACATGCTTTTCATAGCTCTGTGCTGATTAAGTCTGTTCACCCAGTTGTTTTATACCTATAGTGTAGTGGCATTCAAGATGATCTGCTCCATGATCTCCTCTGCCACTGAGGTCAGAATGACAGGATGTAATTCCCTGGATTCTTCTTTCTCCAGTCAACTGAGATCTCCCTAGTTAGCCAGGACAGTAATCGTGGGTGGATTCTGTCCAGTCGTATGTGCTTGTCTGTGTTCAAGTGGTGTAATAGGTTGCTAAACATTTTTCCTTGAATTATAGGAGCTTTCTTCTACATCCTGTCTCTGTCTTCCAGCAAAGAGGGCTGAGTACCCTGACAATAATTAGTCTTATTAACAAAGATTGTGTCACAGAATGTTTTATGTACCTCATCCTTTTCCTCGTTTCTCTTCCCTGGGTTTACTCACCTCACATTGAATAAAAACTAGAAGTCTCCTTAGCCCTCTTTTTGTTTGCATTCTTTTTAATATATTTATAGAACCATTTTTAATTATCTTTCTTTGCAGTAGCCACGTTAAGTTCTAGTTGAGCTTTGGCCCTTCCAATTTCTTCTCTACATAACATAACAATATAGTTGTAGTCCCTTTGAGCTGCCTGCATCTTTTTCCAGAATTTATAAGCTCTCCTTTACTACTGGGATTCCAGAAGGAGCTCACTGTTCAGCCAAGTCTTGTCTTCTGTATGAGATTTGCCAGCAGCTGCCATTAGCTTTGACTACTTCTCTTCCAGTTTTCATCCATCCTGTCCAACGCATTTATCATTTTGTCTCAGTTAACCTCTTTTCTCCTTCTCAGTTCCACACTCTTTCCTTCAAAAGGGTTTCTCAAAAGCCCTTGTTCTTAATTTTTCTATGTGTAACAGCTAGGGAAGAGTGGCAGATCTGCTGTGCTGACATTAAGAGGCATCTGGCTAGAGAAGTGGGCTTACAGAGACATCATGAAGTTCAACAAAGAGAAATGCTAATTTCCGCACCTAGAATAGAACAAACCAAGGAACCAAGACGTGCTGGCAACAGACAATTTGAAAGCAGCATTGTAGAAAAGGGCCTGAGGTTCCTGGTGAGCACGACGTAGAACATGAATTAACAACGTGCTGCTAAGAAGTAGCTTCAGAGAAGATAAAGACTGTTGATAAAGGTATGCTGTGAAAGGACTGGAGATAATGATCAAAAATTGTAGAAAAGGTGATTCCAACTAAATACGAGTGAAAAAATGTTTTTCCCCATGGAAGAAAGCATGGGAGCATTAGGCTATTCAATTCATAGATATTTTTATAACTTGCTTTGACAAGACCCTGGGCAATATGACCTAACTTTGAGGCTAATCCTGCTTTGAGCAAGACACGGTACTGTCACTTCTAAAGGTCCTTAGCAACGCCAATTAATCTATGATTCAGTAAACAGAGACCATTCATACTGAAAATTAAACAGCTTATATAATTTATCTTCTAGTCACAGAGCTTTTGACCAGTCAAGTACAGATGGTTTTAATTTTTTTTTGTTCTGAGATATGTATACATATCTCCAAAGAAAATTAAAAAAACAATCTATACTTTAACACTTTTATAGAAAAATAGTTTACTGAATATATTGATGTAAGAGAAGTGGGGAGATGAGAGGATGGAAGTGGAGGGGGAGAAATAGATAAATTTAAGAAAACTGGAGTATTCTGAAATGGAGTATTCTGAAGAAATTTGAAGACACTAGCTTTGACTACAACACGTCACAGCAAGAATAGCTATCTTTCAAATGTAATCTGAGACACAGAACACTCCAAGAGGCAAACATTCCAGAAAAAAAAATATCTGGAAGAAAAGTGTTGGAGGAGAGAAGAAAAATAAAATATGGTTGCTTTCTATATTATGGATACTGTAAATTAATAGGAAAAGAATCTCCGTTGTCTTCATGCCTTTTAAATCTGGAAAACTGTGATAAAGTCTCCACTGAAATGTCTCTGACTCCTCATTTAGCCTTTCCTCACATGGCAGGTTCTGTAGCCCTTTGATCATCTCCTTGACTCTCTCCAGTCTGTTATCTTTTTTTGAGTTGTGGGGACCAGAAACGGACATAGTACTGCATATGTGGCCTGACAAATATTTGATAGAATAATATATCACATCTCTACCTCTAGTAGTAATGACTTTCTGGACAGAGCCCAGGATACAATTTGCCTTCATTACTGCAGTAGCATTCCGCTAACTCTTCATCAGCCTGTTATCTACCAGAACCCCCAGGTCTCTTTCAGTTTCTAAATCACTAAGCCCTTCAGAACAAAATTTATATTGATTCACCAAAAAGCACTGAGTTATGAAACCACTTAACTATTTTGTTTACTTTACAGAAAAAAAACAAAAACAAACAAACAAACAAAAATCTCAAAGAATATATATGAATGTATAAGCAAGCAGACAAACACACACATATGTAAATGAACAAATAGGTATTTGTATATTTGGTTTAGCTATCTAGTTTTCTCTAAGTAACTTTTTTCATTCATTTATTGTTTTCTAATTTCTTGGGGGAAAAAAAGCATATTGCCAGTTGTTGAGTGTCCTGATTCTCATGTAGACCTTTGAGGGCTAACTAGAATTCTATACTACAAAGTTGATTTTTCATGCTATATACTACATGTCTTTTATGAAATCATAAACAGAAAACATGGATTTTGCATCTGTGTTATTGTTGTACCTGACAGAATTAGTGAACTTCGCATTATTTCTTCAACTTACACAATATGACTGAAAATCATAGGATGGAAAATATTCAACTGAATTATTTTAAAGTGGTAAGTCCATGACTAACAGAATAGGCTGTGAAGGTAAAAGCTAATTATTAATAGACTATAATACATTTAAAATATTCACTCCAGGTAAAAAAAAAAAAAAAATCCCAACAAACCTATCAGTCCTTTACTAGTTACAGACGATATTCTGTCAATTATAATACATAAAATGAATAAATATTGAGAATTCTTGCATTCTGAATGGAAAAAAAAAATTAAAAAATAATAATGTAGAGATAATGAAATATTTCCAAGTCCAAGGTCATCATTAAAAAGGATTTTCGGATAAGCAACTTTCAGCCAGAGGACACCCAATAACTTTCAGCTTATCTTTAGTTCAGGAGGGAGTTGAGCAGATTTAAGGATATAATTTTTCCTATTTGAATATGAGAAGAATAGGAGAGAATGGTTGCTGTTACTGTGTTTAGAAAGAATAAGTGGAATGATCAATAGAATTGCATGACAAAAATGGTAAGCAAATAATAGAAAAAGTAATCTGAGATGGTATTCATATTCAATTGTGTATTAGAAATTATAATTAACTAACTGTATTTTTATGGGACATGTAATTGATTTGACTTAAATATTAAGGAGTTGTTCTGCTGTTGTATGAAATTCTGATAAAAATACATTCATTCTTTCTTATACGTGTTATATAGATAAAAAAAGTAGTTAGTCCTGAATATGTCTGTTAAACTTTCTGTACTTCAACAGGGTACTTTCAGCAAAACCAAAGAGTGATTCTGAGTTAGGCTTAGAGGTGCCTTTCTCCCACGTAGAGCTACAGAAAAAAACAGGATGATTCAGCCCATGTCTACTTTAGTGAGCAGTGCAATCCAATCTAACTGCATTTGTGTAGTGATGAAGTCAGGGAAAAGGACTTCCTGCTCCTATGGTATGCGCTTTAGAGGAAAGGATGACTTTTAAAAACTTTTAATTTCCTCCATGGTTGAACAGTTCTGAATACAAAGGACTGTAATGTTGAGAAAGGCAAAACACAGCAGAAAACAGTGGCTGAAAGCTAAAGATAGACATCTTAACAAGAGGTAAAATAGTTTTTCAAACCAATCAACAGTGAGAACAAATGAACAATAATACTGATGGTACAGAACCTTGAAGATTTAACATAAAGACTTAACATGGAAACTTTGTGAGGTAAGAATTACAATTTGATACACCCTAGTTAGGGGTTAAAAGCAATTGTACCTAGGTACCTAGGCTGGATGACAAACAGCACTTCTTAATCTGGACCTCCATGAAGAGATGGAAAAATAAGACCTCATTTTTCAGTTCCTGAAAAACAAACAAAAAAACTCAACACAGTAATTTGAAAATTTAATAGAAATTTCAGTTGACGTTTATAATAAGATGTAACAGGTGGCTTAACAGATGTGTATTCAATGTGGGGAACAGAAGTAAGGCGAATAAATAAAGATAAGAGGCTCATTTGTATATAAGGTGGTTGTCACAACTCACCACCTGCATGGCAATGTCAGATTGAAATCGTCTTTCTCAGACAATAAACTTTACATCTGTTATAGTAGCGGTAGTAAAAAAAAAAAACAAACAAAAAAAAAAAAAAAACATGATACTGTTTTATAGATTCTCAAATACTTCCCACTGTTAATCACTCAAAATTGATGAATTACTGGTTTGCTCCACCAGAGGAAGTTGGAAGAATCAAAAAAAAAAAGGAGAGAACTGTATAATTTTTTGGAAGACATGTAATATTCAGGGTCCTGACTCTCCAAAAAATTTATTATAAGAGATGAAACTTGAAAATCACTAATCTTTAAGTGTTAATCTCTCTACTACTTTAAAGTAGAGATGTTTTATATTCACGGACAAATGCTAAACAAGAAATGATGTCCTGATAATGCATTGTTCAATGTTACAGTAATACTGGAATTTGTTTCAATTAAGAAAACCTGAACATCTTAAATTGGTTACTAAGCATTCTGATATAGCAGAAATTTGATTGTTAATATTCTAAACAGTTCACATTAGTTTTTTCATTAAAAAAAACATTGAAAATAAGCTTCCATTTCTATTTAATATGAATTGATACCATGGCCAGAGCTGGGAAACCATTGGCATATTCATTTTCTGTGCTTACTGTCAGAGGTTTACATGAAAATGAAAATGACATAAAATCTTCACCTGCATGTATTTATAAATGTGCACTGTCAGATATTAAGGCAAGGACAAATTAACAAAGCAGATATCTAAATGTGCTCCAAGATCAATAAGTTGACCACATCACAGTTTAATCTCTGTTTCCCTTGTAGAACAAAAAGCTTCAAAGATAATGTCAGATATGCATCTTTGTGTGACTTCAAATCTGTTAAGAATCCAATAATAGGAATCCTGATAAGTGTCTGAAGAGGAAGAGGTACAGCATTGAACACTGAAATTTAATAAATAAAAAAATAAAAATAATTTTTAAAAGCCCAGCAAGCAGAACACATATAAATGTAAACATAAACATAAATGAGTATATAAAAATAAAAATTACATATAAATTATATATATGAATATATATATATATATGTCACAAATACAGTTGATAGTGTTAAGTAGTGCATTTATAGTATGTGCTTATGGTATTCTAGACTTTCCTCTGAAGTTACATAGTTTTTACCAAGTCTGTATAACTTTTTCACTTTTATTATTGTGGTTCCTGAATTGCAAATTGCAAACCCAATGGCATTCCGGAAATGGACGGTTTTGAGCTAATGAGCAACTTTTGGGGATATTTGGAGTAAACAAAGAAGAGGAGAAATAAACAGATATTCTAGGAGTCTCAGACAATTGGACTGAATGTCCTGTTTTTGAAAGCTTTTGATAGTATAGTATGTTAGAGAAGAAAGACAGCTTAATCCTGCAGAGGAAAAATTAGAAAAGATACAGATAAAGCAACGGAGCCAAACAACTCAGAATCTTCCAAAATGCTGCTGTTGCTCTGTAGAAGATATCAGCTTTACTTCTTGGAAACAAAGATTTTGTTTTTTTAAAGGCAACAATTACTTACAAATGAGATTAAATATTCTAGACATGTACAGATCTCTGTTTCTCAGTTCTTAATTAAAAAAATAATTTAAAAAAAAAAAAAAAAATCCATGTAGTTATTTGTGCAATTAAACTTACTTGGGTCATGTACCTTCCAGCAGCTTAAAATTTATATACACTCTAAATGTAAGACTGTTAATGGTAATGAATGAAGAATCCCAGGAAGCCTATGACTTTTATTTAAAATGGTAACTGGCAAACATAACCTCCGTGTATTTCAGTCAGCAACTTAGGAACCACAGCATTTGTATTGGTTTGTATTCTGTTTGTTTGTTTGTTTGTTTGTTTCCTGATAAATTTATTTCCCTTTTGCCGCTAAAACTAGATAATTTGATTTGAAAATGAGGTAACACTTCCATTAAGGTCTGAATGTTACTCACATACTGTACTGCAGAACATAAAAAAATAGACCTGTCTTTCATAAACATTCAATACACAATGACAGTGGAAAAATGAAACAGGAAATAAACTTGTAATGCAATGAGCATGTAATGAACATAAAACATCAATGTTATAAAAGTGCTAATAATGGTTTATTAAATTTGAACATTTATGATTTCCATTAGAGAAGTCTGTTTCATTTATCACCATGTACTTTGGTGACAATGACACAATGATGAACACAATTTATTTGACTTCATTATCTAAACTAATATGCTTTAATGCCCTTGCTGTTCAAGCTTTCCTAATGAATCCTTTCAAGGATATCATTATGCACCTGTTATTTTTCTGTATTTTAAAAAAAATCGATTAGCAGTTTGAAATATTTACAAACTACTAGCAAAACTTTAATCCTTTTTTAATACGTCTTCCACATTTCCATCTTAACATTTTAATTTCTATAAGCGTAAGGATAAAGTATATTTGTTCCACTAATGTACACAATGTACAGCCACTCATTGTTACATTCATTCTTATATTTATTTATGAAGCAACATTCATACAATATACCTTGGTTCAAAGATTGAAACATGAAAGTTCATATAAAGTTATAGTAACCACACACAAAATCTTAATGACAAATGCGTGCCAAGGAATAAATAATCAACCACAGAATGTAAGGAATAAAGAATGTGAGATAATAAAAAGAAAGCTAAACTTTCCCTTTCCCTTTCCCTTTCCCTTTCCCTTTCCCTTTCCCTTTCCCTTTCCCTTTCCCTTTCCCTTTCCCTTTCCCTTTCCCTTTCCCTTTCCCTTTCCCTTTCCCTTTCCCTTTCCCTTCCCTTCCTTTCCTTTTCTATTCCAGTTCTTTTCCAGCTACAGTGTCATCCTACTGTTCCCTGATAAAGTGACATATCATTTACAGTAACTATTTTCGTTACCTTAGAAACGAACAGCCGAATTCACCATTTTTCACCTCTGTGTTGTGAGATTCGTAAAATAAAAGTCCAAGGTTTGTTTTACTTGTTGTTTATTTATTTTTTTTTCAAAGACAATTTATTCTCTGTAGATCTGAAAGGAATGAAAAAAAAAATGTACTATGACAAAATAAGTATCTCACAAAAATTTGGAACATTTTTTCTTTTCACACCATGCAAATTTTGGACTTGATGAAACAGAATATTTCAAGAAATCAGCAAAAGACAACAGTTTGTCTTTATGATACTTGTGTTCATTTGGAAGATTTAAATTATAACTGTAGATAACTTATTTTTATTCTGCCAAAAATTGAGAATTTTCTGCAGGAAGGAGAAATCTCCTCCAGTGAAGCCCAATTTATAGCTGATAAGTAATTTAAAACAGAACATTTTATCAGCCTTACTTACGGTCAAAGACTGTCACACTGATGCTCGTAGAGAGGTAATGATTAAATTGCAAAACACAAGTACGCTTAATAATTAAGCATTTAAAATTATATCTTTATACTCGGAGGAAGAGGCTGGTATATAGGAATGGCATAATCTCATACTGTTTAATAGGATTACATGAGGTACAGTACTTGAAGAAAGCACAGCTCTAAAATAAAATTAAAAAAAAAATCCGAACAAAGAATGAAATGGCTATTTTCGTATTTTGAGAAAGGGCAACAAGAAGTAGATGACTGCAGAAGGTTTCAGAGAAATGAGGTGAAGAGATCAGCATGCAGAAGAAGGAATGACAAGAGTTTTAATGCAAGGACATTGGGATTTGGAATTGTTTCTGAAGAGTCCTTTTAAGGTTCTGTTAATTAGAAAAAAGAAAGTGGGTGGAAAAAAAACCTGAAATAAAATAAGTAGATAAGACCTTGGAGAACAGATAATGTAGAACTGATAATAAAGGGGTAAGAGGGATTGTAAATTCAAAAAGTAGAGAAAGAGGAAAACTGAGGAAATAGGGAGAGGAGGAACGAGGGGATTGAACCAGTATTTGGTGAGCAGTTCAAGCAGGAGGGATATTAAGCTTTTCTCCTAAAAGTTTACCTTGCCAACTAGAGAGGTAGCGGCAATGGGTGTCAAGTATCAGCAGACAGAAACTCGACTTTGATGTATTTTCAAATAGGAAGAAGTCTGCTATCCCCTTTTGCTGTTTTTGTGCACCTACCCAAAAGAACACAACTGCCTACCTGAACTCCCTGAACACACTTTCTTTAGAATCATATGATTACCTCAGTTTTAATAATTAAAAAATGTCATTTAATCAGCAAACTTCTCTGTGTGACTGATGTGTGGCTACATATTTTACATGTACATATTATGTCTAAGTATTCTGATCCTGAATAGATCTCAAGGAATGTAAGATACCAACCTTCTCTGTATGTACATACATCTTTGAGTGTGCCAATAAAATGTAAAATTGAACATTTTCAATAGTATATATTATATATTATTTTTATTATATATAATAGTGAAAAGTATTATTTTAAAAAAGAACATAAAGCTTCTTTCAATTCCTATTATGAATCTTATGAAAATTAAAAGGTCTGAAATGTATGATTATATTAATTATTATTTTCCAGAAATGATTATAGAGATTTCATAGTGGAGGACTTTTTTTCTTTAGGGATTTGTTTTTGTTTCCTGACTACTCACCTTAGCTTTCAGATTTCTTAGTATCATTAAGAAGTAGAACCACTTAAAAAACAAAATAATGATCCCAATGCCTTACAAAATCAAGTTCATGAAGTTTCATGTAATTTGATTAACAAATATCTAAGATCCATTAAAAGGTCAAATTTTATTTACTATAGTTTTCATTTCTGGGAAGAAAAGTTGAGATGGTTGCCAAGTTGGACTGTTCTGAGAGCGCTAACTTCATTATTTTCTTTTTACTAGTTAAGAAGTTTAATAAGTTTAACAAGTAAATAAGTTTAGATTTTTTTTTTAATTAATTATTATTTTTATTAAACCTTTATTTTTAATTCCTTCAGCCCCGTAGAATTCAAGTTCTGGACCAGCTGCCTGGAGACTTTACTGGAAACCATTTCAATTTTGTAGAAACAGGTGGAAATGTCTTCTTTGCCTTTTCAATGGATGATAGAGAACTCTGAGGGGAAATTTCACACCTGTTAAGTACATATTTTCCTCTTCAATAGAGTCTGTTAAGGGATTAGGTAATAGTTTCCCATATGATAACTATGAAAAGGTTAAAACAGAAGAAAAAAATATTTCTCTGAGAAAAAGAAAATAATTGAAGCTTCCAACTTATAATCAGAAATTCTTGTTCACGTCTCTAAAAAACTCTGAAATGTTAAATTCTACTCCTCTATTTTACACATATTGAAACCAAGGCGGAAACAAGATAAATACTTGGACCACAAAACATTTAGCAAGGGCACTCATAGATTTACACATAGGTGCCCATTTTGTAACACTATACGGTATCCAGAACACCTTCACAAAGCCAGATTATACGACTTCAGGAAAGTTATATGTGAAATTAGTTGGGATGCCCTACTGAGTCTGAAATTATTCTGTATCACCTTGCACAGGCAACCAGTTCTTTTCCACCTTGTCTAATGTCATTAACAAACTATTTTCAGATTTTGTCCAGAGTTTTATTGAAAACACATTTTAACTACACCACACAACTTTATTTTCCTACTACTTCTCTGTTGGTGCATAGAAATAACACAGGCAAAAAATGTTGCCAATTTTCTTCCCATCAAAGACTCATTTAACTGTTCTGAAATGTTCATATTTTATATTGAGGTTTCAGGTATTGTGAAAATATACTGAATAGATTAAAAAAAAAAAAAAAAAAAAAAGGTAAAATCAAGTCATTTTCTATGGCATAACACTTTGAAAAAGAAGCTATGCTTGAAAAGCATTGAGTCTTTCCTGCGAGTATGCTGGAGAACTATGTTTGAATCTTAAGCTAAAGCTACTGGCTTTTTGTAAGAGAGAAATTCAGAATAAAATACTGGTTATCCTAGTTCTTGATTGTATCACAGAATCACAGAATTGTAGAGATTGAAAGGGACCTCCAGAGATCATCGAGTCCAACCTACCTGCCAAAGCAGGTTCCCTAAACCAGGTCACACAGGTAGGTGTCCAGGCAAGACTTGAATATCTCCAGAGAAGGAGACTCCACCACCTCCCTGGGCAGCCTGTTCCAGTGCTCCATCACCCTCACCATAAAGAAGTTCTTGCGCACATTTGTTCAAAACTTCCTATGCTGCAGCTTATGTCCATTTCCCCTTGTCCTGTCTCCACGCACCACTGAAAAGAGACTGGCCTCACCACTATGGCCCCCACACCTCAGATATTTATAAACCCGGATGAGGTCCCCACTCAGTCATCTTTTCTCAAGGCTAAACAGACCCAGTTCACTCAGCCTTTCTTCATAGGGGAGATGCTCCAGGCCTTTCACCATTTTTGTGGCCCTCTGCTGGACTCTTTGCAAGATGTCCCTGTCTTTTTTGTATCAAGTACCCAATTCCATGTGAATTTAATTTGTTGGAAACAAGTCTCGCAAACTGACCATGAAACTGCCAGAACTTGGAAATAGAGGCCAAGAAAAATGTTTACTTTTCCAGAATGTAAGTAAGGCAGAAAAAAATTTGCAAAAGTAATTGAGGCAATGAACCTATGAGCAATAATCAGTCAGATCTCAAAAAGAACAAATTGATCCAGATAAATATGATCATTTCTATGACTAAAATTATAAGGCCAGTATATGAAAGGAATACATCAGATATTATGAAAGTTTAATTTATTAAGCCATTTGATAGCATGTCTCAAAATCTACCCTGGAAATTCAGTTTATCTAATTCATGCAGCCATTCTGATATCCTCTACATTATAGTATATCTAAGAGATCCTCATCACTATAACTCTAAAGTAATATCAGCACTTTCAGTGTAGATACAACGCAGAAGAGTGTCTAGTCTGTAAGATCAAAGAACTAGTTCCATTCCAAGTGGGCTTTAACCAAAGGGGGGACATAAAAAAAAACCACTGATCTTTCCTACTTCTTTGTACACTGTGGATTTAATAACATTGAAAGAAAGATAACCACTTATTTTAGTATGAGGAAATATTGTTTTGATCATAATACAGTGATTTTTTAATTTTTTTTTTATTATTATTTTTTATTTTTTTTTAATTAAAGCATCAGAAAGATCTGTGAAAGTATGTAAGAGCTGAGAGTAAACTCATGGAAAATATGGAAAAAAGTAAGTCCTTAGTAGTCTATAATGTTTTAGAAACCTAAAAAAAAAAAAGAAAAAAAAAAAAAAAAAAAAAAAAAAGAGAGAAAACATCATAGAAATATCAAAAATAAAATGTTAGGGAAAAACAATGCATTTAAGAATCCATAGCATTCATTGCATCTGCATTCCTGGTATTCTGAGTTCAATCTCTGCTTATGCTTACAGATGCTTTGAAACTAATGGACATGGCCTAAAACCTGGATTTCAAAATGAAAATTGTGTCATAAAAAACCTCACTGTTTCAGATCAGGTAAACTTTTAAACTATTTTCTGAATGATTACAAAAAGAAAGGAGGGAAGAAGGGAAGGAGGGAACTTTAATTTTGAACTGTTTCCCCTTCGAAGCCTGGCTTCAATACAATTTTAAGAATCTGTCAAAAAAGTCAGTATGGTTTGAGCTGAAGGTTTGATTCCTTCAGGTTATTCTTTCCTCAAATCAACCCAAAGAAATTTACTTGGTCACAGCTCTCACGTGCAAGTGATAACTGATACTTCCTCTCAGGAAGGAACTCATGGAAATCTCTGCATAGAATTCAGAGAAAAAAAAAAAAAAAAAAAAAGCATGGGCTTGAAGCTGATGATTTTGCAGTAAAGACTTTTTGCTTTCTTTTGGCCTGCTCTCAGTTCATTCTTCTTCCATACTAAAACAAAAAGGGAAAAAAAGACAAAGAACTTTGAAATACCTTACCTGAACAGGGGTCTTGTTTTCAAGATAGCATTGTAACAGACACTTTGTGATAGCTACTCACTTGCTGTTACCTCCCGCTCCTGAGCGATTCTGCGCTCTGGGAGCTCTAGCCTGAACACATGAGAAAATTTACTGAAAGAGCTGCAGTTGAAGACTGTGATGTGAGATTATGAGTCTCTAACTGTTATACATATGAATAAAAAAAGCTGATCAATAATCAGGGGATTTATGTACCATAAGTATTTTACACATTGTCTTTGGTCACAGAAGAAAAATATTTTTATTCCACACTCTCCATAGCTACCACCCCTTGTTGAAGTTCAATTGCTTTCTGTGATCATTTAACTAAGCAGGAAGCTAAGCACCACACAGCTGTTCCATCACTCTCCTCTCTCAGAATGCTGGAGAAGAAAACTGAGGGGGAAAAAGAAGCAAAACTCATAGATTGCCATCTTATTAAATAGTTGTTTTCTCAAAGTAAGGAAAATATATTTGTAATGATAAAACTATATATATATATATATACACCTATAATTACAAAAGATGTGACACACAATGCAATTTCTCACTACCTGTTGATTGAAGTCCTGCCAGTCCCTGAGCAAAGCTACTCCTCAGTGAGGTCCCCTTTTATACTTTTTTTTATACTTTTTCTCATGAATTAATATGATATAGAACATCCCTTTAAGCATTTTAGGTCAGTTCCTTGTGACAGGAAAGTACGAGAAAGTGAAAGGTCCTTGGTTTCGTGCATCCATTGCTCAGTAACAAATAAAGTATTCATGTGTTGTAAGTATTTTTCCCCCTTAAAGTTAAAACATAACATCATAGCAGATACTATGATGAAAATTTACTCTGTCCTGGATTCAACTTTTGGTTTTAATTCTCTTTTTAAATCAGACTTTCTTAATTGATTGTATTGCATCTCATCCAAAAAAATAGTATTAACACCAATAGATCTCATTTCTATGATGGAAGATCATCTCTGGATTGCCACAGAACATAACATATTGCATAAACTATGATTTACTATCTTTACTACAGCACTCATAACTGTTTCTGCACATTTTGAATTTTTTATTCTTATTTAAAAAGTAGGGGAAAAGGGGAAATACTTTTTCTTTCAAACTAAAAGTATAGAACAACTCAATTTATTAATATTTAATGCAAAAATTATTTTAAAAATCTGTTTTGAGTGCTCATTTTTTCATGGCTGAATTTCATAGATGTCACATAAAAGTCCAAAATATTTCTAGTTTTGCATATAAGTTTTAGGTTGAGACTTTTAAAAATCTGTCATTCACCCAAGCAATCAAACTGCTTTCAAACATCTGCTTTCAAACACTGCCTATTTGTACGTTTCCCTTTTAGTTTGGTCTGAGATTTCCCAGCACTCATGAATTTAAGAATGTTCTGACTGCCTTTTCAGGATTTACTTCCTGCTTAAAGTCAGATTTAACATATATCTGAGAACTTAACTGCACAAATTACATGCAAATACCATGTAATGGAGCAACAAAGGAAAGAGCTGAACTGGAAAGAAAGCTGAGCATCTATCCTCTGATGATGTTTGTGTGGAGTGTGTCTGGAGTGTGTACTTCAGTATATACCCTTGGTTCCCTTTGCAACAGATGACAAGAAGCTTAAATTAGGCATCTTGGATTACTCTCTGGAAACCTGCTCCTTTCTTTGCTCATGGTAAGAGGTGATTTATTAAATTTAGCTAAAGTACAGTGTATCTTAGTTAAAAACAAACTCTTCCATCCATGACTTTCAGCATCATAATTTCCAAATGTAGTTTTATTCTTTTATAACCTGAAAATATTCAGAAACCAAGAAAAAGAATTAAAAAAGAATAAAATCAAAGCATTCCTCAGCTAATAATAATTCTTATTTGTTGTAGAAGTAACTACATTTTATTAATTTGAATCTTTAAGTCTGAAAAGTAATACCACTGGTAAAACTTGTACAAATACTGTCAAAAACAAACAAACAAAACTTTATGAAGTATTATAGGCTGAAAATTCCCTATTAATTAGAATATTTCAGTAGCCCTTAACATTTTCGGCATGAGTCCCCCCACCTGCAGTACTGAATGCATGGCTGGGGCCTTCTAAACAAGAAAAATATGGAACAAGTCCTGAGAAGGGTCTCAAAGAAGATCAGAAGGCTGGAGCATCTCTTCTATGAAGTGATGTTGAGGGATTTGGAATTCTTCAGACTGGAGAAAGGAATACTCGAGGAAGACCTTACTGCTTATAAACAGAAAGAGACTCATGTTTTACACAGTCCAATAGTGATAGAATAAGGAAGAACAATTTTAAACTATAAGAGGGGAAATTTAGATAAAATATTAAGAGGAAATTTTTTCTACTCAGGGTGGTGAGACTGGAACTGGATGGATTCTATGGCCTTTTCCAATACAGCCCATTCTGTGATTCTGTGATATGAATCTTACATAGGTAAAAAGGTAATAAATAGGCTTTTAGAGATCTGAAATATACAGATCTAAAGTAGAAAGCAGTAAAATAAGTAATAAGTGCAGAAATCAACTAGTTTTCATCTAGTTATCATGGCAGAAGCGTTTTTGGTTGATATCTGAATAGCCACAAAACACAAGTGGGAAAAGGAAGAAGGCAAGCAAAATGCACATTTAGGAGAATGAAAGAACAGTAATCATTCATCATGTTTCTATTTTGTTGTGCAAATGGATTCATATGAAAGAATTATTATGTCTGTGATCATGTCTAGTTCCCCTAGATAAGAAAGTTGTGTGGTAAGTTCTGCCCCAGTTGCCTCCTTCCTGATTATCCCACAGTATATCTTTAAGAAAGCCGTTTGCCAGATTCATTGTGATTTTATTAGGCACCTGACTTGGTTGAGAATGCATGTACAGTTCAGCTGTATACTGCTGAGAGACAAACTAACAACCCTAATGCTGTCTCATTTTCCTACGTTTCCCATCCTAAACTCTCTCAAGAAAGACAGGTGCCTCTAAATGCTCCCAGGGTGTGAGTTATTCTGTCTTAATTAGGTATCTAAGTTCATCATGCTGCATATGAACTGAAGTCTTCATCTGCATTGTGCAGAATATGGCACACAGAAATACTAGACAACATTTTTAAGACAATGAAATTCTTTGTTACCTTATACAGTAAACTGAGTTTTAAATTACAAGATCAAGTATTAAGATTTTGTTTTGTTTTGTTTTCTTGTTTTCCAGAAGCCCCAAAGAGTTCATTCAACAAAATATTTTCCTATGCAGTCATATAACTGTATATGCAGTCATATAGCTGTACTCATGGAGTACAAAATTATTTTGTGACAGTGAGAGAACTTGTGCCTGCCAAAAAAGAAATATGGGAGGATTTGTTGAACACTGTTCAACACAAATTGCAGTAGTTTCCACCTCTTAATGGCTCATAAGGGTAATGATAGGACAGCTAGGCTTTTACAATCACCTCCTATTGATTTCAGGGGGAGTTGGACACTTAAATACCTCTAAAACTTTTGTCCAATGTACTTGGACATTTTGTAATTATAAGATTGATAACATAAATTGCTTCTTTTAAAAAAAAAAATAAAAAAAAGGACTGGAGAGTATAAGAAAAGAGAAAAAGATTGAATACTTTAACCATAATTCAGTAAGTTTCTAAGCATTTTAGGTCTCCAAATACATTAGAAATTATGTACCATTATTAGAACAGTGGATAAGCTTAAAGTAAGGATACACATTTAATGTTGCAAATTCAGAATTTCTTTTGTACTTCTATATATGCAAACAGATCAGTTCTCAATATGCTTTCATAATTATGTATCCTAATATATCAGATTTTGTATTTGTGGAAACTGGTTGGTAAATCTGCAGTGATAAATATGAGTGTGTTTGGTTTTTGGTTTTGTTTTTAAGATCAGTAATAGATTTTTTAAGGATGTAGGCTTTGTGATGGCCTAATAAGTGCCTTAATACATTTATAGAAATTCAGTGTATTTTCAATTGCATGTCCTTAACATGTTAGAATTTAGTGAAAAGAAAATGACAAGAAACAGTTCTTAAACCTGTCATATTCCAATAGGTTTCAATTTTTAGTGTCTGTTCTCAGTGACTTACCTCAGAAGGAGGAGGATGGGATAGCCAGAAAATAAGACTAATAACAGAGAAATTTAATCTGTGGAGCTACACTATGACAAAATGCGGTTCAATAATTTCCATGCTCTCAGGTTCACACCTTTGTTGCCATCTTTAGTGGAATTTTCTATTTGAAATAACTGTGCTATCCTTTCAGTTCTCAGCAAAACAGTGGAGGAAAAAAGGGATTATATAGCTGAATAATATGATAATTTACACAATATTACTGCTTATCTTATTTTAGTTAAGCTAATAGCAATGCATTCTGTGTATCACTAGTATACTGAAATATGAGAATTTGCCAGAAAACTCTATTAAAAAAATCATCTCCAAGAATTTTTATAACTAACTGTAAAGGGTACCTCAATGTCTATTTCAAAGCTGATTTGATGAATACAGAAAAGGTCAAACTAAAAATAACTAGACTGAATCAGTTATAAGTGTAGTAACATATGCCTCATTTAATAATGAACTCTAAATTTGCTCTGCAGTTTAAGTAGTATCATGAATGCTAATTCTGACAGTAAAGGGTTATGAACTACCTGTCTGCTCAAGTCTGGCACAAGGTCAGGCAGTTATAGAACTAATGAAAACCCTGATGTACCAGAAGGTGGATGATTGACATGACTGCTTCAGCTGAATAAAGTGCTGAGGAACTCTGGTGCATTCCAAATGATAGTGTCCTGAAACACAATTTACAACACTCTATTTATAATAGCCCAAGTGTTTATTGCCTATATGAACAGTGCCAGAATTCGGGACACACTGTACTAAACTTTAACATAACAGTCACCAAGAAAGTCTTCCTGATGTTGTTTGTGATGATCTGACTGAGTCATTATACTCTCAATATGATTATGCTTAAAAGGTTTCCCTTCGTATACAACTCAGACTAAAGGAGTCATTGTTGAATCTTTGTCAGCAAGATAACATAAAGCTCAGAAACACAAGCTAATTCCTTTAAAAATTATTATTAAAATTGTTTGAAAAATCTGTGTTCTTTAACATTATAGGGAAAAAAACAAAACAAAACAAAAGACTCCTGTGAAATTCCCTCCCAGATCTTCAGATCTTCATGTGTCATATCACTATTTTCCTTTTTGACTATTCTGCAGTGTTATGATTATTTTTATTTGCCAGCTTTCTAGAAGTAAGGAAATGTTTTTTGAACATTTGGACACATTGCCCATTTCTAGTTATGGAGTCTTGATTTTCTAAAATTTTGAAATGCTACTCCAAAACATAAAAGTAAAGCTTGGGTCACAGTATCTGCATTACAGCATTTTCACTTGTCTGCATTGACTTTTATGACATCTTTTGCATCATTTACTTTTTGTAAAAATCTGGAAAACGAAGGGCTTGTATTTCATTTAAATTAAATGTCACATTTTCAGAGCTTAAGAGTGGATCAGCAAAAGAAATACAGCACATTATGATTGGCTTTTTTTTTTTTTTTTTTTTTTTTTTTTAAACTATAATTCACAAGAATAATTTCCTGCCACCCACCAATTGATCTGAGGAAATTTGTAATACTAAAAGAGTTCCTCTTGGACAAAGCAAATAACATATGTATCAGAATGGTTAGTAATCAAAATCTGTGAGGAGTGGAGGATTCACCTGACAGCTGTGCTGCCATCCAGAGAGATCTCAACAGATTGGAGAAAAGGATGGATAAAAATCTCATGAAGTTCAATAAAAACTACAAAAAGAAAATTCCATACCTAAGGAAGAAAAACTCCTGGCATCAATCTATGCCCCCATCTCCCCCGTACACACACACACCAGTTTTACAGAAAAGGACATAGGGGTCCTAGTGGACATCAAGTTTAACATGATCCAGGAAAGTGCCCTTGTCACTAAAAATGTTAATGATATCTTAGGCTGCGTTAGGCAGTGCTGCCAGCAGATCAAGGCAATTGATCCTTCCCCTCTAATAAGCACCAGTAAGGTCACACTTTGAGCGCTGTGTCTAAGTCTGGACTGCCTAGTATGAGGCACACGGTTGAACTTGAGAGAGCCCTGCAAATAGACACCAAATGATTAAGCAATTGTAGCAGCTCTCATATGAGGAAAAGCTGAGAGGTGGAACTCTTCAACTAAAAAGAGGAGGCAGAGGGCAATTGTGCCAATGCTTATCAATATCTGATAGGACCTAAGAAATGATGATGATGATAGGACCTAAGAAAACATAGCCAGCACCTGTTCAGTGATACTCACTAGTATGAGGTAGTGACACAAACAGAAACACAAGTTTATCAAGACTGAGTTATCAAGACCTCATATTTGAAAACATTCAGACTTAAATAACTTTCAGATAGGTAGCAGCTCAAAAATATTCACTTCAGAAAGTAAATCCATGCAGAATTTCATTCTGAGATTTGGGTGTGAGTCAAAGTTGAACAGTCTTCTAATCAGCTTTCTATACAGCTACAAAATAGGCCCCAATAAAAATTGAAGCTCAAGTAATAACTCAAGTAGGATTCTAATTTTAACGTGTTAAGAGTTATGACAGATTATTGAAAATAATATTTATTCAGATACAATAATTAAAATGTGCTGAATAGTTAAGAGGTGAGATTTGTTCAAACCTAGCAGTAAAATTGTTCAGTTTAACAAAGGAATTGTTCTGAAGCCCACATAGTAATTTCCCACTATAGGCTTCTTTTAGTTCTTATGGCTGTCAAAGGTCTGTAAACATATGTCAGCATTGCATCAGCCACTTCAGTAAAACTGCAGATCAGCTTCCTTCTTTATTGGGTTCCAGAACTTCTATCAATGGCATTTCAGCAATTTCTTTTATAAAATCTTTAGTGACTAGATATTAATATCACTATGTGTAAGCTATACGAACAGCAGTAACATATTCTTGTAAAAATAACTCAGTAGTTGCACCACAACCCAGGATGCTTTCTATAATAGGCCAAATTTCTGATTTTAATTCTAGTGATAATCATAAATTTACTTACAATTTCCAAGCAATCATAATCAATTATCTGAACTTCTAATCTATTAATCCATCTGTGTATAAAACATATGATTAGCTACATTTTCCAGATACTTACCCTACACAGACAGAATAATATTTACACTGAGATGCTTACTATGCTAGCCACACACTGACACTTGAAAAGAGGACTACTAATCCTAAAAAAAGTGATTCTTATTGCTTGACCACAGCAGGATGAAGAAGATGATATTACTCTGTCAGATGTACTGCAACTGCTTGGAAATGTGGCTGAAATCTACAAAAATGTCTCATCTCCAAATTTTGTCCCTCCTTACATCACTCTTTCCAGGTATCTCCACTTGTAGAATTTCTATAAAATTTACTCTTGTAAACACATACTTTCTTAAAAGCTCTAATGTCCTTAAAAGACTGTTCTAAGTTCTCCCAAATTTTTCTCTCTCCTATTCATTGATGCAACAGCAGCATTTAATCATTATTTTTCATTTATAAGGTGCATTTTTTTTTAATAAATATCATTGTGCTTTTGTTTGTGTAACATCGTACAAACTGAGATCCAGTTCAGTTGAAAAGTTGAAAGTGCAACTGCATTTTCTGCTAGTCAGTATTATCTACAAGTCCCCTGGCTTTTGTGATGCTGGATGAAAAATGCTATGTCTAGATTTCATCCCTCAGTGGAGCAAGTTATCAACATCTCAATGAGATGCGTAACTAAAATATTTAGGTGGCTAAAGCACGGGGTGTATAGGATAGGCTGAGGGATTTCAGTTTGACTAAACTCCAAAAGAAGGGCCATAGAAATATCCTACTGTAGTCTTACTCTATGTAATAAAACAGTAAAAAGAAGATGGAATCAGGTACTTCTCAGAGAAGGAACAGGGGTTAGTGAACATCAGTTGCAGTAAAGGAAATCCTGAGTAGATACAAGCAATATCTGCAGATATGAAGGATGGCTAATTCTAGAGCTAATTGCTTAAGCAAATACTGGACAAAGGCTGATTAAAGCTGATCTAGTTTCAAAACTGATCTCTGAACAGGAATTTAAACTAGATGAAGTCCAGAGGCACCTTGTAAGCTAAGTATTTACAGAAGGCCTACTGCTAACTGTGAGTGAGGTCTATGATGCTGAATAAACAATTTATGCAACCTTCTAAAATGCAATAAATATATTATCAGAATCTAAAAAGTAAAAACAAGAGGAAGTAATAAAATGTAAGATAAAGAAACTAAATAAACCACTGCTTGCAAGTATTTATATTGTGCCTCTCTACAGGCTGTCAGCTGCAATGTAATGTATACACTCTTCAGTGGTTTTCAAACATGAATTTGCTGCTGCTGTATGCCACCATAGTAAATCTATAAAGGCTACAGGTTTTGATTATTAAATACAATAGGGAAAATGCATTTTCGCATGACAGTGAGACAAATTTCATATTGGTCACATACAGTTAAAATGAATGAACAAAACAAAATCCACTTCAGCACGTGCAAAAATCAAGAATTGTACAAAGCTGCTGAACACCACAGATTTTCAGCAATTCAAGGCAGAGCCACTTAGCACAGCTGTTTCTTCAATTGTGGTGCACACAGAAAATTCAGTGTTCAGTAGTCCGTGAACACACATTTCCCATCTGTGTGGTGTGTGTTGAGTAATTAATATAAAAACTGGAAAAATCCCAGGCTGGATATGGGGAGCAAGGAGAGAAATGTGGGATTTTGTTTGGTTGATTTTTATGCTTGTTTTCTTCTCTAGCTTTTTTTTTTTTTTCCCCAGCTTTGGTTGGTTGGTTTTGTCATTTTTGTTTGTTTGTTTTGTGGTGCTGTTTATTTTGTTTATTTTTTGAGTTTGCTTTTGTTTGTTTGCTTTATTTATTTATTTATTTATTTATTTATTTAGGACAGGGATTATTTAGCACATGCTGTTTCACTGCTGGCTGAGCCAATTGAAAGAGCAATGATCAGCTGTGTTGGAGTTTTCTTTCAGACTGTTATTCAGCAGCATAAAGAACTCCTCAGACCTGTTCCAAAATAGCAGATACTTCTTGCATATCCTTCAGATACTTGCAGTAATCTAAATGGGGAAAATGTATGCAGATTTTTCCATTAAAATCAGATAATTTGTTTAATTTCTTTAGCATTGATAAGCACTACATCATGAGAAATGCATGGAATATTCTTGGAAGAAGAGATGGAAGAGAAGGCAAAAAGAAAAAAACAAACCAACAAACAATCTAAAGAATAAATCACATAAAAACTATTTTGGAGAAAAACTTAATGTAGGGAAGAATTGCCTCAGGGAAAACAGATAAAAGGCAACAAAAACCTGAACATAAAATTTTTATTTTGAAACAAAATATTCAATTTAGAGAAGAGTCTGGTACAGGAGCCAGTGGTGGAACTTGCTGGAATATGCTAACTACAATCAGGAAAAACAAGAAAATGCAAACCATCATATGGCCAAATACTAAAAGAAGGAATCTTATATACAGAATTTCTATATTAATTCTGTGCAAAATCCCACCTAACCATTATGTCCTGGCTACCTTGTTCCAGCTATGCCTTTACATATAGTAACAAGTTTCTCTACCAAGTAATAGCAGCATTTGTCTCACTCTGTAGAACCAAAAGTAACCGTGTGTCATGAAAGGCAGTCTCCTGCTTTGAAAAGGCACTTTATCCTATCTGTTTTCCTCCTTCTTTATTATCAAATAGTGTCACTATCTTCAGTCATATATATGTGATGTAGAAAAGGACTGCAAAATATGGGCTCCTACTTTCCTTATTCCTTTCTAGCTAATAACACTAGCATTGAGAATGTTGATATTGGACATGGAAAAACAGAAACCATTTGTTCTTTTGAGTTTCTAGATCTGATCTTTCTATGTGACTAAGAACAGCAGAGTTCTCATTCATGATTCTGGGAAAGCTTATCCTAAATACATGTACTGATACAGGTATATGAAGGCAATTTATTTCTTCTTCATCACATAGAGCCTGACTTGTTAGGTAAAAGAGTAGTAAAAACACTTATGCTATTTCAGGGACCATTTAGTCTGTCTGTATTCATCACTGCACTTGAAGTGGAACTATTTCAACAGCAGAGGTTGAGACTGACCTGATGCATGTGTCCCACAGATCAATTTTCAGAGTAAAATGCTGAGAGACTTTACACATGGAGATGCCCTAGCCATCTAATACTAGATAAAATGGTAAAGAACTTCCACAGTCTGTCTTTTATGAGATGAGGCATAGATAAGTGCCACAATTTCAAATAGGGTTCAGTGTTGTGAACCCTTTTCTGGTCCTCAATGTAGTGCAGACTATAACTGTGTATGTAATTAATCCTTAAACATATTCGGCATACGGAAAAAGCTTTTAAAGGAGCAGTGAAAAGCTTCTCTTAATCCACATTCATGTTGTTCCTACTGAGTACTTTAAGGTAGAAGTGTTTCTGGAAGATGAACTCTATGGGTTTGATCCCCATGAATCAAAAAGAAAATTTAAGACAGCAGTCTCCCACATTCTGTGCTCCAGCATTCAGCTATAGTATAGCCAGGAGCTACAATGTAAAGCAAGGTAGATGAATAATCGCTTTAAAAAGCAGTGACCACTATTCTGTTTTTGAAAGAGAAAGCTTAGTCACTTCCTTCATAAAAGAGTTCATAGTTGTAGACTTTGAGCAGAGGTAAAATACATCAGTTTTCCACTACTGCCCAGAGATTAAAACATCCATTACGTAGTCTGCTTTGCAACACTTGACCCTCTCATGGCGTACAGGATTTTTGTGCAGGAAACTGTGTTAAGAGACCCTCATTGCCAAACTCAGGGCACTTCCACTTCTAGACACTCCAAGTACGGGATACATAGCAGAGCATCTGCAGCTATATGGCTCTTTTTATATGCTACTAAAAATCCCTCTTTGATGGCTTGCAGGCTAGAATGGTGTGAGATAAAGTACCACATTCTGCAGTCACAGTAATTTCACACTAGTATAATCCTAGTGATCTAGACAAAAATTCACAGGTACTTGTCTGTTGCTGCTATAGTCAGGCCAGTAGCATTAGGAATTGAATGAATGAGCTGAGCTCAGACAGAGTTACCATATGGGTAGACTGATCTGATTACTTGCATATAATAGAAAGAGAGGTTGGAGAGGTCAGTCTCACTTCCAGCATGATACATGCTATGTCAGAATGGTTTTTGACAGCTCCTACTGGCTCAGGAATGACTCCTGCTGACTGAGAAATGCTTATGGCAGCTGCTCCTGACCCAGTCAGGGGAAACATGCCTTTAACTCATCTGGGATGAAAGGTACCTATGAAATACAAGAGGTCCATGTCAGATCTCAAATGTTTTTTTTTTTTAGTACTCTGTACTCAGAAAATGAAAAAAGTGAACTATCACAGGTCGCCTAATATGCTTAATGTTGTATTTTATTTGTAAAGATCTTAAGTGATATTTTGTTTGTTTCTCCGCTGCTCAGTTTTATTTTTTATAATCTTTATTATTCACACGATATACAAATATCCATATTTATATGGATAGAGAGGAGATAAAGAGACAGCACATATGTGTGTGTATATATATATATGAAAAAAAAGTCCTGAAGAAAGGTTCATCTAGGAAATTAACAATGAATACATAAAAAAAATGCCTGTGTACAACCAAACTTAACTTCTTTAATCATAAGATCACACAGCTACATGAATGTATTTTGACAATATCTCACAACTCTGTTTTGTCTCAAAGGATGCATTTCCTTTGAAGGTTCCCAAATGGGTTTCTCAATAGGTTTCTTCTCCATTATTTTTTGCGATAATTTCTGCATATTGAGAAGTAACCACAACAGCAAAAATAAGTTCAAGTTGCTCAAGTTGGTTGCCACTGAGACTGAGAGCTTGAAAGTGAGTGATGTGTGCACAAAGCTGCAGGATGTGATCGATATTTCTGCCTTTTAATCTTCTCATCTTCTCTCCTTGCGTGCTTTTAAAATTTGTTGTTCACAGTGCTGACCATTAATAACCACCATATTTGTATTGAAATTCATGTCCATTACATATACTGGCATATGGCTTTCAAGATGCTCCATTATTTTTTTGTCAAGAATGTAAAACTTCAGGGTCAGTCAAGTACAATTATTTGCATTTAACATCAGCAAAGTTCAGTTATATATATGGAAACAAAAGTCTTAATGAGCTACAGTGAATCATATAAGATCTCTCCTGACTTATGCAGGTTTTTCACATAAATTTGATCCAAATCAGACAAAAAAGTCTGAAGTACAAAATGAAGTCTTATGTTGGTGACACATACTTGATCTTTGTGTGTATGTATTAGTAATTCCTTATAGCACTGGGTAATAATTTGTATTTAGTCCTCAAGTTCTCCCTTTCAAAAGTTTATCGCTAACCAAGCATAAGAATTGGAACGTTAGACTCACTTTTCTGATAGAATATCTTATATAAATGGGTTGTTGAAGTAAAAATATCATCTATTTGCTCAGTCCTTGCTGTTACGTATAATTGACTATGTGTATAATCAAGGATATATATAAAGATGTTATAATTATGAAATAAACAAGAGAGTTTGGCTAAGCGGATCATAAAAACAAAAAGAGAATAGATAGAATGCATACCCACATCCTGGGCTCACTGCAAAACTCCAAAGAAGGGATCTCCAAAAGAGACCCTTTCCCACTAATATTCAGCTCTTAAATGGGTTTAGGAGAGGTGGAGCCAGGCTCCACCCCTTCTGACAGCACAGGTGAATTGCCCTCACCTGTGCTCCTGCGGCTGACTCATTGCTCACCTCAGGTGATCAATCAGAGGTTCAGGCCATGATTCAGCATTTCCTATACGCTATGTAATACACATTCAGCCTATTACAACTGCAGAACCATCAAACAACCAGGATGGAGGCCTGACTATAGCAGGAACTGAACTTATTTTTACGGCAAAAAATACTTTTAACATACTTACGTTTGTCTTTTTTGTTATATGTATAGTTATCTAAGCACCAAACTATGGCTAGTCTATTTTCACCCTATTCAGAAAATGAAACTTAAATGAATTAGTGAACAATATCCCTACTGGATTTATCTCAACTGAATTCATCTTACGTATCATATGAATCATACTCCATCAGTCTCTGCTTCTTTTCTTTCCCCATGAAAGAAGAACAAAACATCTAGACTAGACATAGTTACCTCATAAATCACCAGCTCTTTGCTTCTACAGAAATGCCTGCATTTTCAAAGATAGTTTCTGATACTTAACTTCATCAGAAGTGTGGTTGGGTGATTCTGTCTGGCAACTAACTCCAGTATGCCTCCAGCAGGACGGTGGAGAAAACTGGAAGGTAAGAGATGAGAAATCAAAACCTATTAGCCAAGATAAAGACAATTGTTAAGAGAACAATGACAACAAAAGAAAAAAGATGCAATGATAACTGCACACTACCTCCCACCAGAAAACTGATGTCCAGCCAATCTCATACCCATGGCTACCTTGGAAAATTCTGTGCACCAGTTTTATTGATGAACATGATGTCACATGGCCTGGACTCTCTAACTAGTTGGGACAGCTGTCCTGGCTGTCTCCCTTCTCAGCTTCTTACCTACTCACTAGGATAGCAGAGTGAGAAACAGAGAAGGTCTTGACACTGCAATTAATGTTCAACCAAAGCGAAAACATTTATGCATGATCAACTCTATTTTTTTTCTCTAGTCTAAAACATAGAACTATATGGGTTGATGTGAGGAAAGATAGCTGCATCCTAGCCAGATCTAATGAAAAAAAAAGAAAACAACTCTTAAAGGCATCTTTAATTACCATTTAAACACAGATTGCATAGATCCTATTTGTATAGAAAAAAATAGACTATCAATGTATTTCAGAAGAAATGGAACAGAAGTTGGTAAAACTAGCATGCTGTATCTGCCAGGCATATCTATAATACCACAACTGAGATTTAAAACTGTATTAAGCATCCATGTCAATGTGTTGGAAGAAGGGAGATGCCTCTGTGGAGAAAGGCTGAAACCACTCCAAATATTTGTGTTCAAACTTAAATTCATATTTTAGACAAAAGTACACGTAATAAATTTGGAACTCTTTCCTATTTGAAATATTCAGAATGACTGATCACCAGAATGTCTTATACGTCAGGTTAGCGTCTGTGTGAACAACTGAAAAGGATGTTAACTCTACAGTGTTTTTCAGTGTATGAAAGTAAAAACAGCATTGATACAACTGCGACATATTAGCAAAACAACACATAGAAAAAGACTTTATAAACTTTTAAACAAGATTCTTTATAAGAAGGCAAAAATGACTGTATGTGAAATATTCAGAATCCTATATTGTGGGTTATTTATTTTTATTTGTTTTCTCTTTGAATAGGAAACCAAATTTAAGCTCATGGCAAAAGAAAGATTTCAAGACATGTATGTTCCTGTTTGGTTGAGTCATTGAGTCATTTGCTTAGATGTGTATATTCCCCCAATCTTTTTTTTTTTTTTTTTTTTTTTTTTTTTTTAAACTGAAAAATTTCTTAGATTATTAAATCTCATTTCATGTTCAGTGAAGAATCATTTTTATATCAAGGTTGTACTAGACTTTGTGCAAAAGCCTGCAAACTCCTGCTCCTTTCAAGTATCTATCCATGAGTTATCATTTGTGGTTGAATTATTACAATAAATGTTCAAAAAGACTTCTAATGTAGTCATTGCTAGTAATATCATTAGTGCTTTTAATATTCATTTACCCATTTGATGCAATAATATTCACTTCACATTGTTTTCCCGTTCAATTAAACCTTTGGAAAGTCTGATCTATTTCCTGAGTAAATTATGTACAGATTTCTTACTACAGAAGGTTTATTCACTGAAACTTTTTTTACATCCCTTAGATACTGATTTTGCCAGTTTTTGATATTTGGCTCGTGTAATGGCTTATCATTTTCAAATGTTGCAGTTAAAACACTTATTTCTGAAAAAGTATAGAGGGGAAAACACCTAGAGTAGCTTCTACTCGAGGCTTAGCAGACACACTGTCTTTCTGCAAAACCTGAGTTATACGAAAGACCATCTGTCCATGCTCTGGAAATGAACAGAGCATTGCTCTTAGGAGCCTGAGTTTTCTCTCTTGATATTTCCCAAAAATAACCACATGCTCAGTCTCAAATACAGGCTGTAATATGGCAAATGTGGACAAAAGGCAAGTTTAGACTCAACAGAGAATTTGAGCCAATGATTGTAATAAAGGTCAGAAACAATGTGTTTTTCTGACTAAGATAAAAAACTCTCAATTTGTCTAGATTACACATTAAATATATGTATATATATACATGATCAGAAGATATTTTTCCACATTATAAGCAGATACACTGTTAGATATTTTGTACAAACATATTTTTGCTCATGTCAACACTACGTAACACTAGCTTATGATTGCAAGTTTGAGGCACATAAATTATAATCAGTTTTCTAAAGATTTTATTCCGTAAAAAGAATATGTGATTTTAAGAACATTTCTGACATTTAAGATCCAACCCAGCATCCTATCTTTGAAGTGGTCAGGAAAGGGTGTTGAAGAAAGTAATATAAACAAAGGAAACTAAAAGAAGACAAAAAAACAAAGCAAAACGTAATCATCAATAACAAAAGCACAAACAGGCAAGCAAGCATAAAAGAAAAAGCAACGCAAAGCTAAATTAGAATAATCCTCTTCCTTGTTATGTCCTTCTAGCTTCTGCTAATACATCATTTAAGCATTTCCTAAGCTGAGGAATCACTTCATCATGTTTAATAGCTCTTGACAGACTTTTCTTTAATTGATTTGTATAATCACTTTTTAAAATCCCATTTATGCGTGTGGCCTCCACAACAGTGTGTGGAAATGAGCTCCACAATGAAATTATGTGATCTGTGAAAAAATCCTTCCATCGTTTGTAGACTTGCTACCTAATAATGTAATTGGCTGCATGCAATTCTGAATGCTGGCATGAAAAATAACGAGATACTGATACATACTGCTCCTTTCCATCATGTTCTTGATTTTATAGCCTTTTATTATAGCTGTTCTCAGTCATCCTTTTGTTTCATTCTGTTTGGTTTCTACCCCTGCCGTCAACCCCAACTAATCCAAGACTCCTAGTGTGTTTAACTTGTCCTTGGAAAGAAGGTATGCTCTGATTACTGTTTTTAACATTCTCTGTGTCTTTCTTAGTTCTCATCTATCCTTTTTGAAATGAGGGATTAGAACTGTATACAGTATTCAAGATATAAGCACAGTCATAAAATGAATTTCTATGGGTTTCTCTGGTCACATAGCAATTCATATTTTCTTCTTAAATCCTTCCTTAATAATTGCTAACATTCTGCTTGCCTTTGTGACGACCGCAGAGTATTGATCTGATGTTTTCTGAGAAATATCCAATGACTTCAAAATCCTTTTCTTGGATTGGTGTCATGAATTTAGAGTCCATCACAGAACTGCTGTTTTAACAGTAGTAATAACTTTTACTTGTTGACATGAAATTCCACACTACATTATATCATGAAGTCAGCAAGTATCATAAGATTCTTCTGCAGCTCACTGCAGTCAGCTTTAGTGTCTTCTGAATAATTAAACAAGCAATTAATAATTGTAACATAACAGATACACATGAGAGGGATGAATAGAGATAGAGAAGATATTTCCTAACATTTCAGTGCTATATTTTGCTGGTTTAATGTTCTTCTAGAATTTTAGAGCTATAGCTTAAAAACATAGTTACACTGTCTCAACAGGAGTAAATTAATAAGCAAGTGTACACCATATATATGCACACATGACAACAAGTATACATATTGTCACTCACTAATATTAAAAAGAATTATAGTTATCAGACTATTTAAAGCACTATTCAGAAACATAAAAATACCTTTAAGAAACTATATATATATATATATATATCCATAAAGATTCACACAGAGACACAGAGAAGCACTTGGAGTAAAAAGATTGTGTGCTGCAGTACACTCCTCCAAGACACCTCAGCAAGCAGGAAAGTGCTTGAATGGCACGGGCATTCTTCCATTATACATGAGTTAATAGTTGTCTTGTAGTCAGCACATCTTCGTTTCATGTTACAAATAAATGACCTTTAAAACAAACAAGAAAACAAATAATTCTGTATAAAACAAAAATCTCTTAAAAATAAGTGAATAAAGAAAAAAGTAAGATTGTTTTATGCATGGCCTGGAGTTTTGCATTGCTGTATGACTGAGACAGAAAGAAATATTTTTGTTGTACAGTTCTATGTTAGACAGGCCCACGGCTATTCAGATGAGATAACTAATAACCATGCTGGCAAAAGAAATTTCTTATTAAAAACTTGTTAAGAAACTACAATAATTCATTAAAGGTTATATCATTATAAAAATCCATCATTGTTAGAGGCTGTTTCCTCAGGCTTTAGTTTAGTAAAGTTTGACATGCCCTTTATACTTTGAAATTAGGTAAATCTAAAAATGATTTATGCACCAAAAATAAAGCACAAAAAATAACTATGCACAGTTTCCTAACCTTGGCATTGTACCCTGGGGGTTCACAGTCTAGGAAAAAAAACTTTTATAAAATGGACAGTTTAAAGCCTTGTATATTCAATGAGTCAAACCCTGCTTGCATGAAGAAGAGTGAGATTGAGAAAGTCCCCAGAAGGAATGAGTTTTTGCATAGGAGAATAATCTTATGGAAAGAATTACAAGTAACATGATACTGATCTAATGAAACCAAACGGAAAAAGAATAAGAAAGAAGAAGAAGAAGAAAAATAACAAACAGATGCTAGCAACATTGATTTTAAAAACATATCATAAACTGAGCCTGAATAGGTGCTTTGTAGGATTAATTTCTGTCCTTGTTTTATGTATTTTTACTGCTGGGTAAAATTATGGAAATCGACTTTTACCAGCACAAAACCTGTTTTATTATTTAAAATGAAATCAGGAAGACTGCATTGGATGCAAGGTAGCATTATTTAAGTTTCCCTCAGAGAAGTAACAGGCAAAAAACTGCAAATCTTTTCCTGTGTAATAGTTTGTGGAGGATGCTACGTTGCTCATCATGGTCACCAGCAGTAACATTGTGATATTAGCTGCAGAGATAAAATTTCTTCCAGAAGGACAAACTGCTCTAAACAGAGATGCAAAAAAGTGTTTGTTAGTGGCATGAGTTCATGATGAAATGGGTTGTTTGGATTCCATCTACTACTGGGCAGTGGTACAAATGAACTCTAGCCAGTCCCTCACCAGTCGTCAGCCAGATGTTTATATTCAAAGTTATACACTTTTTCATATGCATCATTAAGATCCATTTAGATTAATCCAGTGCTCAGTTATATTATATGCCTATGTCATAGTACTTCCAGAATGTCCAGACTAGTTATTTTTGCAGTTAATGCTGAAATTAATACAAATATATCACACTAATTGTCACACTTTTTGGCTGTCATGCTGACAGGTCAAGTGCTGAATGGGTCATGGAAACTGAAATAACCTCTCACTTTCAAAACAGTCCCTGTCAATCAGAATTGAGGCACACTGGAAGGACAGCGTAGGGAATCTTGCACTGGTGCTTCGCTGCATTAGTTTTTTGGAGGATGGTTGTTTATCCTCTCTGCAGTTTAAGAGAGGTTGGCAGAGGTGTCAGAAATTCTTTGTAAGGACTAAATTCACATATGGCCACTTAGACATGTTCTTCATAAAAATGTAAATGTAATGCAAACTATATAAATTGTAATGCTA
Source organism: Lagopus muta (assembly GCF_023343835.1). Classification (NCBI taxonomy): domain Eukaryota; kingdom Metazoa; phylum Chordata; class Aves; order Galliformes; family Phasianidae; genus Lagopus; species Lagopus muta. The sequence continues at coordinate 162,983,195 of NC_064433.1, forward strand.
AAAACCTGTTGTTTTTTTTTTTTTTCATCAAAGAAGAGGTACAGACAAAGATGTTATAATTTATTGTTAGTATAACTGAAATCTTACCAATTTAATCATTATTAGTCCAAATCTAATTTTTATAGAAAAATAAATGATACTAATAGTGTTGGAATTGTTGTACTCCCTACTTGCTACCCATTTTTCTGGCATTATGCTCACCCTGAGTCTTCTCCTTGAGGTTCTAAAGCTGGTGGTTTCCTTCTGGTGTATGTAGAAGTTGTAATAGTGACTTGTCAGCACCTAGAGTCCTTCTCTAAGAGGAATGGGATGCTCATGCTGACCATTTCCTTATCCTCATTCTGTGGTCCAACTTGAGTCATTTTTATGTGTTTCTTAACGTTTTCACGTCTTTGCTTTATCTTCACTGCTCTGAAGCTCCATGTTACATGGATATTTGCTGTCTTTATTACCACTAAACCAAGTTTTGCTGAGCTCCAGGCTTTCTTTTTTGTATCTGACCACAGGTGAATTGCTTCAAGCCATGTGGTCTTCAGTCCCAGCCTATGCTAGGACTTACTATTCCATGTCTGTGCTCATCTTTGCTGCATCCTGTGTCCCTACCTCTCAAGGGCTCGGATGTCATACCAGACCTGTATTTTTCTATATTACAACACTGTGTTAGAGTCTATTCCCACTAAATTAAGGGGAAAGAAAGCTCAGACAGGTCAAGACAAGTTCAGGGAGAGCAAGGCTGACAGTCTTCGATTCTTAGGTCTTGCAATCACAGTGCAAAGCTTATAGCCTGTTACTAGCAATGGTAGTACTCTATTACAGGACTACAGGACAACAACAGATCCTGTCTCTGTTCCATTTGCTGAGTGTTTAAAAGTAAAAATATTTTTCTTAGGCCAGTGTGCTTGCTCTACAAGGACAATATACATCTATGAAATGTTTCTGTGAACAGTCATTCTTTGCCATAAGTTTCTAACTGGCACACACTCACACACACAAAATAGCATTTATTTTACTTTTAACCAGAAAGAACATCTGACATCTCAGAATTAGGGACGAGTAGGCAGTGAAGTCTCCACATATGAAAAAGCTCCCTTCTTCCTCTGACATTTACCCTGGAAAGGATATTGGACATCAGGGGCTGGATGTATGGGAAGAAGATACAAAGAACAAGAGGAAATAGTTACTGATTGGCTCTGATTGCAAATGAAATATAGAAGCTGGGGTCTCTTTATCTTTTTGGAAAGTCCTAAGCTGACACCAGATGTAATATTCTTCCTAACCCCTTCCTGACATCATATAGTTATTACATTCTTCTTTTTCCTTGCAATATTTTGAAATGAAAGAGGTAGTGCCACCTGCTGTGAATATTTAAACCTTTATCTCTCACAGTTTTCTGAGAGTGAATAGGCTCATTTATTTTAATGTAGCTGCCTTTAGTATGCACTTCAGGTGTGCAATCTAAACTACCCAAGTCATCAGCAGAATAGTAGATAAAACAACTCACAGAACTATCACACAGAATGAACCCAAGAAAATGTGTCAGACCAATGTAAAAAATACAGAATTCCTGTCTGTTCATAACTGTATGGGAATAATTTTAATTTCTGCTTAACTGCTTTTTTTTCTCTCTCTGCTGGTTGCCAGCTGGTGTGGACTCAGTTCAATGTGTTCAGTGTTAAATGTTAAAGTCCTGTGTGGTTGCATCCTTGTTATTTAGCTCAGTTCAGTTTTCAGATGAATAAATGTAATAAGAAGGTTGTTCCTTTTCAACCTCCCAAGCATGTTCTGGTTCACCTGTGCAAAACGAAGCTATAGTTAGGACATGTTGCACTCTTTTGGAATTGCAGTGACTCCATGGAATGGTACATAAACTTGAACAACTGTACCCTTCTTGCAGTTCTGCAAGTGCTTCAGAACATGGTGATGAACAAAATTTAACTATGACTTCAGCTGCTGTTATTTCAAAAATGCCCAAGCTATGACACGGATTATTTTTCAAAGTAGTTAATTATAGCAGGAATGGGACATCATTAGTCTAGTCTGTGGCTGAAAAAATATCATCTTGTTTATAGAACATTAAAGACAAGGAGCTAAATACAAGTCTAGCATGCTGCACACCTTAGAAAGGTTTTGTGATTCATTTTATGTTTCACAGTGGAGTGTATAATATTGCTAGTGCTATCTTTGTCTTAGCTTGTCCTTTGCAAGTATGCTGTGAATACTGAGTATAAGGAGTTAATGGTAACCATTCAAATAGTATTATTTCAATCAAAATGACTTCAGTAAATGAGATAAATTTTCTTTTCTGTTGTACGTATTTCACGATAACCGTTTAGTTTAGTCAGTATACTCTATATTGGATTTTGTTTTTCTGTAACTGACCTGGGATACCCTGTGTTATAAATTCTCCAAAATGTTTTCCATTCCCCTAGATTTCAGTACTGCAAGAATTTTTAAGCCAACATTCCTCTTAAATAGATTGACCTTATTAATTTTTGTCTTTCTTGTCCTGACCAACTACACCCACAGTGTGAATAGAAGTGGGTGTTCAGCCACACTGCTGTCACCATTTTATGTAGCTTATATCACACGTGTGCCATGATTCAGAGCTAAAAGGCCACAGGACAGCAAAATCTCAAATGCATTAGCCATCTCACTAAACACATGCATCAGTAAGCTATTTCACCTTCCTGTTGTGTTACTTGTATCTCAAGATCTGACTGCATGATTTGCTGCCGTTTATGACAGGAAACTGTCAAAATGAATACATAGTTAACCACCAAAGACAACTGACCTTACTCACTTTTTGTGTCCTAATTAGCACCTCTTTCTTCTGTCAACAGCTAAGTCACTACTTGCATTAGAGCCTAAGGTGCTTTCATTCCTACCGGCCAAATTGTTTCCACAGATCCTCTGTCACCGCCTGAATGCCTAATATGGCCATAGTTTTCCTCGGGTAACAGCATTTTCTGCTCCACCTACAGATCTCTGACGTGGTTTGAAATAATGTTATCTTTATTTTGTCTTTACCTCTTTTATCAATTAGATACAGCAACATTTTAGTCAGAGGAAATTTGTATGTACCTTGAGATTAATAGATCATCCTTCCACCTTCCAATTTAAACCAATTGAGCAAATTTTCCCCTTCTTTCTTCTTTGTGCTAATGTGACACATGTAGAATATCCACAATCACTGAATGATCTACTTCTACAGTTCCCTTCATTTTCTTTCTTTTTCTCTTTTTTCTTCTTTATTTTGATTATTCCCACATACATTGTATTAGATAAAAACAGGAAAGAGAGGGAAAGAACTTTGAGTGGTCCTGTGTGGAGCCATCGGTTTGGACTCACTGAACTTTATGTGTCCCTTCCAACTCATAATATTATATGATTCTAATGCTCTAGGAAATGAAATGGTTAACATCCTCCAGCAACATCCTGTTCTTAAGTTCTTCCTCTTTTCAAAACATAAAGCACCAAAGCATGTCCACCAGAACCAAAAATGTTTGAATTGTTACAGCCAGAATCTATTGTCTCTGTTACAGCCAGAATCTTTGGTCCGAAGAAATGCATAACCATCTTCCTGAGCCAAAAGCAAACTCAGCAAAACAGGAGATTGCCAGATTTAATTTGAGAAATGGAGCCATTCTGACAATAAGAGTTAACAGAAAACCATTAAACCATATTGATTAACTGAACTAATAACTGATGTGAATTTAAAAAAAAAAAAAAAAAAAAAAAAGGTTTAAATTGTCATGGCTGGAAGGAGTTTTTGGCTTCCTCTTGTTTTTACCATTGTCTTTGTGGACAGGCTGTATGTGTGCAGTGGAAGGAACCACTTGGGATCATCTAATCCAATCTCCCTTCTTTAAGCTGAGTCACCAAGAACACATTTCCTTGGATCACATTGAAACAGGTCTTGAACATCTCCAGAGAAGAAGTCTCTACAGCCTCTCTGGGCAGCATGTTCCAGTACTCTGTCACCCCCACAGTGAAGATTTTCTCATGCGCAGATGGAACTGTTTGTGTTCCAGTCTGACATTGCTGCCTTTTGTCTTGCTGCTAGGAACCACAGCAAACCACTAGGCCCCATCCCATTGATACTCTCCCTGAAAATATTTGTACATATTAATAAGATCCCTTATCAGTCTTTTCCAGGCTAAACAGGCCTAGACAATAAAAAAGGAAGAATGTATTCTGCTCTATGTTTCAAGGTAGAGAACCAGAAACAGAGGAAGCAAGAAAAATCTCCTAGACAGTGTTTATGCTGTACCATGCTTCTTTGATAGTGCCGTTTGTAAAATTACCTTAGACAGGCGAACTCCTTGAAAACTTGAAGGCGTAGTGCAAAGCGAACAGTCTCATCATAGTTAGATAGCTGCAGTTACACAGCAGGCGCGTGGCAGCAGATCTCACAGCTCCTTTCTCTGGAGAAAGGCATGCAGCACTAAAAACAGCAACAAGCTTTTAGCAAAGATGCCACTGATGACCTGCTTTATCAAAGTGACAGACTAGCTGCAGTGTTGACGAAACTGCAGGCTTCTTTCTTTAATTTCCAATCCAACCTCCCCATTTCAAAGAAAACACGTAGCATCAAGTGAATACAGAGACAGCGATCCCATGGAGCTCCTTGTGATAAGTGCTGCCAAAAACACAGGGGAAAAAATGTCTTCTTTGATTTAGTTGCATACTGTTTTTCTGCAAGTTGCTTTTGTTTGTTTGCTTGTTTGTTTGTTTATAAAGAACCTTTCACTGATATGATTCAACTACACAGCTGCTGGAGTAAAGGCATAGATTCCCCCAAACGGCAGCCTGTATCTGAAAACAGAAGTTGAATAATTGACACTAAAAACAATTGTTTTCATTTAAAAGTTTCGTCCTCTGAGATAAACACAGAAGACAGATTTCTCAAACATCAGTCTTTGAAAGTAAGTTTAGCTTTTTTTTTTTTTTTAATTTTTATAAATAACTTTCCTTCTTTCCAACAAAAAATGGGAGCTCTTTAATCCTATTTGACAGAGTATCTCAAATATAAAATTTCTTATTTACTGGACTTCCTCAAAATATAAAGGGAGGAAAACCAAAGAAGTATCCTGATTGTGTCTTTGAAAAAGTCTATAGCATTTAGCTGCAGATATACTTCTGGCGTAGTTTTGAATGCTGATTTCAACTGAGTGTATTCATTGGGATATAAGTCTCTATTTTCCAGTTCAGTGCTGCATAGAAGACTCTGCTTATTTGCTGTGGTTTGAGCAGTTTTGGTATGCTGTTATATCATCATGCAGAGGCAATGCAGGGATAGTTAGGCTTTCTAAAGAATGTACAATTCCCTGTCTTGAAGATGCTGAAGATTGAAAGCTACAGCATTAATGTGTATAAATAAATAAATAAATAGATAGATAAATATAAGAAAGGAGAAAGGAAGAAGGTTTCCTTCTCACCTGATCGTAGAATCATATAATGGCTAATGTTGGAAGGTACTTAAAGATCATATATTTCCAACTCCTCTGTCATAGGAAGAGTTGCTACCAGCAGCTCAGGCCAGGGCCCCTGCAACCTGGCCTTGAATGCCTGCAGGGATGGGGCACCCACAACTTCTCTGGGCAGCTTGTGCCTGTGCTTCACCACACTCTCATTTTTTTTTCCTAACATCTAACTTAAATTTCTCTTCTGTTAGTTTAAAGCCATTCTTCCTTGTCCTATCACTATCAGACTGTGTAAAAAGTCAGTTCCCTTCTTCTTGTCAGCTCCCTTCAAGTACTGGAAGGCCTCAGTGAGATCTCTCTGGAGCCTTCTCTTCTCCAAGCTAAACAAGCCCAACTCCCTTCACCTTTCTTCACAGGAGAGGGTGCTCCAGTCTCTGATCATCTTTATGGCCTTTCTCTGGACTCAATCCAACAGGTCCATGTCTTTCTCATTCTGGCTGCCCTAGAGATGAATGCAGTATTGCTCACAAGAGAAGAGTAGAGGGAGTCAATGCCCTCCCTCTCCCTGCTGGCCACCCCTCTATTGATGCAGCCCATGGTACAGTTGGCCTTCCAGGCAGCAAGAGCACATTTCTGGCTCATGTCCAGTTTCTCCCTCATTAGGACCCCCCACTTCCTCCACAGTGCAGTTCTCTCCCAGTCTGTACCCCTGTGCTTGGTCATGTTGAACTCCGGTAGGTTTAGAAGGGTCCATTTCTCAAGACTGTCCATTCATTCAACCAGTCTGTTCTCCTTCTGCCTGGTTCCCAGTTTACAGAGATTGCAGATAAAACTACCTGTCCTCTCTATCAGTTCTGTGTCTTCCCAAGAGACATGAAGTCTTTCTTGGTTTTTTCTTTTGTTTTTTTTTTTTTTTGTGTGTGTGTGTGTGTGTTTCCTAGTTGCAGTCTCCTATATCTTGAAAGAACAGGAGTGATGAGAAGTTCTTTATCATACCTGTAAGGTAGATTCTTTGTGCTATTCCTGTACTGTGAAACAGTATGTTGGAAGCACATGCTGGCTACTATTCAAAGTTTTTATAAATGCACACTTATTCAATCTGAACTATAAAAACATTCTTTATGGGGGCTGCTGGCATTTCTGTCCCACAATGCAAAGTGGTCTTAGCCTGTCCTAATACTATCACACGCTCCTCTTGCCTAGAATGTTGCTTAGGAAACTAAAAATATTTCTTCAAGTATGTACGGGATGAGGTCTCACAAAAATCAGCATTGTATCTGGGTTTTCTCTTGAAAGAAGTGCCCATCCAATGCCTTAGGCAAATGTGCATAAAACTTAAAGCAATCCCATCAGTGTTTCCTGAGGTAACCAAGCAGCTGGTATGAACAGGAACAGGTTTCACTTGGGATCCTGATTGTTCCCAGTGCAGCTCTTTTCCTCCCGCAAAGGAGCATCTCAGCAGACCTGCTGAAAGTCTTATATAACATACAGACTCTCATGGCAAACTGGTCTCCAAATCTACTTTTAGCTTGTGTGGCAGTTTTAATACTCTAGAGATTTCTGAGCTTCTGTACTTTGCTCTTACACAGAGAGGTAGGGTGGGCAGGATAAAAACACACAAAAAAAGTAGCAAAACGTTGCATATGAACCTGGCAGTGAAGAAGAGCAGAAGCAGAGTTAAAAGATGGATTTTTTTCAGAAGATAGGAGGACTCAGATGTCTGTATAAAAAAAGAAAGAACTCCTCTTGAGACATGCTTTTGCCTTACCTCTGCCAATAAGCATAAATGGGAATCAAACATCTGGAGCTATTTTATGCCTGAAGTTTGAAACTTATTAAAAACAAAAAACAAAAAACAAAAAACAACCACATTTAAAAACGTCACTTTGCGTCTGATCTGAGTGCCTTATGAAAAGTAAAAAAACAAAAACAAACAAACAAAACAACAACAACAAAGCCAGTTAAAGAAAAGTTGGTATCCCTTTTTAGAGAGACAGAAGACTATCCTTGTGTTTTGAGGCTCACACAGCTATAGAAGTTATTCTTCACATTGCAAAAGTCAAATCAGCCCTAATTGTAGTAGTAATCTGGTGGCAGATTTCCTTGTCATCATATTGAATGCTTACATTTATATAAGCTTAGTAAAAATAGTCTGGTGGAATGGGATTTAGATGCAGTCTTAATTCACCTGAACGTAGATATTTTAAGGAAAAAATAGGTATATGAATTTCCATTTAAATACAGTCATTGAAGTCCAGAGAACAAATCAACAAATCAGACTCTAAAAGTCTCCATAAAGACGTACTAAATTGTTCTCCAGGCTCCTCAGACTGTCCGTCCTCCCAGAGCTCCAGAGCACCACAGGATGATCTCACCTTGTGCTCATGACTCACTGATTTCAGAAGCTGTGTCCCTCTCCTACCCCTCAGCAATACACCTGTACTTAGACAAAAAATTCAATATGTATAAAGTATTTTCGGTATAGCTTAGTATAGTGAGGTAGGTCAAGATTACTGAGAGAAGATACACAGAGGCAGCCTAATTTCAGGGCAGCAGCCTTTTAGCTTAAGGGAGTTACCCTCAGACTTATCTCTCTGTTTAGACCTCAAATAGAATTAGCTTAATTTTCAGAGGAGGGGAGTACTATGAGTTCTGGTGAGATCAATGTTTGTTATTACAGACTAAGGAAAGTTTTAGAAATATCTTGGGCAACAGATCTAACTGCAAAAGAAATAACAACGTTTATTTCAAAATCAGAATAATTATATACATACTCACAGTTGATGGTGTAAAATCAGACCTTGGAAAGCTAGGATAATCCTTCTACCCAGAGCAATATTTAAAAAATCAGTAAAAGACGTCTGTTAATTCATATTTCAAGAATAATAATTAATGATAATAATAATAATAAATTTAAGGAAACATTTACACAAATTGAAAGAATCTTAATGGATGGAATTCCACTAGAAAATATCAAATCTTAAAAAGACATAGCATCTTATGATGATCTCAGCAAGAGAGCACCAGGACTACCTTTTTTTTTTGGCCAGGTTTTTTTTTTTTTTTTTTTTTTTGGCAGGGGCAAAAAGAAGAATGATTTCTTACGCATCCAGGCAAAGGAGCCAATAATATGCAAATGTGCACGCAGAGGAAAAGAGGTGCCTGGAAGTGAAACTGTTTATGGATGTGAGGTTTTCCGTTATCATATTTGTGGATCTACATTTAACTGAAGAATCAGACCATCAGACATCACTGCTGTCTTAATAAACAATCTGAAGAATGTACCTTCCTCCATACCAAGAATATTATTAATACTGCATGAAAATTATCTATAGATTGTCTGTTCATATATTCATGCCTGTGCACACATACAGTTATGCAGCTAGCATTTTCTTTTTTCATTCTGATATAAGTCAGATTTACCTTTGAAAGTCAGTGCAGATCTAAGGGTAAATGAGAGAAGAATAAAGCCTTTCTTTTTTTCCCTTGTTTTAGGTCGATTTTGTTCAATTTTGTTTTTATTTGCTCATTTGTTTTCTGGGATTGAACCCAAATCTTTGTCTAGCAGAAATTTGTGATTTGAAATATGTATATGTTGGTCATATAATTTTTCCCTTTATTCAGTTATATACAAAAAGCTGTCAAAAGCACTGCAGTCTTAACTTCAGCCTTTATAATGTTGACACAAATTAGTATTCATTTAATTCCACATGGGAAAGTGAGTTAATCAGAGCCACATTAGTATAAATGAGAGGCGAATCGGGCATCAAAGGATAACATCTTGGTATCTATTACAGAAGTTGTCAAAATGGGTGAAAAAAAAAACAAAAACCTGTTATGTTTATCCAGAGTGTGTACCTTTAAAAGAAGAACTGTCAGTGATTGATGGAGTTCCAATGAAAGATGCAGGAATTATAATACTGTTACATATGTGAATGTGTGTCTGTACATGACAGCCATTTAGTCATAAATCTTGTAAGTTGACCCAGGCATTTTTCTACTGCCAAAAAAATATGTAATGAAGTATAAAATAAAGTTAAATATAAAATGCAGTAGGTATCAATTATATTTCAGGTGGGACTCAATAGTTAATGCAGGATAACTATCTCTAAAGAAACATCTCAAAACTATTAATGATTGATTCACCTTTGATCAAATACCTATAGCAAATCCATTTACTAGATCTTTCACATTTACGTGACATTTTCAACTGCATAAAGAACAATTAAAGCAGGCCACTGGGACAGTCTCTTTTTTGTTGTAATTCACTAGGGGCTGAGGCTTCAGTCATCGTATCTTTTAAAGCTCAACAGTATTTTTGTATGACTATAAAGGACTTTTCTAGTCTGAGGATTTTAAGATTGTGGTAGGATTTTATTGTTGCCATTGTTCACAGCTGAAGGAGAAGGCTATTTGTTTTACTAAGATAAGGCTTCTAAAAAATCCTGCCTAAAAAAAAAAAAAATAGAAGAAAACCAGATGATGTTTTCTCTCCTTGTCTAGTTATCTATTATTTGCCAAGAAAACTGAAATGTCATCTTGCCTCCTGGATAAATTCTCTTTCTGTTTAAAACAGGCAAAAAAAAAACCAAAAAACAAATCCAAGATATAAATAGAGGTCAGCTGAAGAGGTTCAGTTTGGAGTAGGCATTGCTAAACACAATGTTATTTAACTTTCACTAATTTGAATATTTTCCTCTCCACTTAATTTTTGTTGAATAGCTCTTGATCTCTATGTTCTGTGGGTTTCCAGTAAAATCAAGGGGGCCAGAACAGCATTCCATGTTCTAGCACATAACTGCCTTCCTTCTAGTCCTTGGCACAGCAAGCTTGAACTGTCTCAGATAATGCCCAGGTACAGTCTGTGAGTTAACTCAGGTCAGAGATTATCATCAACGGTTAATTTGTTTGTGGGGACATGATTTAAGTGTTAAAGCTTCTAGACATTAACTGTGATCTGTATCACGCTGATTTTAAAAAGATTGCTGGCCTGTTTCTTGGTATAGATGTAGTCTTGCAGCCAGGTCACATTTTACTGGTTTCATATGCTACGTGGCCTTTCATCATACAATCATAGAATGGTTTGGGAAGAGACCTTTAAGATCACCTAGTTCCAAACCCCTGCAATAGGCAGGAACACCTCTCTCTAGACCAGGTTGCTCACAGCTCCATTCATCCTGGCCTTAAATGCGTCCGGGGAGGGGGCATCCAAAGCCTCCCTGGGCAACCTGTTCCAGTGTCTCACCACCCTCACAGTAAAGAATTTCTTCCTCATATCTTCCTAATCTACCCTCTTCCAGTTCAAAACCATTTTCCCTTGTCCTGTTGATACCTGCTCTTATAAAACTGTCATCAATTTCAAAAAAGTATTAAAATTTGGAGTGATTTCATTTGTGCTAATACACAGTGTCAAAGACATGATTTGAACTTACTTTGATGCTGAATAATTATGCTACATCTAAGCCTTCAATATATATTTTTTTAATTTCTTTCTCCTGGGTATAACAAAGAACCCCATGAACACACAGGACTATCATCTCACATGAAAACAATGCATATTGCAAGCTTGAACCTTTGAAGAGCTTTATTTTTAAAGACTGCACAACCAAACTCTCCCACCTGTACGTGCATCAGTACTCCAGGACATTTTAATATATCTTTGAATCAGCTGCATAGGTAAAAACTCTCAAAGATAAATCTCATATTGAACTTTGTTCTACAGAGATATATATCTCAGGTCTCTGTCTTCTTCCTCCTTGCCTTTCTTGCTTGTGAGAGATAAAAAGACTTTAACTGGTACCTAAAAGACCAGTACATGTGATGACTTGACATACTAACTCAGTGAATTTAAGGCCAACAACAATCACAACAGTGTTAACCACTAGCCAGACCTGCACTATCTAATTAGTAAAATCGACACTGTTTGCTTTTCTAGTCCACCAGCACAGCACTGCTAATGATCAAGAGATTTTACAGACAAATGGAAACTGGCACCTTAAAAAGACGGCTGGCCATGAAGTTGTTCCTTTTCATACACAGAAAATAATATATTTTTTTTTCTATTTTTTTTTTTTTTAATTAGGAAAGAAAATCACTGAATCAAAGAAAAAGTGTTAATTTAAAGCAATTATAGAGATATAGGTGACAAATTTTCATTATTATTTATTTATTATAGTTAGAGGATGGTTGTGCAGTGCTTAGCTGCTTGTGAGTTAAAACACAGAGAAAGGATACGCTCATAGTAATGGATGGAATTGCATTATGTAACTAGGATTAGGTACGTAGACGAATACTATGTTCTCCTTGTCTTGTACGATTACTCATAAACAAATATCCAGATTACTTATAAGCAAATATCCAGATGAGAGCTCTGAAGTCTCTGAAATAATGTTCAGTGAAACAGATTTGTAAAACAACTTATATGTCCAAAAATAAGAGCTTCAGAAGATTTTTGAAGGCTCTTGCCTCTTGAAAATGTGCTTTAAAAAAATCATTTTAGTTAGATTTATGCATCTTTGTTAGTTTAATATCTGAAAATCCTGAAGCATTTCAGTTTTCTTTAACTTTTGATATCTTTTTAATATGCACAGATGGTTGCTGCCTACTTGTTCAAGTAAGTCACATAGCCAAAGTTACATGGTTGAAGAACATAGTATTTTTGTGTGCCAGTTGTGAAAAGATGCAATTTTTCTTCACTTTCAGAATGCAGAGGTCTCACAGGACAGAAGTGCCAGGTCAAAAGTTAAAAGCATTAACTTTAGATTCTTTCTTCAGCTAAGGCATCAGATATCTCTTTTGAGTACCTTCTTTTTGTCTCTCTATATGAATTCCTGGTGAGAATTTCTCTTCCTTTGAGGCACTATTAGTTGTGTTATATCCTTTGCTTTGAGAAATCTTATTCACTGTCCCATCTACCTGAATCTAATCCTGAGTTTTGGACTGAGGATTTTATTTGGCATAGCTTCTTTGTCTTAATATTTAAATGGACTCAGAAGAGAAGTATACTCTGTTATTATACTAGATGGATGTCTACTGGGATACTGAAAACTTCTTTTATGTGCACTTATTTGCTTACAACTATCTGCCTTACACTGTGTTGAAGTTGTTATTTCCTATTGGGGATATTAAAGGAAAATAATAACACTGAGATTTTTTTACAGCTTTTTTTTTTATTATTATTATTTCTTTGTTTGTTTGTTTTGCAGTGTCCAGTATAAAACTGGTGAAAATAGAATGGAAAGGTACAATTATTTCCTAAGCATATGAAAACTGATAATGAAAAAAAATCATGTTTAATCCAATATGAATAAGAACATCTTACTATTCCACAAATATACAGAATTATTTGTATTTGTATTTGACTCTAGAAAACAGTGATTGTTTTTTGCACAACATACTCAATGTACCTGTAGCAGTTTGTGTGTAAATTATGTAATGTAAATCACATACACCTGAGGCATCACATAGGAGTAAGCACAGAAGTGACTGTCTGATGTGTAGAACATGTGGTGCCATGGGTGAATTAGAATTTAGAGCTGAGAACACAGCTCATAGAAAGATGATTTAGTTGGAACAATGCATTAAAAATAACACCTTTGCAGAATTACTTTAATGGATGAGTTTGGAGCAATACTGAGTTGTCAAGTACAGCAAAAAGGTCATCATAATCTAGACCCAAAGAGATTATCAACCAGGGAACATGTACAACAACAACAATAACAACAAGCTGTATATTAAAGCACTTATGCAGAAAAGAAAAAAATATATACATATATATGTGCTATATGTAGACATCATCTGAAGATGTAGAGAAATGGGAAACAAGTTAAGGTTAGAAGCTGCCTTTACCCTCCCTTTCTCCAAGATTTCTTCTAAGCACTAACGTAACTGGAAATCCACCTTTGCCTTTGAACTGTGTATGATTTCTAGCTCTCAGTCCTAATTTTTATTGCTTTTATAAACATTTCAAAATGAAAAGGTAACAGAAAAAGCGAAAAATAACTTGTAGAATAAACCCTCATAGAAAGGCTGCCTGTAAGCCTAGATAAGAAGTGTAAAAGACATTAATGATTCATTCTCTGTGCGTTAGCTTTCATGTTATTTTTTCAGAGAGTAGCATTATTTTCAGAAGATTCTGATGTGGTTTGAGATGGGCTGTGATCTGTGTCTTGTATGGTATTGTGGATGCGGGTGTTTGACAAGTAAGGACCATGATTAAGTTTTCATTTTTAATTTTGCTGTTTTCCCCTAGGCTCTGCCATTACACTTGGACTGACAGCTCCAAATTTTTAAGACTTAAACTGTGAACCAGAAGGAATTCCTGGATCTTAAGGCAGTGTTTGTGGAGGTTTTAGAGTTTCCTAGATAGCAAGTCTTGGCTTGTTATCTCACAGTTGTATACACCTGAGCATAAGCTAAAATTTTCACAATTTTACTTTCTTCTTAACTCATAACAGCTTCATCCCTTGGGCATGACAAATACCCAACATACATGAGCTCTTTCTCTGACATATGTTAATACTGTCTTTCCCATAAGCACAAAAGTATCCATCTTCAAACAATATTGTGGCTTCCTAATTCATTATCACTGTTCATAACATTGTTCTACTTCAAATAAGTTAATTTTATCTGTTGAGCATCTATTGAAACATAATCCGAAATTCAGTATTAATAAAAATTATCAGATGATCTCCTGATGTCCTTTTAGGAGTTATGAAAGATATTTTATTTTCATTCTCTGTTTCTTAGGAAATTACAAGAGAACATGCAATGTGTTTCTTTCATATTATAAAATCTCAGAGAAGGCTTACAAAATTCCAAGAAAGTCTCATGGGGTTTGCTGATTTCCAGGTAAAAGCTAAATAGTAAATTAAATTTAAGCTCAGAGTAAACCAGGGTCAGACAAAGTGTGTAACATTTCAAGGTCAAAAGTCAGACTCTCTGAGACAGTAGCTTTGAGAGCAGAGAGCAAGTACTTTTTTGTTGTTGTTGCAAAACCCTTGTGTGCTGTATTGTATTTATAAGTTTTAATAAAGACAGTTCACTAGTGGGTTCCCAAAGTAAATACATGTGGAGATACCACTTTCCCTCTTCAGCAATGACTGCAGTATAGAGTGTTTAACATTTTTATGCCTTTGTGACGCTATGTATCCTTGATTTCATCACTCCCTTGGTAGTGTAGCTTATTTTCTGAGTTAAACAAAGGCAATGGTGGAGGAGCTGCAAAGCGTTTGAATCTCATGACCCTCACATTGACAGTTCAATATATTTTAGAACAACTAAAGATATGGAAGTGGAATTATGAAACAAGCAGGCACTTCAGAAGAATGTTTTATAAGTTTATTGCTTTACTATGTAGTGCAACTGCTGTAGTTCTAACAGAGCAAGGACATACATCTGGAAAATAAAACATTATGGTAGCGACTCACTGAAAGCAAAAGATAAAAACATCTGTCAAATAACAACTGTACAGAAAATGTGATATTATTAGTTTCCTTGGGATTTATTAGTTTGATATATTTCAATTCTTATCTGCTAAATGAGGGTGGAGGAAACTGCCACACAGCTGATGACTTACAATCACTTTATAAACTGTTATGCTTTTATTTTTCACCTATACCTAGAATTCATTCAGTTATCCAAAGACAGACTCTCTCCACTCAGCAGGCAGTCTCTCGCAGTAACTCAAAGCACATACAGTCAAGCTTCAAATGTCACCACATTGCCATCTTACTGTGAATGACTGAAATTTACTTCCTATTGTTAGTAGTGCTGAAAATTGTTCCATAAAGTTCATAATGTATTGTCTAAATAGAAAACATTTTCAGGGACTGAACTGACCTTTTAGAAAGAAAAACTCCAATTTCATCCATAAAATGCTGGACAATTGCAATATTTCACTTAAAAGGTTATTTAAACTTTTATTTATTTATTTGTTTTTAAAAGAGGTATTTTCATATAACTCATATTTAAAAAAAAAAAAAAAAAAAAAAACACCAGGGAAGAATACTTCTGATTACTCTCAGAATTCTTCAAGAAAACTATACAGAAAACTATGCACAGCTACTGCACTAAACTCCTCAAGAAACAACCAGATGATTTTAATTAGCTGAACACCTGCCTCATCAGTGCCAGTTTAATGTCCGAACAAACCTATCTTCCCCCAGCAATTTGAATGAAAAGGGATTATGCTGGGTGTTAGGAAAAGCTTCTTCATTGAGAATGTCAGGCACTGGAACAGCCACCCCAGGACAGCATCAAACTGTCCTAGTTTCAGCTGGAACAGAGTTGTTTTTCTTCACACTGTATAGTATGATGTGATGATTTGGCTTTGTGAAAAGAACAATGTTGATAACACAATGATGTTTTAGCTGCTGCTGAACAGTGCTGCACACAGCCAAAGATGTTTCAGCTTCTCATATTGTCCTGACAGCTAGGAGTTGTGATCCAAGGAGCTGGGAGGAGGCAGAACCAGAATAGCTGGCCTAAACTGGCCAAAGGGATGTTTCATACCATATGGCATCAGGCAGAACTATAAACTGGGAGAGCTGGCCAGAGAGCAGTCACTGCTCAGAGGCTGGCTGGGCATCAGTTGCTGGATAGTGAGCAATTGTGTTGTGCATCACTTATTTTGTGATACATATAAACAATTACCATTATTATTTCCTTCCTTTTCTGCCTTATTAAATAGTTTTTATCTCAATTCACAATTCTAGTTGGTTTTTTTTTTGTTTTTTTTTTTGTTTTTTTTTCCAATTCTCTCCACTACTCCACTGGGAGCAGAGAATATGAATGAATGGTTGTATAGGGGTTAGCTGCCTGTCAGGTTAAACCACAACAACACTCTGAGAAATATAGTTTGGCTTTTGGGTGGTCCTATGTAGAGACAAGAGTTGGACTCAATGACCCTTGTTTGTCCATTACAATTTGGGATATTCCATGATTCTACAATTCTAGGAATGCTTACTACAAGCATGGATTTACTGTAGTGTTAAGGAATCCAATTTTAGAAGAAATATTAGCCTGCCTCAGAATGATAAATGAATATGTGAGCTTCACTGATGGCACTCATGACTGTTTTTAGACTTAGAAGTGACAGAGGAAGATGAGCAGTCATGTAAGTGGAAGGGTAAGTGTATTAGAGGCATAGCATAAGAGAAATGAGCTGACATAAAGACCAGTGACCGTAAGGAGAGGTGATAAAAAAGAGAATATATTAATGAAATGAGTTAACTGTTCATGTTCCAGATTTTGTAAAACTTCAAGTAAAAAAAGTCAATGAAGAAGACAGCATTGTTCTCAGAAATGAGTGGAGAAACATTAAATTTATGGTGGGATAAAGAAACAATGAAGATTTCACTACACATTTTGCAGTCATCACGTTCTTAGAAATGTTGACATTTATTTGATACATTTTTCTTGATCATTATCATTAGTTTTAGTTGGGTATTTGGCATTTTTAGGGACTCAGGAAGGCTCAGACATCCAACTGACTAAAGACATAATAAACTTAGACATAATCCAGCAATTGTTCCTGGCCTGTCTCATTTGCCTTGTAATGCAGATTAACTACTTTTTCTCTCTTAATGATTATGAGAAATTGTGTTGACTCACAACAGCATGGGTTAAGGGTGCATACACATTAACTGTGTCTCATCTAGTGAATGTAACTTAAGCTGGTAAAACATGTATTTCATCCAAAAGTCTCGAACAAAAATGACTAAATGATCTAAAATGAAGTTTTTAGAGAGTACTGCAGAATTATTCGACCAGCAAACAATATTTTTGGCTAAGGTAACATTTGCCGTAGATCAAAAGAGAGCAGTAGTCTAAAGTCAACTTAAAATTTGTCCACTATGTTTTTTGGAGACAAATGAGAAGCAGGAGGCCAGTACACAGAAAAGATCTATTGCTGCAAGGCTCTTGAAGCAGTGCATAGTGTGACTGAGGTTGTACTTAATGTTTTAGTTTGTACAAATGTTCATTAAAAATAAACAAGAAGTTAAAAGTGGCTGAGCAAATAAAAACTAATGGAATAAGAATCCACTTGCTCTGGGTATATGTACAACATTTTCTGGTTTTATTTTATTTTGAAAGAACTGTCCAGATGGAATTTTTACTCTTTCCTCTCAAGGATGTTATAGCATATTGTAGTTTTGAGCGAAGGTTGTTTATAAACTTTCATCAAAATCTGCTGACTGTAGGATGTGTGTTTTCTTTGATATTGATGTTTTAGATGGGTAAATGTCAGATTTGTCAACCTTTCACTTATTTATTTTAAGGAATGTACATAGAACATTCTCTTTTAGGTGAGTGCCACACTAATCCTTGCACCCACTGAAGCTTCTGCACTGAAGACTCTGAGTTAGAATCACAGAATCCTTAGAGTTGGAACTCTGAAGACCATCTCGTCCAACTCCTCTGCAGTGAACAGGGACACCACAGCCAGATCAGGTTGCTCAGGACCTGATCCAGCCTCACCTTGAAAGTCTCCAGGGATGGAGCATCAATCACCATACCAGATAGCCTGTTCCAGTGCCTCACCACTCTCACTGTAAAATGTTTTTTCCTTATGTCTAACCTAAATCTACCCAATTCTCTTCTCCAGACTGAGCTTCTGGGTCTTATGGTTACAGGATGTCTGGTTCATCACAGTGGTGCAACCACCATCTTCCTGGAAATATTCCTTCTATACAAAGAGTCTGAAAGACAGTAAGAAAAAATCAGAAAGTGATCAAAATCCATTCAATTTTTTAGGTAGTTATTTATTACAGGTCAGATCAAGGATAAGAATTTTCAAAGATCACACCTTAAATTTTTTTCTCATTTCACAGTTAATTTTAAATTTATTAGGTGTTATGTTTTCTGACACATATTTAAACATCACTGAGTAGGCTATATCCATCCTTATGATATTTATTACAAGCAGAAGGATTAGAAAACTATTTATAGAACACAGTCCTAATTTCCATTGATTTCACC
Organism: Lagopus muta; assembly: GCF_023343835.1. Classification (NCBI taxonomy): domain Eukaryota; kingdom Metazoa; phylum Chordata; class Aves; order Galliformes; family Phasianidae; genus Lagopus; species Lagopus muta. Next base: position 163,001,599 of record NC_064433.1, read on the forward strand.
AGGGACTTTAACACCAAAATCCTTTTCAGTACAGCACCTACAGACAGTTGTGGAACCAGCCTTCATTACTCACGTTGTTGAGTGCTCACCAATTAATCAGTGTAAAACTTATGAATCAAGAATGACACATTTGTCAGCCTTCTTCACTTCCCACAAACATTTTTGTTGATTTTCACTTATATGTACAATATAAAATGAGTAGAACAGTGCACTTTACTGAATCAATACAGAGCATGATGATTTAAAGTGTCAGGATGTAAGGCACAGATGGGGAAAAGCAGGAGGCAAGAATAGCAACATTACTGAGAAATGAAATAGAATCTGCTGAAAAAAAAATGGCATAAACACTTGGAATGACAGTAGAGAAAAATTTGATAGAAGTTTGGATAATAAAGGTGGTCAGGTAATTCACTGATGTAGCTGCAGATTTCTTGGGCAGTTAGAGCAATATGGCAGTACTCTCAGCATATCATGTTAGAGCTTGGCTTTAATCTTTAAGAAGAGAATTGCAATTACCCTGATCCCAATTTTGATAAAAACTACATAAAAACACAGGAAGACTGTTCCTTTCAAGGCAGATGGGGAAGAAGAGAGGTTGTATTTTGGTTTATTTACTTGAATTTGGTTAGTTTTCTAAATAGCATACACAATTATAGACAATTTGTATATAATGCCGTGCTTCAAGACAGGAATAAATAAGATTAATGTTGAGAACATGCAGTATCTAGCAAACACAAAACCTCTAGATTTGATACACTTATGATACTTCTTAGCAGAGAAAGAAGTACAACTAGGTTTAATGTCAGAAAGTCTGACTTTGAGGGAATGCGAAACGTTAAATGGAATTCTGTTTGAGATGTTTTAACCCTTCTGAAGTGAACTACTGAAATTGAAATAATGGAACAAATTACAATTGAAATTCACTCCGGTATAATCCAGTAAAAGAAACAGAGATCAAATTAAGCTAACAAAGTATGAGTAAGTTTTATAAGGTAACGGAAACAAAAAAGAAGACAATTTTTTGAGACATTTGAAAACTCTAAAAGAAGTGCATAAAAAAATCACAGAATCACAGAATCACAGAATTGTAGGGGTTGGAAGGGACCTCCAGAGATCATCGAGTCCAACCCCCCTGCCAAAGCAGGTTCCCTACAGTAGGTCGCACAGGTAGGCATCCAGGCAGGTCTTGAACATCTCCAGAGAAGGAGACTCCACCACCTCCCTGGGTGAGTGGAGAAAAATGAGTTGTGAAAATAATAATAAGAAAGAGTATAACTCGTGTTCACATGGGACTGATTTTAATTCTAAAATTTAGACATAGCATAAATAATAGCATGATGAAGTGAATACAGGTTTGAAGTGCAGGTGCTATCAGTGCTTATCCAGATGTTTTGTAACAAGAAACTTAAACATGGGAAGGAAGATACAACTAGAAGGAGCTTGCTTACCTGCTTTTTGTCCCACAATTTTTCCCTTGTCTACTTCTTTTCTAAAACAAACCTCAATAGACAACTCAAGATTTGAAGATATCTGAAAAAAAGTCAAAATCCCTTATGGCCTACATCTTCACAAATGTAGTCTGTGACATTTCACAAGCATCACTGCAGATAAACTTCAAGCCCCAGAAAAAATTCTAACCCAGTAAATATTGTAATGATATACTGCCATAGCTAACATATGATTCAGTTGTCTAAAAGAAAATGGATAGATATCTTAGGGTGTCCTACCAGTCTTCCAGCTGCATCCTTAGAAGGGCATGTTTTTCCCTGCAGTTCATGTGCTGCACCTCCAGTATCATGCATGTGAAGGCAGGGAGGCAGGAAGGGAGTCGGAAGGGGAGGAAGCACAAGATTCATAATTAAACTAGACTCTTTAATCAATTATTTCTAAAACCTAAATAGATATTTGCACGTGTTCCCAATGTTCAAACCACAAAAGTAACATACCTGCATCAATTCAAATGCTACGTAGTCATTATTTAAAAGAAAAATCTCCACTTGTGGAGTCTGCCTGTAAGTCTAAATCAGAGCTATGAAATATAGATCTGCATCTGTCTACAATGAAAGGAAATTAGATGTAATAATTTCTTTAAGTTGTTTGGCAAAGTCAAAATTTCCAGGATTTAGTTGCTGTTACTCTATGCAGCAGTTCACAGAAGCTTATCAACAGAGGATGGACAATTTTTGTAAAATCTTGTTTCTTACATTTCTCTAGGGCTTCTGACTCAGAGCTGTAAAAACCCAAGAGTAAACACACAATGACACATCCGTGACCACTTGCTCCCCTTTTTGATCTGTTTTATTTCCTTTCACAGAACCGTTTATTCCCCTTTGTTCCTGGTCAAAGATTTGATAATTCTGTTCACTTCTCTAGATACTTCTCTAACCTTTTGCTTGCAAGAGGAATTATCACACTGGTCTCCTGTACTCTGTTTTTCATATTCAATGTCATAGGCTATTCTATTCTGCATGGTAGAGAAAAGCTGTGGAAATACAGCCCTAAATCAACTTCTACCTTTCTTCTTCCCTTCTTTCCAAAATTTAAATTTTGTCCTATGTTGAATAGTCACTTATTCTTCAAAAAGAATGATAAAGACCAGGGAAGGATAACTTTTGCACTGAATGCCTATCAAAAATTCCTGCTTTGTTTCAGGGCACCTGCAACTCCCTTTTACGCAATGTGTCATCCAGCAATGGGTACAAGTCATTAAGGCAGCAGAAACGATTGCTGAAGTGATGTACCTATTGAGAGCATTGCCTCAAGCAACCCCAGCCTGTAGCTGCTGGCAAGTTCTGAAATCTGAGTTTAGCTTTGGCCCCAAGGCACAGAAGGGTTACAACACCTTGTTTTCCATCACAATGCAAACAGCAGATGCAATGGGACATCCACTTGCCAGAGTTGGTTCTAGAGCTGAAACTGGCCAAGGAATTCACAGTGAAACACACTCACACAGCTGCTGCTTAAAAGCACAAGGGATTATGCTTTGGTGTGTGGAAGTGCAACTATTAAAATATGAGATCCCCAATCTTGGACTTATAGACATCACTTTATTTAACCAGCATGACAGATCGACTTGTTGGCTTCTACTTAATCTCAGATAGTTTATTGGTTCCCTAAATCTAACCAGTAAGGATGAAATTTTGCTCTACTGAAAAAAAAAAAAAAAGATAAATCTGAAAATATCACAAAATTGGAATAGATTTACTGTAGAAACAAGATTTCTGTTTTAAATTGATAAAGAAAAGTTAAACATAGAAATAACTAAAAGGAAATGTACTAATTAGATTGTTAGAAGATGAAAATTCCCAAGATTTTAAAAATGCTTCATATCTAGATCATTATTTTATTTTATTTTATTTTATTTTATTTTATTTTATTTTATTTTATTTTATTTCACAGTCCTTAAAAAATCTTTTACCCAATTTCTGTTCATGACATATTCTTATTTCTATTCGCCAATTGTTCACCCTGCAGGAATAGCACCATTTCTCTTACCTTCTTATTACTGCAATGCCTTCTGCTGGTAGCAAGTGAGCAACAGTTTACTTCAAGAGAATACTCTCTTGGTCACATTTGAGTCCTGATATTTAAAGTATTTTCATCAATATGAAAGAATAACAGATGTTGAGCTCTCCAAATACAGTGATATTTACAGTATAAAGCTTCTTCAACAGTAATCTGAAAAAGAAATACTTACATGGCTTTGCTTTAAAAAAAAATAAGATTTTAGCCTTAAGGTCTGCATTTATTTTCTGATCTCTTTTTTTCTACAGGGCTTCCAGAAGCATCAAGTTTCTCTTCTTGAACTTTTTCTAAAGCAACTGACAAGTCACCCATTTGGTTTTGTATCAAGTGCTCACTTGCTGCAAACATATGAAAAACAGAAATTGGAAATAGGAAAGTTTTCCAGTTATCAGATCCATTTCATCATGACCACAAGGCCACTCCTTCCTGTCTACATCTCAGTATGATGACCTAAATGGTGGAAACTTCCATACTTTCCTGGAGTCAGTTCCTTAAACTACACAATTTTGCAGCTATGAAACCTTACTTTGGATGATGTCTTCCAGTGAGTATTTGTTTCCTATAAAATATTATCAGTGACATTCATTTTTATTTGAGAAGGTGGTGTGTTAGGGGTTGTGCTAGAAATAAGTGACCGTGAATGCCTTAAAAATGCCCAGTTCCCTCATATATGCGATTGACATATAAATCACTTATTATCTAAAACAATCTGTCATCTGAAGAAGGAATTAACCATATCTTTAAGGGGGAAAGCTAGGCAGAAAGAATCAAGGAAAAGGAAAAAAATTGCAAGCTGGAGAAAAAGAAAAAGAAACAAGAACAGAAGAAGAGAGAAGATTAGAAGCAATCAGTACTGTTGGATTGATGAAGAGGCTGGATAGTTGTTAGTCTAAAATCAATAGTATGTTCAGTCATGTGGTAAGTAGAATTCCATGTGGTTGAACAAGTTATTGACGTGGGAGTTTATTTATTTAGCTGTATGCAGGGTATCACAAGTCAAACTTCAGAAGGGTAATTAATGTGGCTGAAAAAGTTTGTGTAGCATCAACTGGGAGTTCTGTTTCAGGATGTCATCTCTGCACATCTACAATGGCAATGAAACAACATTAGCAAGAAGTGCATTTAAATACTTTGGCTTTTGAATGCTAACCACTGACAACTAAGGTGAAAGGGAATTTCTGTCAAGGGAAGTTCTACTGTGGGAACGTTAACTCAACTTTTTGGTGTAATTTATTTTGGAACCCTTTCTTTTTTAATTCACAGTGGTTCTTTCCAGTTGTATGACACACATCGAGAGCTAAATACTTAAGAACTGTTCTGGGTAATGATTTCTGAGGCAGCCAGTATGAAATATTTAAGAGCAGTTTGTCTAATGTCTTGACTCTCTCAGAACTCATGTGCATGGAACCAAAGCCATAAGCCTTTTACCATGAGAACCAGATGGTGCTCCTTTAGTGGCACAGCAGTTAGTGCATTCAAGTGAGATAAAAGAGAACAAATTTTGAGTCCTTGTTCTGACTCAGACAAAGCAAAAGCTGTTTCAAACTCCAACAAGGGGCCACTATTGTTCTCCTGTTTGAGTAATACAGAGGAAATAGTGGTTAGGCCAGGTAATGTGTCTCTCTGACACAGTGCCATGCAACATATAGCCTCAGATCTCCTTGTGAGACCTGTATGGTTGCTACATGTTCCTAAAGTATAATTATGCTGTTTACTTACCGTAAGTAAAAGAACATGTGAAAGAATATAATATGTAGGTTAGTCAGAATGGTGTTATACAACATGATGTCAAAAGCATGTTGCACGTCTTCGAACACTGCACTCTAGATTGGAGAGCAAATTATTGAAGAGTAGCTGGAACAGAAAGAGCTGAAAATAATGCTGGTCAAAGGAATTCAAATAGTTGACATAACTTCATGAACAGTGCCTGCAGATGAAGTCCCAGATCAGAAATTTGAACAGAATTGTTCGATTTCCTATGTTGTATTCTCTGTCTTTGCTTTTCTAAGGTTGATTATTTATTCTATTCTAAGCAGAACTTTTTGTCTTGCTTCTAAGATGATGAATCCTAACACATTCTTCAATTAAAACATTATATTCCTGTAGGAAAAAACTACACTTTTGAAAAATCAGCATTTTTTTCTCACAAAAGATTTCCCAGCCTACTCTTTGAGGAACACACTTGGGTTGTCCGTGCAAATTTGAAATCAAAGAAAATGCATTAATGGTAAAATGATTTGGATTTAAATTATAATGAAATAATTTTCTCAGTCTTCCCTGTTACTGAGTGTAGGAGTGACTAGGTGATCAGAACTTAAAGAAATAATTTGACTTCTGTTCCACTTTCAGATTTCATAGTTCATAAATATTTGTCTGTCTAGTAAACTACTTCACTTAGAACAATTAGGGAAAAACAAAGAAAAGAAAAGAAAAAATAAGTATAAATTCATGCCAAACAGAAGCTGAGAAATAAATAAAATCCTATGACTTCCACTTCTGCTACCAGAAAAGCCTAACATAACAGGTAATTTCCTCACCACTTTCAGAACTTTGTGGTTGACATTTACTGTGAATCCTAAACATTTCTGACAATGTTGTGACACTGCCTAGAGAGAGGTTGGAAAGAAGTGTGATTGTATTATGGGCCAAATTTGATGCATATTAAAATTCTGTAGGTTTTCCACATGTGTAACTGGGAATAAAAAATATTTCTACTCAAAAACACAGCCACTTCAGTTCACCCTCATCTAGCCTATTTTGTGTGTGTGTGTGTGGATTTTCCTTGCTTTTTACACCACTGAGGATAAATTTTTAAACAAACTGAACCTTTGTAAACTTGAATACATTTAATGAAGGATAATGAAGTCCACTTAGGGACATTATTATGAAATATGTTCCTAATTACTATCCGTTATTTTCTAATTTTGAAGTTCTTTTTATGTCCTTATTTTTTCATAAGCTGTCATAGAATTTGCTAGGCAAATAATTAAAATGATGGGAAAAAAAACATTTACTATTGTTTTCAATAATTAAGTAATTATTGCATAGGTTGTATACTTCTCCTAAAAGAATTCATGAATTTTGCTTATAACGTACTCTATGTTACACTAAATGTTCATTTTTAAATTAAATTAATTATATTCTAGTTCTTGTCTTTCTTTACTTTGAATTTTTTACTTTCTAAAACACCCTGCCAAAAGAAAAAAATTCATCAGAACTTCATAGTTACCATGAGCACTTACCAGCCAGACAAAATTAGTTTGGTCAGTTACTGTGTTATCAAGTACAGCACAAATTACTAATCAAAATACAAATCACTGCAAGCATACTTGAGATTTTATATCAAAGCTCCATATTAAAACAATACCAGGTTTCTGTCTGAACTCTTTTCTTCTGTACTATAAAGATCTTCTTGATAAGAGCTAAATGTTTTTACCATGGTTGCACTTAAAAACAGGAAGAAGTACAATATTGCAAAGTTTGTCTTTTATTTGAATTCTATAAATAGATGTTACATATCTTTTACTTTTCATCGCATTTACCTCAAAGTAGTTTGATGTTAATTCAAGTGTTTTCTGTATTGAAATGTTTTTCTCTGTGCATGTGCGTGTTATTTTGTTTTCTTCCTATGTGTGTAGGTATGTATTTATTTATTTGTAGCAAATTGTCTTCCTAGCACTTTCAAATTGGGTAAGAAGAAACTTCACATAAATTCATAATTCTTGATACCACTATCTATTTTTTCAGTCCTTTTTAATCTTCATGAGATCAGCAGGACTCATTAACAGAATTTTAAAAAATATATATATGGCACGATGCGAGAATAATTTCCACTTGTTCATCTCTGAGACTTCTTAAATACTACTACAGGTCACAGCACAAAAGGGTTCCTATTTTCTAGCTTTAATATTACTTATTAATCAACTAATGTCTTTCGTCTTCTGATGACTGAAAGCATTTTGTAGACATATATTCTGGGTTTCCTCTACCATTGATATATCATGGTCTGTGGTGTATTACTGCTAGAACTCAGAATGTTAAATTGGTAATACTGGTTTTTTTTTTGTTTTTTTTTTTTTGTGCCATTCTTCCAGCACATATGTTATTCTCCAAAATTTAAGCTTGTCCTCATAAACCTTCCTCTTATTACTCAGAAACCCACTTATTAAGTGCTATCTCACTAATAAAATAGCTGAAAACAAAATGAAAAAGAACACTGTTAGAAACAATGAATAGATGCTCAAAAGCACCCTCATATTAATTTCCTAATACTAGCATGTTCCTCATCAGTTAACAGACCAGTTCATTTATCCCCATGCGCAGCGATACCACTGTAATAAGTATACGAAGTATATTTGACCTCCCATTGTCTCTGTTGATCTGATGGAAGGATATACACCAGACCGAGTTCTGGGATTAGGAATTCTGTGTGTGTGTCTGTATATATGACTGGAGATGGCTGTAAATTTTGAAGGCTGCTCACAGGCTTTTACTTTGGTTTGGTTTTACCAAACTCCCATTCCTGCAGGATTTGCTTTACAGCTTAAGTCTCAAAGTGGATCCTCTTCAAATTCTGCATAATTTCAATTTCTCCATAAATTTCAGGTGATCCAGTGGCAACTTCAGTATTTTACTTCAAAAATAAAATTTTCCTGTTAACATATTTCCATAATGCATTTATACTGGGGAGAAAGTGGGAGTCAACCACCTTTTTTTCACTAACATAGGACATTGCTAAATAAATAAATAAACAAACAAATAAATGAATGAATGAATAAATAAATAAATGAATCTTAAAATTAGCAGTGAGGAGGATGAGGAAAAAGCTAAATCATCTTTTGTAATCACAGTAGCAGCAGAGTATTTTCGTGCTTGGAACTGTATTTTCAGATCAAGTATAATTATCTATTTTAAATATAAGAAGGAGTTCTTAAGTAAAAAGGGGAGAAAAAAAAAATGTTTTCCAAGTTCTGCTGTTTCACTTTTGATGCTAATCTGTTTATATCTTGCTGCGTAGTGCCCTGCAAGAGTAACTTGACACTGGGAAATCCTAAACATTTTACCTTAGAAATAGTTGAGAAACTTTGCCTGGGTTTGGTCTACCACAATTCTGTTGCTGCATTTCTATGTTGTGCAGTTCTCCTGCAAAAGGGAAAACTTTGCATCAGTTGGCCATAAACAGAGTGTAAGGCCTGAGAGAAAAAGGGAAGTGCATCCGTACTTTTACAATAGAAGACGATCTATTTGGGACCTGATACAGTTAGTGGACATAAACAGATACTTTTTGGGTGCTGTTCAATATTTCTTTGGAATGATTTCTAAAGTTTATCAGAAGATATTCAAGACCTTCTGATGTAGACTTTGTGTAGGTGAAGATATCTGTTATTGTGGAGTATCTGGTAAATTCTGTCCTGGAGGATATCTAGCCAAGAAAAAACCTGTAGTTGAACATTGCAGTCTAATAGAAATATCTTGCTTTGCAGGTGCTGTATGTTTTTGACATTTAAAGAATCATACTTCTGTATCATGAAGAAAGCAAATAAATAAAAAAGATCAGTGTTGTAAAAATGTTTATTTTAAATTCAATAATGTCAGCTAAATATTATCCTACAGCTATCATTCATGTTTACAACAGAGTTATTTTTTTCTAGTGCCTTGTCTGATTGCTTATGTTTGCTTTTATTGCACATATGTCTTTGATCTCTAACCAGCTATAATTATGATGTTTTCAACAAGTTTTATATTTCTATAACAGTTATGCTCTATCAGATATGGTACTTACACTGTCAACTCCAGGCCTTTCATGTTCTTTCATCTTTGTGGCGGGTGCCCTTTTTGTTATACTTGTTTATAGAATCTAATATTAACGTTGAAGTGCATATTTCAAAGAAAATGGACCAAAAGATGTCAAACATGCATTCACTTTATTATTTATCTATATTAAGCATTTTTGCTATAGAAGTGCACAGTAAGCACCTAATTGATATGGTTTGACTCTCTTTCTGCTAATGGCTGTTATTTATTGCTGTAGATAGGCGCATATTCTTTGAATTGACAGACACTAGTGCTAAACTCAGTTTTCTTTTTGATGGTTTATTTTTCTTTTTATCCTATTTAATTGGCTGGATTTGGTCTCTGCCTATCTTTGTAGCGATCAAGTAGCAGAACCTAAGATGTTTCTTGGATTGGTGCTAAAAGGATGATTGTTTTTTGTCTTCTGCCCAGCTACCTCTTTCCCTATCATTCAGTGAGGGAAATCTCAGTAGTGCAAGAGAACACTGAATTAAATGCCATTAACATAGTTCTAATAAAACTTGAATAAGATATGTTTCTCACTAAAATCACATGTAATAAGCCCTGACACATAGGTGCAGAGTGCCTAATTATTGCTTGACAGAATATTTATAATCACAAGCAGCTAAATGTGTAACATTTAGTATGAAAATTCAACTCGTTATGCCTGGGTAGAAGAAAAACATTATAACTGACAAAACCTGATCTCAGCCAAATCTGTCAGGAAAAAAGAACCCATTTCACTCAATAAATACTAAGGTCAAAGAATAAAGCATACCAAAATTAATACATAGGGTCAATTACTGCCATAATTTGAGATATTTGAGGTATTTTACTATCTGGAAGAGGGCAGATTGGAACTAGATATTATGAAGAAATTCTTTTTTGTGAAGGTGGCAAACACTGGAACAGGTTGCCCGGAGAGGATGTGGATGCCCTCTCCCTGGTAGCGTTCAAGGCCAGGCTGGATGGGCTTTGAGCAACCTGGTCTAGAGGAGGTGTGCCTGCCAATAGCAGGGGGTTGGAACTAGATAATCCTAAGGGTCCTTTCCAACCCAAGCTGTTCTGTGATTCTATATTAAAAAAAAAAAACAAATCTCAGAGAGAAAGAACAATGCAACTGCTAACTTAGCAAGCCCTACTGCAAAGCTTTATCAAATCTCACACGAAGAAGCTTCATCTTTTCAGTAATTAAGAGAATTCATGTAACATTGTTTTTGTGGTACCTTTGTTTCACAGGACCCTGTGGTATTCCAGGAAAAGTACAGAGGAAACAAGGAATGCAATTCATTCATAAATTTACCAGTCTGTGCAAGCACACACCCTAATACAATCAGTTTCTTCCATACAGTGAGAAGAAAAATGAATAAAATTCAACATTGGTCCATATTTTGTAGGGAAAATCTCAGGAAGCTTCAATGGGAGAAAACACAAAACAGTCATTAGTAATGATAATAGACAATTAAAGATGTAAGAGAAACTGTAGATTACTACAATCCTGTATCTGTAGTAGCAAATGCAGCTGATAGCATTTCTACTTTCATTTACTCCTTCATAATTCATTTTGGAACTTGTAAGAATATAAATACACAAATGTGCTTTTTAAGTCTTATATTTTTCAATACAGTTTTGTCTGCTAGCATTTTCATGTTTGAATATAAAACATTTCACATTAAACTAAAAGACACCCCTCAAAATTCATTTAGCAGAATCAGTAAATCTTGCTTTTACTAGTCATTTTCTGCCCAAGCCTAAGAAAAGGATGACATACTTTTCTATTTTGTATTCTTTGGACAACCTTCCAATACCTTTCCTTCCTCCTTCTCTCCCTGTCTCCTTCCCATCCTCCCTGCATCCCTCTATCCCTTCTTTCCTTATTTTTTCTTTTATTGAACACGGACATCTTCATCTTAAGCGGCTTAGTTTTTTGTGTGTTTTTGTTGTTGTTATGTTTTTTTGATTTGTTTTGTTTTTATCATTATGACCCCTTTCCTGGCCTGCATTAGAAATAGCGTGGCCAGCAGGAGCAGGAAGGTGATCATTCCCCTCTACTCAGCACTGGTGAGGCCACACCTTGAGTACTGTGTTCAGTTTTGGGCTCCTCATTACAGGAAAGATGTTGAGGTCCTGGAGTGAGTCCAGAGAAGGGCAGCAAAACTGGTGAGGGTTCTGGAGCACAAGTCTTAGGAGGAGCGGCTGAGGGATCTGGGATTGTTTAGTCTGGAGAAGAGGAGGCTCAGGGGAGACCTCATTGCACTCTACAACTTCCTGAAGGGAGGCTGTGGTGAAGAGGGATTTGGCCTCTTCTCCCAGGCAACGAGCAGCACACGGGGTAATGGCTGCAAGTTGTACCAGAAGAGGTTTAGATTAGACATAAGGAAGAACTTTTTCTCTCAGAGAGTGGTCAGGCACTGGAATGGCTGCCCAGGGAGGTGGTGGAGGCGCCGTCCCTGGCAGTGTTCAAGAGGCGTCTGGATGACGTACTGTGTGATATGGTTTAGTGCTTGTGGTCGCAATGGTGATGAGGAGACGGCTGGACTAGATGATCTTATTGTTTCCAACCTTGTGATTCTATGATTCTATGATTCGCTTTTACACTTTTTTTTTTTTTTTTTTTTTTTCCCATACTAATTTCTCTCATTTCTCTCTTAATACATTTGATTCAGTGTTTGATATGAAGGAGCCATCTATTCTTCAATATTGGTATGGTATTTTAGGATCTTTTTGTGATAATCATTTCAGGAATGTAATGTTTTAAAACTGAAGCATGCTGTGCAAGCAAAAGAATAGTTACTATTCTCATTTACAAATATGAAAACAGAGTCATAGAGAGAGTTTTCTATTAACAAAAATTCACACAATGATTTATTCAAAGACTTAACAGAGCTTGTGCAGTCTTTTTCTCCACCACTTTATTCTTACAACTATTCTTACAAGAATTTCAATTATAAAAAGGCATACACATAAGCAAAATTATGAATAGAAATATCAGAAAATGGTAAAGAAGGAATGCATCAGGGTAATCAGACTTCAAACAAGTCTATTCATTTTTTGGAATCATTCTGTGTTGTCTCTTACATGAAGTAAAACCCGCTTTATTAAGTCAAATTAACATTGGGAAATGTCTTAAAAGCCTATCAGAATGAATTCAGTGATAACCTCTTAATTTAATGAGAATATAATTCTATAGCTCTGAAAATCTAGTGTAGGCCATTTTACTACTTCTATCATAGTAGTTACAGCAACATAAACAACAATTAGATGACAACACGCAGTAGGCAAATTGCTATTTTCCATTAAAGTAGGCTTATGGCCCTCTTGAGTAAGACTTCTTTGTCTGTAAACTATACAGAGACCAAATTCTGAGACTCAGTTCTGCTAAAATTTAATTCTACATTCTCTTCAGTATTTCTATCTATACTACTAACATAAATCAAAGCAATTTTATGATATGGATTTATATTTTAATGTCTGATGTGGTTATTACTTTAAGTTCTGATTCCATTCAACTATTCTTTTCTTTTTATTGAGATTGCAATGTAAACTGACAGTTTAACTTCTGGATTCTTTTTTCTCTCTTTCTTTGCAGGATTTCGTTCCAGAGGCTATGTCGGTTTTCTGTTGTATTAAGTATGCAATCAGTACATCTGAATTTGTATACATAGTACTGAAAAACATAAAGTGACCCCTCACATACCAGGCCAGAGTTTTTGCATATGCTCTCTCAGAACCATTTATTCAGCACCACTGTTATCATATCCTAGGACTTTAATACAGTAGGGGTGAATTACAGTGATATATTACCTCTAGCAGAAGTACTATCTCAGATTCCCAGCTTTGTCTCTTTCTAGCTGGTCACTTTTACACAAATACCATAGTTCACTACTGCTTTAGCTGTGCTGACAAAAATGTGAGCAGAACCATACTGCAAATCACCTAACAGAAATTATTTGGGTTAAAAAGAATGAATAAAGACCAAAAATCTTCGGAAAGATTTTATTTTTTAAACTTGGATCATTTTGGGATTTTGGTAGCAAAAGTCTGGTAAGTGTTCCACCATAACAAGGGGCACTGAGTGACTTCAGGGTGGAGATAAGAAGGCCAGAAAGTGGAAGGGTATGCAGAAACTCACAAAATATTTTGAATCAAGAAACAGCCAAGTATCTGGCTGTGGAAAATGAGGTGGAAGGTTGTAGAAAAAGCATTAAAAAGGCATAAAAAAGAACATCCATTTTCATATATATTTTAATTAAATAGATGATTTAATTTCCATTTGCTATGCTTTAAAACATCACCGCAGAAAACAGTAGCATTGGGAGAATCCCCCCTTCTCAATAATGGATCAACTGAAAACTTCGTACTTACTATTACCTTTAAAAAATGACAAGGTTTTCAAGAGTCTTACTCTTAATCACAGTGTTATGACAGCAAGATTTTCAAACTAGATAAAAGATTAATTGTTATTGCTTAATTGTTATCATGGCTAGGTCCTTATGGCCATCTTCATTCTGATTATGTCTGCATTTACAGCTGAAGCACTGGATTCCTATCTTCCTCCTAGTTCTATGGTTCGCTTACTTAGTTTTTGTTGGTTTTTTTTTTTTTTTTTACTGCTCCATTTAACTCTCTGCAAATCTTCTACAGAAGATGCTAGCATGAAGTCATATAAACATGAACCAGGATATGCTGTTTGGTTATTATTGTGATGATATTGGCTTTTTTGTTTGTTTTGGCGCTGCTTTTAAATCAAGTAGCATAGTCAGAGCCTCTGTTCTCTGGCTATCCTTGTATGAGGATAAAGACTGCTCTGCTATTCAACTACTAGGGCATGACTTGCTGACGTGTAGCTTATATGCCTAACTGCAGGAAAAAGATTCCCAGTTGAGACTTGTAAGTAAGTTATATGTTCTTGGGCCTGAACAAGGAACACTAGCTTAAATCTCTGAAGTCCTACTGTTCTCTTTTTTTTTTTTTCTTTTTTTTTTTTCCACATCATGCTCTAGTCCTGTCTAGCTTAGTTGGCTTCCTGCTCAGCTGACAATCTTCTGAAAATATATTTCTGGGCACTTTCTGAAAAACCTGTGTGCTTAACTTGGAAAATAAGATTTTCTGGTGCTTAAGGAAAGAGCAGCAAAACACTAAGCCAAAAATGGCCTAAAATACCTCTACTCCAGCTCTGAGTAAACCATAGCTTCCCTCCTACAGACTCCAGAAGCAGGAACATCTTTTGCATGACATCAGGTTTCCAGGGATCTTTAATGAATTCTGTTTTGTGTTTTTATTTTATACTTCAGTTATTGCAGTTAAGAAGGCAGGCATAAACTGATCCTTTCATATTAGCCACAGACTTATTTTTTGAATACAGGAGAAGATATTAATCTTAGCTTATTTAAGAACCAAGTAAAAATCTGCATATTGCTGGATAGTCTTCCTAAGCTCTGTAGTCCACAGAGAAAGAAAAAGTTTTCTTCAAGAATATTTGTGAGTTTGACTTCTGTACTGAAACTCCTTCCAGCTATCCTCTCCAGGGAGTATGTAAGAAGTAATCCTAAACAAAGAATTAAGTGTTGTTATTATTTGAGTCAGATAACTGAAAACAGTAAGCATTAGTGTTCTTCCTATTCCCATGTTCACAGTTCCAAATATTTTAAGAAAAGAAAACGAATGCAACAAGACTCATAATAAAGCATGAATGTTCTTTACTACCTCTAATTCATATTAATCTGACTAGATTTGGCATTAATGGATAAGAAAAATAATTAATAAGAAATAAACAACTAAAAATACCTGGATTGATTTCAAAGTAGTAGAGAATTTAAAAATATACTAAAAAGAATACATTAAAAAATGTATAACAACTAAAAAAGAATTTAAGAAACATACAGAACATTTCAAGGACATTGAGTCAAATTGACTTTCACATTCTGCAAGAATGTCATGAAGCGCAAATTAATCAGCAGAGTGGTTCTCTACTGATTCAGTCTCTCCCTAGTACCTCACTCCTAGCAACTGTGAATATAAAATCCATAGGAAATGATTTATGTAGACATGCTTGTCTACTCTGCAACTTTAATCAGAACTATCTGTTTGGTTTAAATTTATTTTATAAAAAATCTCTTAGCTGCAAAATGAGATTTCTGTTCAAAATCAAAGAGAAACATATCCCTTACCACTTTGTCAGTTCAGAATATCTATTAATCTGGTGGTCACATACATATACCTGAAACAAAGAAAACTCAGATTGAAGTCCCAGCTCTAATAAATGATTAACTCAATCAAATGAAACATGCAAAAGAAGAAATAAAGAGAGGTCTTACAAACTGTCAATGGTTTACGGGCTGGTTAAGCCCGGTTCTGTGACTAGCAGGGTGGAGGGATCTGCGGATTCGCGCCTCCGGAAAAGGGAAACAGGGGACCCCAAAATAATTATGTGTAGCAATTGGTACCTGTTGCTCTTTCACTGGTAGCAACCCCACAACAGATGGATCTTCTGATAGGCCAGGCAAAACAGACAACTCCTTAACACCTTCTGTGTCTACAGCAGCTATTCCAAAAGCCCATCAATACCCTTTGGGATCCTTAAAATATCCCCTTCTAAGGTAATCAATACCAAGTATACATGGAGCCCCTGGACCAGTCACAATAGGGTGCTTTTGCCAGTCTTTACCAGTGAGGCTGATTTTGGCTTTCAACATAGTCAGCTCTTGGGAACCCCCAGTCACCCCATGAATATAAATTGATTTTGTCCCTTGGTGACTTGAGGACATTAGAGTGCACTGTGCCTGCATTCTCCACCAAGAATGTCAATGGTTTATGGGCTGGTTTGGTCCTTTTCTGTGACTAGCGGGGTGCCAGGATCTGCGGATCCGTGCCTCTGGAAAAGAGAAACAGGGACCCCAAAATAATTGAAAACAGCAGCAACGATCTGAGGTGAAACCAACTGTTTACTAAATATGGTATCAAAATATAATGAGAGAGTGTGTCTGAAAGGTGGATAGGCCTCACCACAATGCTGAGGTGAAATGTGCAGTCCAGTTGAGCTGATGAAGAAAAGTAGATGGAGAAGAGCAGAGGAAGAAGCATATATGAAGAAGCTCAGGAGAAGAATCAGTTGACCTTGCTAGGAGTTATATTCCTTACTGACCGCAAAGCCCCCTGGGAATTTAGTTCTTCTTCTCCTCCAGACAGGCACCCAGAACTTGAGCATCAACAGTCAAACCCCCAGTGCATTACATGATGTGGAATACCGATAACCAAAAAACATAAAACCATGAGACAAACAGTCTCACATTAGTGCAATTTCAGACTCTAAGCAAATTCTTCATCTTATTAATATATGATGAGAGGTAGCCCCACTCTTCACTGTAGGTACTATCTTTTATCTTCTGCAGAAATTTGTGACTGTATAACAACTGCATAGCATAATCAGAAAGTAGCACTAGCACATACAGTCAAATAAAATAATGATAATAACACAAAAGTTATTGCATTAATTTAGGTGAGAGCTTAGCACTTTTTTGGATGTATTTAAACATCACATTGACAAAAATAAAGGCCTATGCCTTGCAAAACTTAACTAGTGCTGTATTTCTCCCTGATTGTGAATACTGTTTCATTTAGGTACTCCCCCTGCAGCTGACCATAGACATCACTTTTGTACGTTGCTGACAATTATGTTCCTGGTGAGTGTAAGAGCTGTTTTCCTATGCATTTATTGTTTAAGTTATATATGACATTCTTCTGCAACATTAATTAAAAAGTAAAAATAAAATCTTAAAAATGTTCACAATTTTGGAAAACTTTCTTGCTCATTTCTGACTATACAGCAATGATCTGTTTTACAAGTTACCTTCAATAATTAATACTTAATTTGTTGAAATGTACTTTTAAAAGCAATTTTCTATTCAACAACTTGGGTAATTACAGTGGGAAATGATTGATAACAACAGTTGATATTAAATATTGTACTGCTAATCATCATGCAATCTTGCATACAGTTATTCATTAGTTACTTCTTTAATTTGAATAGCTGACAATTTACAAGGAATGCTTCAGTTACATGAATTATCATATTTTTTGTTCCCAAGGGAAGCCCAGCACTTCATTAGACCAGAATCATTTCACATTACTTTTCTTTCATTTTTCAACAGCCAAGTGCTTTGATTTGAAAGTTCTGTAGCTGTAGTCAGGGAAAATATTAGGTTTTTCATTGTCAAATAACTCTATGTAATATTTGTACAGTACAAAGGCACTTCAGGAATAAACAAAGTCATATTGTTATACACTGTTCTGACATTAATAAACACGCACTTGTGGTCTCCAAGAGAACTTTGTGCTTCTGTGTCAGATTCTGGGAAATGATGCCATGCCCCCATATTTGTTTGTAGTATTAGCTGACTGCTAGAGTGGCTGTAGATGTCATTTACTTTGTAAACTACTTCACTTTATCACCCAGGGGCACATCATGATGTTTTAACACTGAGTCTTACACACATTCTCAGACATTTACATTTGGTGAGTCTTCCAAAAAGTTTAAATATGAAATATACTAAATCAGTTTCATTAATGAGGGCTATAATTGTTTTGAAAGAAACTTGTTGCTATTTGGTGGAGACAGTACATTCCCTATGAAATATGGAAACATCTGTCTTATGGAATCTCATTATATGTTAATGCAGTGACACATTCACTGTGTAAAAACTGTTCTTAAAAGTCTTGTTTCAATTCCATGGTCATTATAAATGCATTTCCTCATGTGCATATGTAACTAGACACTGATGGAGATACTCACAGACTTACACCCTTTACACAAAAATTGAGCTCTCAGAACACTGGTATTATAGCCCCCTGAAATTTACCCCACATCTCAGCTCCTGGTAATGCACTGCTGTTTACAGGCAATCAGCACTTTTCTCCCTGTTGCTCAAGAGTTAATGACCTTATCACTGCCCTCCTTGTTATCTTCCCCCCATGCACCACAGGGCTAACTGCTCTTATCTCTGTAATCTTTCGACTCAGAATATTTGTTTCCAGAATGGATTTAGCTCGAAGTTTTTCTCCAGATTTCTACTCCCTTAGTTTCAGACAGTTTTTATATCTGAAAGAATGTGTGTATTTTCTGTTACCACTGACTACATCCCCTGGAAAGAGAAACTCATCAAGAGCTTCTGAGAGCCACAAGGACAACACATGAAATCATAATTTTGGAGGAACGTGCTTTGTTCACCTATGACAGTAGCAGTTCATCTTAGATCAAATTCAGAGTCTACTGGGGACTTATTCAATAGTATTTGCTTTACACAGGCTTGTGTATGCCTTAGGCAACTAAAAAAGTTTTAAGTGATGAAGCAAGCATTTCAAAGAAATTGATATGAGGTATTGATTCAACTTCTTATGTTAACTTTAAAGAAGCAAATATAATTACATAAAATACCAGTATCTTGCATGTATATTATATACAACCACAGTTGCAGGGCTTGGAAGGGACCTCAAGACATCATCTAGTCCAACCCCCCTGCAAACACAGAGGTATCCTACAATAAGTCACACAGATAGGCATCCAGGAGGGTCTCAAATATCTTCACAACGAGACTTCACAACCTCTCTGGGCTACCTGTTCCAGTGATCCATCTACCTTAGCCTTACTGTATAGAAGTTCCTGTTATTACGGAACTTACCATGCTCAAGTTTTAAGCCATTACTTTTTGTCCTGTCGCTACACACTACTGAGAAAAGCCTGGCCTCATTCATTTGCCTCCCACCTCCCTTTAGATACTTATAAACATTTATCCAATCTCCCCCATTTGATAGTACCACACTATCAAACAAAACACCATGAAACCATTTTTGACTTTTAGAGTACTGTTAGCTATATCCCTCATAAAAAACATTCCCTTTATTTTATTTTCTCTAACATGGAAACAGAAAATGACTGGTACAGAAGGTAACAGGATTACCATTTGCTACTGACAAGCTCAGTACTATAGTATCACACGATCTGTCAGAAATAGAAAAGGAAATTTCATTCTACTGAGAGCCTGATATTTCCATTTTTTTAATGGAAGAACATAAAACTTATCACTAGTTCTGTTACTTTCTGAGTACTTCATTAAAAAAAAAAATCCACTATTCTTATGTGTATAAATAGAACTTATAGTCTTTTTAATTAATTTCTACAGTTCTCATTAATGTCTTTTCATCCTATGCACTTGGAATCACTAGCTATGAGAGCACAAAGACAGTACTACAATAGCAGTGGAAGTACTTGCAAGGAAGTCTGCTTCTCCGCACATATAAGCATAAAGTAGAAGCAATTCCCCCAGGATATCAGCAGAATCCCAGTAATGCACCCATAGAAGAAAATAAGAGAGCTTACAGATCAGGTCCTAAAACTTTACCAAAATTACTTTCCTTGCTCATTTATTTTCCCTATAGAAAACAACTCCCACCTCCTGCAACACTAACAATTTTCTCTTTGTCTCAGTCAGCAACCATTACTTCTTGAGCTTTTGTTCTGCAACTCTATCACTAGTTTATTGGTCTTTTAAAAAACACTTTTATATAGAAACTTTAGTGCAGTTATTAAAACTCGTTCAAATTTTTTAACTTACCCAATTGACACACTCCTCTATATATAATCTTCAGGATTTTTCTACCTATACTCTCTTGGCTTTCATTTTCCTCTTGTGTCTTCATCTCTTAAAATGATCTTTTCTAACTCCTTACTTCTCATAAAATTGTGCACAGGACATCTTACTCCAAATAAAGTAATTTCTCATTTCTTTGGGACACCAAAAAAGAAAAATCTATAGCACACTAAAAATTATGCAAACTCTGGAGCTAAATTGTCTTAGTTTATATTTTATCTGGAAAACCAGTGCTTAATACTAAGATTTTGCGTAGAAAAGTTAAATCTATTACATTTCACGGGCCATTTGAATGTAAAGAAGATGCTGTATTATTAAAAATCTCTCCTCCCCTCCCCACCTCCTCCCCTCCCCTCACCCCCCCCCCCCCTCCCGTCACCCTCCCCCCTTCCCCTCACACTCCCTTCTCCCCTCCCTTCCCCTCCCCTCCCTTCCCCTCCTCTCCCTTCCCCTCCCCTCCCCTCCCCTTGCCTTTCTTGCCTTTTCTTACCTTGCCTTCCCTTGCCTTGCTTTTTTTATTTTCTTCTCTTTTTCTTCAATCTGTTGTCTGCTTTTCTAGGCAGCTCTTTGCTATGACCAAGCGTCACAAAAGATATTCGACCCCTTCTAAATATGTTTTGTATTCTCCTATGGGCAATACCTCTCATATCTATTTTGGTATTCTTCTTACAAGTCCTGGGCCTCTTCCAGACATAGAATTCAAGTCTTTTACATTGGATTATATGAACAAAAAATATATATTGACTAGCCTAAAATAGTGAGTCCCATTTGCATTTGTAATCCAATCATGATTTGGATGGGTTGGATGTAAGAACTGAAAGGCTAATATATTTATCCACAACATCTGCAAGCTCCTGGTACTTGCTGTTCTGAAACTGTACGAGTAAATATTAAACCACTTGTTTGAACTCAATCTCACAGTTCTAAAGCTTTTATTATTTTGGGCTTCAGACTTATGGCTGCTTGACTCCAAGAACTGTTAACTACTGAATAATTGACACCTATTGGCGTATGAGTAAAAGCACATTTTTGATTTCATCCCAAGACATTTTCCTATCTGGGTTAAACACAGCATTAACTAGACAAACAATCCTGAATCTAAAAAACAAACAAACCAAAACAAAACGAAAACACAAAAAACAAAAAACAAAATATAAAACAACCTCAGATCTCCTTATCTATTCCAGACTATCTTACTTTATTAATCATCAACATTCTCCTCCGAAAGCACATAGCATGCACAAGCATAAATGGTAAATGTCAAAACTGATCTATTATTGCTCAGTATACTATCCTTCCTTCCTTTCTCTTCCATTTCTGTTCAACTGAAAATAAATTCACTAACCATGCTTAAAATGTTCTACAGTGACATATTTTCTTTTTTGTATGAGAGTCTTTTTCAAGTGCAGAAGTCAGGTGAGTCATTACTGCCAGGTCCCTCCTCTTCGTAGTTTCCAAAGGGATGAAAAGAGAGGATGATTGCTGTAAGAATACTCTTTCACACTGACCATATCCAAGTGTAATTCTCTATGGTGCTGGACTAACAGTTGACTAACAGAAATGCCTCCAGTGAACAGTATGGTAGTATTAAAATTCTTTTCATAGACAAAAATTGTGCTGACAGCAGAAATAATTTTAAAACTAATTGTCTTAGTTTTACCAGATGCTTTAAAATAATAAAAACAGAAGGAAATGTCTTTCTGTTGAGCTTCGCTGTCTACCACATTGCTATTGATTCTAAAATCACAAACTCATCTCAGGAGGAAAAAAAAAAGAAGAAGAAGAAGAAAATATGTAATTAAGACTAGGCTACCTGCCTGAACTTATTCATTCTTGTTAATAAAAAGTTTTGGCATAAAGCCATTCAGAAGGACTCCCACTTTCATGAATTACAACTAAGTCAATCAACTTGCATTCTTGTTCATTCTTGATACAATTAAAATTTTGGACTTTTGAACATTACTTTTTGTCAGAGATAATTGGAAAGTTCTGCAAACTGCCCGATGCAGAAATTAGCAGCAGAGGACCTGCAACAATTCAGGAAAGCAAAAACCACAAAGGATTTAGGGTTGAAGTTGTACTTGGTGTTTATAAAATTGTATCAATCTAATTTGATTTCTTTCAACATTCATATTTAACAGGTTTTTATTATTATTTCATATTCACTACTGATTTTTAAGCTTAGCATTGTGACCTTCAGAGCTCAAATGAGCTCTTAGCATGGACTTGTAATTGACATTTTAATGAGCACCATTTCATAATCTCTAACAGTACAAAAGAAAAGGTAATTGGAAACTAAGGGAAAAATTCTTGATTAGTCACAATAATGATCTCTCTAAGAATGTTGAAATTATCAACCCTGAGATCAAATGCATGATTGAAATAGGCAAGTTATGGATGAAAGTATGAAACGACTTGTAAAAATGACAGTCTTCAAAAAAATACTGATCTCTAAAACTACAGTTTGAAAACTGACTACAAAAGTAAGGAGAATTCCAGGTCAAATTTGGACTGACAGCACAATGATGGCTACAGAAACAGAAGTAACCTCAGCCAAGCCCTTGCATATGCCTTGAGATCCTTCACTCTAGAGAAGAGATAGAGTATTCTCTGTGTTGAATCTTCATGCTTCAATAACAATTTTTTTGGTGATTCACTCTTTTCTGCACATCTGGAAGAAAGGAACAGCATTTTCATCAAATTCTGCACTTGACCAGCTCTAGGATTAAATCATACTGTTTATTTGAAGAGGGTCACTTGGCCACTAGTTTTCACCATAATAATATAACTCACTTGCAGATGATAATGATTTTTAAACTGTATTATACTGTGGTGCATCCTTCCTTGTCTTTATCAACTTTGGGGATGGGTTAATGCCACCTATACCAATGTTTTTCCACTGTATCATGAGCTTCTCAAGGAATTCTGTGCCCCATTTCTTCTGTACTTGCAGGATGAATGGAGTGAAGGTTGATTAATTTTGTTAGCTCTAGGCTGTAAAGAGAAATGCAGCATATGCTAGCCAAAGGAGTTTATCATATTGTGAACAAGACAATAAACTCAAAAACACAATAATTTTCTTCATTTGTGTTGAATGAAGAATTTGTTCTTCATTCTTGTTCTCAAGCTGGACCTCACAAATCAAAGGGCACAACTCTTGGAGATTGCAGAGCCAAGTGATTGCAAAGACAAGCTTCAAAGGTTAGCCCAGATGTTGTCACAAAAACAAACCAAACCAACCAGCCATCCAACCAACCAACCAAACAAACAAACAAAAAAAGAAGTAACTGATAGCTGCTGTTATTTAAAAAAAATGTAACATCAATTCCAAGAGGTGGTAGAGGCCTGGCAACACAGGGACAGACATGACGTTGGCTTCACTGTACATGTGGGGAGAATTACTAAAGGAGGTAAGCAGTCAGACTAAAGAGGAAAGCAGTGAAAACATAAATGAAAAACAACAGAGTAACTAGGCAAGCAGAAAAAATAAAGAATGATCACCTCACAGAGCATTACCTTAACTGTAAAATTCAAAGAGCATTGTCTTCCACTTATTTTGTAACAAAATAATTTGAATGGTATAGCAGCCTAACAAATGTAACATAGCAGAAGAGAAATGGTACAATAGTCTGAGGAATTCAGACTATTGTTTCAGGCATGCTATCTTTTGTTTATGAATGAGTAGAGTGAAAATTACTAAGCACTGTGTTATACTGCGATGCAAGGAGGGCTATAGTCTGCTTAATGTTTCTGAGGCCAGGCGATCCAAACTGCCTCAAGTTCACAGTTTTCTCACTCATGTTCCCCATAGAGAAAACTGATTGCTTCCATAGTATCTGGCAATAGACTCTGTCTCTTCTGGCCCATGACACACTCATTAAGCTGAAGTATGAAGTATAAACTGAAGTATGATGTTTTGTGATCTTTTTATTTTTTTTTTTTCCAATGTAGACCATCATAAAGTAAAGAGAGGGCTGATTTCATCATAGAGGACTGATGTTTTTATTGCAAGAAGCTGAAGGTATGTGTTAAATGTATTAGAATACAAGATTATTCAAAGCCTTTTGAGATAGCAATATCTTCAAAAGGAAAAGTAAACCAAATCCAGGGCATGATCATTTATACTGCTTTCACTTCAGTCCATTAAGTGATGTTCATAAGTATGCTCAAACCTTATCACAGAATCATAGAATTGTTGGAGTTGAAAAGGAAGTTTAACAGTCATCCAGTCCAACTTCCCTGCAATGAAGGACACCTACAGGTGATCAGGGAGCTCAGAACCCCGTCCAGTTTAACCCTGAATGTCTCCAGGGATGGGGCATCCACCACCTCTCAGGACGTTCTATTCCACCTTTACTGTGAAAGCACTTCTTCCTTATATCCAATCTAAATCTCCACCCTTTTCGTTTGAAACCATTTCCCCTTGTCCTGTCACAATAGACCTTGCTAGAGACTGTCCCCTTCTTACTTATGGCCCTCCTATAGATACTGAAAGGATAGTATGTCTCCCCAGAGTCTTCTCTTCTCCAGGCTGAACAGCTTCAGCTCTCTCATCCTGTATTATAGGGAGGGTGTTCTATCATTTGGATCCTTTTTTCAGCTATCCTCTGAATGTGCTCCAACAGGTCCATGTGTCTCCTATACTGAGGAGTCCATATCTGGGAACAGTACTCCAGGTCTCACCAGCACAGAGTTAGAAGGGCAGGATCATCTCCCTAAACACACTGGCTGTGTCTCTTTTAATGCAGCTCAGAATATGGTTTGCTTATAATTGAGAGAGGTCATTAGAGCAGTCTTACAGACAAGGAGTGAGCTGAGAGGTAATTGTAGTGAATGACTGGGATCAAGTACTTGGACTTCTTCCCTAGCTCTCTTTTGTTCAGCAAACTAGATGAGCCCTGGTATTTATCAGATCCTGAACCATATTGTTTAGTTTCCTTATAAAGATGAATTCTGGCTTCCTGAAAACACCTATTTCCACAAAATGTTGTCGGAAAACAAGTTATCTGAAGACATTCACTATTTGGCCAAAATTACTGTACATAAAGAAAGACGTTCAGAACTACTTCACATATCCAGATGACCATTAAGATGGTAGGAATGGTATTTTCCCCTTGGGTGTCTGTTAGCCCAGAGTTTATTATGTTTGCAAACTCTTCTGCTAGCTTACACAAGGCAGACTGGTCAGTTCTTGGGGTGGAGGAAGAGAAACAAAAATTTCTGGTTTTTCTTCACTATTTTATTTGGTCATATGTATCATATCTTTTATCTGCTATGAAATAACAGAAACCTGTGATTTGAAACTTACGAACTTCACTACTTCTGCTACCACATAACAGGATTTTCACCCAATCTATTTTTCCTGGCTTTATTGCAAACACAAGGGAGGAGAAGGAAGAGCAGAGGAGGGAAGTTGAGAAATATAGTTACAGTTATTGTATGTGTTCCTATCACAACTACCAGACTGTAAGCCTTTACCCATGCTGGTGACTATTAGAAAATAGTGCATGTCTTCAGTGATGAACCTGACATTGATTTTTTTGCAGAAAACATGCAGATGATGAAAAAAAAAATTTGAGTGAAGTTCATAGTTCTGATGGGACTGAATTTCATCCATATTAAAGGGTTTCAAAAATAAAAATTAACCAAGACAAATATCATCTTGACTCAATGATTTTAATTTTCTTTAGAACTGGAAAAAAAATATTCACAGTATCCACTGCTTATAATGAAGGATAATACAAGTTTCTTCTGAAAACTTCATTAACTGAATTAATCAGATGATTCTGTTTTATAACAGAATCACTAATTAGACAGATCTATTTTTTCATTCGGTTTCTTGGTAAAACAGTCTTTTTTTATATTGTTAAGTTCTTGAAAAAAAGACATTACTTCTGTCCTAATTCAACATAGAAGTGTAGAGACACTTTTGAAAAAGCTTATAGTAGTTTAACAAAATGGATAACCTATCTGCATTAGGTAGGCCCAAATGTTTCCAGAGCAGTGATTGGGAACTCTATTTCTTTGTTCCCCTGAGTTAATTCCATGTGAAAAAAAATGAAACAATTCCTGATAATAACAATCTTAATCTCCCTCGCAATTCCAGACGTCTCCAGAAATCATTCCTTCCCTT
This sequence comes from Lagopus muta, assembly GCF_023343835.1. Lineage (NCBI taxonomy): Eukaryota > Metazoa > Chordata > Aves > Galliformes > Phasianidae > Lagopus > Lagopus muta. The sequence goes on from NC_064433.1 coordinate 163,027,696, forward strand.
GTATTCACTGGTACTTACAACACTAAAAAATGTGGATTAATGCAATTGGAGGAGGGTAGAAAAAATATTTATGATAAAAGACTCTGAGAAGATGTGCTAAGAAACAAAATGGAATGATAGGTTAGAAAGTACATGGCATTCTTATCTATAATGACTACCATAGAAAACTGTTAGCATGATTCTTTATACCTACGTTCTTCTACCACCAAATAAACAGATGTGTATTTGAGCAGATTTAGATATAAGGAGATTATAAACTATGTCAACTATTGTTTGTTCATGCTTAAGTCCTGATGTGATCAGCTCACCGTTCTCCTAAAAAACTGCCAAGATCTGATTAGAACTGGATTACTTTGTGAAAACAGACCTTTTTTTTCCTCAACCAGAGCGCTTTTGCCAATGTCTACAAACTAATACTTACTTTGTAAGAGGGAAACAGAAATTCTTATGAGTTATCTTTAGCCATGTGAAAGCAATCGGTATGATAAGAAATGTTAAAAATTAAACTTTTGGTTCCTTCTTAAGTCTTATGGTAGTGATATGGATATTTATGAGCATGAAGATTCACTATGACATTTTAGGTAACCTTTTCTCTAGGCTTATTATGTCTTGTGTAATATATAAGAATGGGTCAAAATAACAAGGATGGCAAAAGTTTTGGAAGCTTACATAGTTATTAAAACAAAACTGTGTTTTCCTAACATCATAGTGTGTGCCCTGTATTCTGTTTGGTTACTAGGATCTCAGAATATATCAGAATTCTAGAATTCTAAAAAATGATATTATGGCCATATCTCTGACAGCTACTATGAAAAAAAAAAAACACATTTTTGTAGCCATGTATACACAGATGGGTGAAGACATTCAAACTCTTCCGACCTCACTTTAAGCTAACGAGAAGCATGCCAGTGCAAGTCCAGGAAACTAATTTATTAATGTGTTCAAAATAGTGCTCTGCATCTCAGTACAGACCTATTACTTTCAATGGAATAAAGTCCCAACTCTTTCATTTAGGAACAGCCTAATTCACAAAGCTATTTTTCTAATTCTGAGGTGCTAAGTAGAAACTACGTCAAAAATAAAACAACTACGGGAAAGGGTGGAGTATGAAAACTATTCTCCAGGTAGCTTATGCTTGTTTAATCATACCAAAATTGCTTGTCTTTCTACATTTTTCTCTCTTTAGATTTTAAATCGTATTGTATATGCTACATGTTTCATTCCAAAACCAAAGGCTGCCAAGGTTTGAACAGTAGCCATGAACTGGAATTACCTTGCACATAATGAATAGATACCTGTGTTTGTCTTATTAATACTACAAATGGTCCACTTAAACAAATGTGCCACCACCTGCTGCTTAGACAAACATCTAGTCACAAGTTCATCTGAGACAAAACAATCTCTGTTGATGGTAAGATCCTCATATGAATAGTATTTGACTGCAGCTTAAGAAGGACAGAATGAGTCTAGAAACACAAGGACATACCTTTAGGAAAATAAAGAAGCTATTCTCTTATACACTTTTTTTTTTCTTTTTTTTTTTTTCCCTGCAGAGAAAGCAGGAGAAAAGAATAAAGCTAATAGCAAGAGAGCAAAATCAATATGAAACAAAATAATGTCCCCCAAATGGTAAATTAGAAATATTTGTTTCATATATTCATATATCTCAGTGTATTTCTTTTCAAAATTAAAATCAAAATTAAAAATGACTAAAATAAAGCAGAAAAAAAATGTTTACCTTGAAAACAATAAAACATCTCATCTGACTCATCATCTCAAAAGGAAACTACAGCTACATATACCTTTGATAATAACATTTCCTTATACTTTATTAGGACATGTAGTGACGAGGGGAAATGGTTTTAAACTGGAAGAGGGTAGATTTAGACTAAATATCAGGAAGAATTCTTTATTGTGAGGATGGTGAGAGGAGGAGAGAGAGGAAGAACAAGTTGCCCAGTGACGTTGTGCATGCCCCCCTCCCTGGAAGCATTCAAGGTCAGGCTTGATAGGCTTTGAGCAACCTGGTCTAGAGGCAAGTGCCCTTGCCTGTAGCAGCGACTTGGAACTAGGTGATCTTAAAGGTCCCTTCCAACCCACATAATTCTATGATTCTATGATTCTATGATTCTATATTAAACAATCCAGAAAACAATATTGACTCCTGGGCACTACACTAGTGACAAGCCTGCATCTAATCTTCCTGTTAGTGATCACAACTCTTTGTCAGTTGAACCCTATTTCAGTTCATTTAACTGTGCATTTATCTAGTCTCACTTCACTATTTATTTTGAGGATGTTCCTCCTTCCTGATCTACTGAAAGATACAGGTGGAATTTTCTTTCTTGCAGTCCTCAGAAGCTTCATTCAATCACCATGACCTTTCAAATATATTTGACTATGACTTCACAGTGACTGGACATCTCCTTCAGTGCTCATCCCTACATCCCTTCAAGTCCTGTGCTCTGAGACTTGTGTTTATATATATGCAAGTGCATGTGCAAGCATTCTCAAATGACATTCATGAATGCTTAACAGTCAGCACGTTTTAACAGCCTAAGAAAATCTATTTACACACAACAAACAGCATAGTAACTTCTGGTAAAATACATTACCACTTTGTTTCTGTATATCTCCATGTCATGCTCATGGTTTTCCCAAGGTAATTTGTTCAAGAAGCAAGAAGTCATTCCTAAAATCTAGTGTCACTATGCGCCAAAAGGGACCCTATCACTGGCCCCATGGTGTTGCTGGTGGTGCCTGTGGGAGAGATTTAAGAAAGGGAAAACTGCTGTGCAACAGCAGCTGGGAGAGAAAAATCATAAAATGAGAGAGAAAGGGCCTATGAGGCACCAAGATCAGTGTGGAAGGAGGGCAGGAGGTACTCCAGGCATGGGGCAGAAGCTCCTTTCAGCCCAGGAGAGGCCCATGGAGGAGCAGGCTGTCCCCCTGCAGCCCATGGGCACCACACACCACACAGCAGATCTTCATGCACACCCAGGGAGGAGCCCATGGTGCAGCAGTGGATGAGGTCTGAAGGAGGCACAGCTCATGGATAGCTCTGCAGGAGCAGCCCCATGGGCTGGAGCTGCAGCCTATGGGGAGGAGCCTGTGGTGGGTCAGGAGGGCTGGGGGAGCTGAGCCCATGGAGAACTGTGTGGGGCAGCTTCTGGAGGATGGGCCCTATGGTATGGAGCCATGTTGGAGCAGTGTTTCCTGTGGCAAGCCCATATAAGATCAGTTTGGGAAGGATGGCATCCTGCAGGTAGGACCACATGCAGGGGCAGAGATGAAGTTTTATGGACTGATCACAGTCTCCACTTCCCATTTCCTGTTCCCTTCAGGGGAAAGGAAGTAAAACAGGAAGGAGCTTTTTTTATTTGTTTTTATTTTCTCACTGCTCTGTTAGTAATAGACAATATATTTTATTAATTTCCCTATTCCGAGTTTCTTTTAACTTTCATGCTGAGTTATATACCTATCCTTATTTCAATCTTTGAGAACTTTCCTTTTTTCCTTCTTTTTTTTTTTTTTTTTATCCCCTCTTTATCTGAGAAAGAGAACTGACAGAGCTGTGTGTTGTTCACCTTCCCACCAGGTTGAAACCACAACAATCTGATGTCTGTTTATAACCGCCAAAATTTCTGTGTAAAATAAAATGTACCCATGATATGAAAGCAACTTATTTTTCTGACAATTTTTATTTCCTTTTCTCTATCTGTAATGCATTTTTGTCCCTGTATTTCCCCACTCCTTCCCAAGCTTCATTTTTTTCTCTACATCCTCTTCTCACTCCTATTCCTCCTTCTCTCTCATTGCTGTACTTTATCATTCTCTGTCTTTGTCTGTTGAAGAGCTCTCTGTCTCTTAAATGTCGTTGTCATGATAGGCATTTTTTAAAGTATTTTACAAAAGGGATTTACTTCACAATATTTCCTAAGCTGTGTGGATATGTACATGTCAGAATGATGTCTCTTGCTGTCATTTCTGTGCCACTGCTCTATGCTATATACTTTAAGATTTAGTTCCTGAAAACTGAGATTTTCCTAATTTAATCCATTTATAGCCTGTTATCACATCCGCTTTATCTTTTTCCTAACTTTTTCTTCTTTGTGCATATTTGAACGAAAAATTAATGTAAAACATCATTCTCCATATCATAGTTCTTCAACTGATAGTATTCTCACCACTTTCATTGCAAATCAAATGTAATAGCACAGTGAATAAATATATTTCTGACAGACACATCAAATGCTTCAGAGTAACCCTTCCATTTAATGCACAGTGCAGAGGTTTTGAACTCTGCAACTACCCCTGGGAACTATGCAGAAACTCTGTATAATGCTTCAGAAGTGTGGTAGTAGAAGTAATACAGCTGAGTTGTGCTTCTTAGTGAAACTTCTAAACATTTTGTTGTGGAATATGAACACTAATACCTTTGGTCTTATTCTCTAACTGTAAGGAGCCTTTCTTTCTTTGTTTTCTGCTCCAAAATGACCTGTCTTTACCTGCCCTATTTCCTTTCAGTTCGTTTTATTCTTTCCTCATTGTAAAAAAAAAATCAGAACATCTGGGTTAAAAATAGATTATTCTAATAAGTACTTTGAAGTTAAACTGTGGATGTGAGCTCCTTTTCAGTCACCTGCATCCACATGCAGAAATGACAATGAAAATTACATCTTTTCTGTACCTACCGTAACAATTCTTTCTGCCTTACACAACGATATTAATAGATTGTCTCAAAGAAAGATTCATTTCATTTAACTTTAGATTCCAAAAGCTGTGCACCTCGTCCAAAATTGCTGTTCCTGACCCTCTCCTTATTCGATGAAAAGAGATTGGCATATCCTGAGGACAGTTTAGATGACATGATAAATACAGTGGCTATGTCCCTATTTTTCATTGAGTATCTGTGTTTGCTTGAATGTGATACTAAATTAATACATGGCTAAAGCTAGATGAGAAAAGTTTTGCATTTATTATCTTCAGACATACTGGTAGTGTTCACTATTTACTGTGGTTGTATACTGAGACTCTAGGCCATTCTGTAGCAAATTCCAGTGTATACTACAAATAAAGAGGAAAAACAGGAAATATATATAAATACATATATACACATATGAATAAAATATGTGTTTGTAAAAACACCAGAAAAATAAAATTAAGCCTACCTATATGATTCCGTCTGTTACGTTAGAAGCTGAACTTTATTTTAACTTATATTAATCAAAATGTGCTTTATAAACTTCTCATTGCAGTCCTAATTATAGTCCTTACAGATTGCATTGTCTTCAAGCAGCTCAGGTACTGCAAGGGGAAAGCCTCGTCAGGGAGAATGTTATTCCACAATATTCATGGTCTGGCAGTCTCTTTTCAGCAGAAGGCCTTGTTTCCTCCATGTGACTTTTTCTTGAACTTTATTCTGGTAGTATTATCATTCTGGTATGACATTTCGGACTGGAGTTATCCTGGATTATTGGTTTATGTTAAAAAGATGCACCTTGGTTCAAGACTTTTGAGCATATTTTTTTTTCTTTAGGAACTAGTCATATGAGGCACTTAAAGTGGCACAGAAAGACAACTTTTAAAACACAGGCTTGTGAATTAATTTACGGAATGTGTCGACCTCACATGTATCTACATGTATTCTATCAGCCCAGAGCTGAGACATGTCTCTTAATTTCCCCTCTGATTTGGAAGACTCATGTTTACCTGCTGACATCATATTCTCTTTCCTGGATTTGCCTCTATTTGTTTATTCCTAAAGCTGAACTTTATGAGGTTTTGGAGTCCCTTATTTATTGGTCAGCCATTAAAAATTCCAGCCATTCTATCCTAAAAAGAGAAAAACCTGAGATGCCTTCCTGCAAACAGATTTCCATTCACTGGAGATTTTATGTTTCATGGCCTTTTTTTCTCAGTAAACAGAGTAATTTTTGTGTAATTGTTGGAAGCCAAGAAGATTAATGCCAACAGATAATCTGCAAGGAATACATTACATATAAAAATAATTACCTGTATAGACTTTTAGTAATTGCTGTCATCTAACAATCTTTTCACAATAATTACTGTATTAGTGAGATATGGAGAGGTGGACAAAATAAGAAGAAGCAACTTTTCATGCATGAAGTTAAATTTCACATAAGAAATAATGTTTCATATATTTAATTAATAATTTTAATTATCTAGTTGTAATCAAACCAAACAGTTGGTTACAGAATAGATACTGTAACCTTAAATTCTTAACAAAGAATTCAGTTTGGTAAAGACACTTTCCTATACTGGATCAACTCTTAATGGTGAAAAACTGAGAAGTTTACAATATAGTTAAAGCAGAAATCTTGAAAGTAAGTGTGAAGGATATAATACCTTGTAAAGTAGACAATGGTTCCCAAAATATCCATGACACTTTGCAATGCCTAGCAATGCCCTATAGGTCATGTAGCCTTTATAACATCCTTAAAAAGAAAGTATTCGATTTTTTGTGAGAATAATACATTTTATTCCTGTGGCATATATCTTTCAACATAATCAGCACATTTTCCCCCAGATGCAAACAAAGGACCTTAACTAAGGCATCAGTGTTACTGTGCAAAGAAAAGACAAAATTGAAGGTGTTTTTTTTCTGAGAGGCCTGTGAATTCTGAGAATTATATAAATTAGGAGACTTGATGCTGGGGATTGTGCATTGTGCATTTAATTTTTGAACATTAAAGGCAGTGGAAATCTTTTGTTGAGTTCAGCCATGCATTTTCTTTGGAGAGTTTTTGGATACCACCTGTGCTTCTCACATTTGCCTTATACAGAAATTTTTGAACGTTGAAAAAAAAAGTTGTGAGCTTTAGGTAATAGACGCTTAAAGATTTGATGGCCATAATTTCTGAATGTACTTTTTTCTCCTAGATTTACCTAGTTAAGGAATATTCCAGAAAACAACAACAACAACAACAACAACAACAACAAAAAACACAAGGAGCAAGATTTCCTGAGTGAAAATAAACTCAAAGCCAATATGGCACATGAAGTCTTCCCCAGACCTCTCTAATTCTGGATTAAGCACAGTATTTTTTTCCTCAATCCTCTTATTTCAAAGTTATCCATTTTTCTGTAACATTTTTAAGTCTTCATGTATTTAAAATTACAGGGCATTTATTGTTATGCATGTGCAAAATACATTTATTTTATATATATATATATATTCATCAAATTCATAATTTGCAGTGCTAATAATGTTATAAATATTGTAACAGGAGTTCTCCAAGACCACTTCATCAAATCTGCGAAGAAAAGTCAGATATGAGAAAAAAAAGTCCTGTCAGAACAAAGTTGGGCAGGAAGAGTAGCTGTTTCAGGAGAAAGGAAGATCCATGATATTGTACAAAAAAACCATGGTTCTTTTGTGACATATACAGAATACTAAATAATGATGAGTGAAAACATGATAGTCATATCACAGGGCCAGGAGGTCTATGGTTACCCAAAAGCCTCCTTTAGTATAACACATAGAAAGGAATCAGAAAGGCTCTAGGTCTGTTTGAGGGAACAGTCTATGAAAGATATATAGTAGAAATTGACCTGAAAAAAAAAAAAAAAAAAAAAAAAAAAAAAAAAAAAAAAAGAGCTCTACAATAACTATTAGTGTGTCAGTATTCAGAAGATGTGAGAACAGGAATGAGAAGGACAGTACTCATTAGGGTGAGAATTGGTAAGGTTGTATAGAATAGAATATTTGACAGTTTACATTTCAGTACATCACACTGAAATACTCTCATCTTTTTAGAAGAATGTAGGAAGTGAGTAACTGCTGACATTGATCTAAATTCTCCTTCTCCGAGAATATATGTACTTACACTGCCTAGGATAAAAACATCTGAGGAATATAAACTTTACCTTTTACTCCAGACTTAAGACAGCTGCTAATGATCTAGGCAGAAGTATTTCCACATGTATTTTAGTACTCAATATTGAATTATATGTGTTTTGTAAGTCACAGTGAAGTATCTGTTTCTAAATGCTGTCAGAAATACCTGTTTGATTCTGATGAAGACTCTGTGTCAGTAAGTTCTTATTTATTTTTCCACAGAGTGATACTGAGAAAGAAGTTACAGCACAGTTCCATACTAGCCCTAGCAAATTTTTATGGTTTCCTTGTGTCTGTCTTCTGTTATCAAATGCAATTCAAGGGTGTGGAAATGGTAACCACCACCTTCATTATTCCAAAACAATGATGGCTCCTTAATGTCTATACAAGGAAGAAGGATAGGATATAAATATATATTCCTGCTTCTACTAATTCAATGTTTTTATCATGGAATGATAATATCACAGAATCCTTAGAGTTGGTAGGGACCTCTGAAGGTAATCTAGTCCAACTCCTCTGCAAGGAACTGGGACATCCACAGCTAGATCAGTTGGATGCCCAGGGCCTTATCCAGCCTTGACTGGAAAGTCTCCAGGGACGGCTCATCAACTACATCGCTGGGCAACCCACTCCAGTGCTTCACCGCCCTTACTGTATAAGATTTTTTCCTTATATCTAACCTATATCTATCCACTTTAAGTTTAAAATCATTTCCCCTTGTCTTATCACCACAGACCCTGCTAAAGAGTCTGTCCCCTTCTTTCCTGTAGCTCCTCTTTAGGTACTGAAAGGCCACTATCAGATCACCTCACAGTCTTCTTTTCTCCATGCTAAACAGCCCCAACTTTCTCAGCCTGCTTTCGTAGAGGAAGTGTTCCATCCCTTTGATCATTTTTGTGGCCTTTCTCTGGACGTGCTCCAACAGATCCATATCTTTCCTGTGTCAGTGACTCCACATCCAGACACAGTACTCCAGGCAAGGCCTCACCTATGTAGAGTAGAGGAGCAACATCACCTCCCTTGAACTTCTGGCCACACTTCTTTTGACACAGCCCAGGATACAGTTGGCCTTCTGGACTGTGAGGATACATTGCTAGCTCATGTCTAGCTTCCCATCCACCAATATCTCTAGGCCTTTTTCAGCAGGGCTGCACTCAATCCTTTCATCCCCCATTTTGTATTGGCAATGGGGATTGCCTCAACCCAGGTGCAAGTTCTTTCATTTGGACTGCTACCATATGAATTTGCCATTAATTTAATTCAACAAAATACTCTTTCTATGAAGGCAACATTCAGATATGTCAGCAGCGCTTTACTGTACAGAAGTGATTGGGTATGGATTAACACAAAGTGTCCATCTGTACAGATCTGAAACTGTTTGCATCTGGAGAATAAGCAAAACATAGAGACATCTGCATATTCTTCAATCATCAGTAGTCTTCACCGATCATCAGTAGTCTTCACAATAACTACTGTTTGGTCTCTGCTTCCATCTGAGTTTCTTGAGATTCTTCATTTTATGAAAGATTTCCATCATTTTTCAGTGTTTGCTGAAGCTCATGGATGGTGCTAAGAAGAACATGAAACTGCTTTCTTCTCATCTCTAGGGGTTTGTATCGGGGCCTCTCCTGTTCAACATCTTTATTGATGACCTAGACAAGAGGATTGAGGGCACCTTCAGTAAGTTTGCAGATGACACTTAGCTGGCAGGAAGTGTCAATCTGCTTGGGGGTGAAAAGGCCCTACAGAGGGATCTGGACAGGCTGAATTTCCAGGCTGAGACCAGTGGAATGAAGTTCCGTAAGACCAAGTTTCAAGTCCTGAACTTTAGTCACAACAACTTCAGGCAATGCTACAGGCTTGGAGTAGAGTGGCTGGAAGGCTGTGTGGAAGAAACAAACCTGAGGCTTGTTGATGCTCAGATGAACATGAGCCAGTCGTGCCTTGGTGGCCAAGAAGGCCAATGGTATTCTTGTATCAGAAATAGTATTGCCAGAAGGAGCAATACTATCATCCCTCTGTACACAGCATTGGTGAGGCCACACCACAAGTACTGTGTTCAGTTCTGGGACCCTCACTGCAAGAAAGACATCAAAGCCCTGGAGATGTCTAGAGAAGAGCGATAAAGCTGTGAGGGATCTGGAGAACAAGGCTTATGAGGAGCAGCTGAGGTAACTGGGATTGTTTATTCTGGAGAAAACAAGGCTCAGGGATGACCTTACAGTTCTCTACAACAATCTGAAGAGAGGTTGTGGAGCGGTGAGTGCTGGCTTCTTTTCCCATGTAACTAGCAATACGACTAGAGGGAATGGCCTCAAGTTGCACCAGGGGAGATTCAGGTTGGATGTTAGGAAAAATTTATTCTCAGAGTGGTGGTTGAGTCACCATCCCTGGAGGTGTTCAAGAAATGTTTAGATGGTGTACTAAGGGTTTAGTGGGAAAATATTCCTGGTAAGTGGGAGGTTGGACTGGATAACTTGGAGATCTTTTCCAACCTTCATGGTTCTGTGATTCTATGAGAGTCACAGTTATTTGTAAATAATCTGCAATAACCAGTAATGCATAAGATGTCATGCAGATATAAGAAACTCAGCCAATAAGAAGGCGTTAATTGCAAAGGTTTTCTAACAGTAATCTTCCTTTTGTTATATTAGTTTATTTCTGTGTTTTATTTTAATTCTATTTATTCTTAACATAAGTGCCTGAACAATCTAAAGAAACATGAACTGGAGTGCAGATCTCTCAGCAACAGCAAGCTAGTGTGCCTGGATTCCTTTTATTTATCCACAAGAATCCCACTCCTTTGGCTTCTCTTGTCAGAATTAAATATCTGCTGTCACTTGGGATGCATTTTCCCAAAAATGCCCCTTGTGAAACAGAAATAAAGGGCCATGATAAATTAAGGCTAAGAAAATAAACAAAAAGCTTTGAAGTTAGCTAAGAACTCTATAAATGAGTAAGTCCTCTTTTTATCTATAATGATTAGTAGAATTCTTCCAAGTTCTTATAATCATTTTAGATTTCTAAACAGATGCCTAAAATTCTGGCTGTCACCAAAACAAGTGGCAGACAAAGGATATATATATTTAAACTCAGAATGTTGGATTTTAATAGATTACAAACTAAGGTTCCTTGTCTAATTTCAGATGTTCTGGGATATTCTACCTAGCCCCTAGCTGTCTCTTTAGAAAACGAGTGTCCTAAAGGTCTTGTGACAGCTCAGATATGGCATCTCAAATGGAATAATCATTGATGTTTTGCCAGCTGAACAAAATCTGAAGTGATTATATGAGATGCAATACAAACTTTTTTTAAAAAGAGCTCATAGAGAATTTTCTCCAGCCAGCCACATTCTTTTCAGGCAAGTCTTTGCTTCAGTTTCAGTCAGCTTATCACCTCTCCTAGGCACATTAAACTTTGCAGTGCCTTGCCTGGTCCCCTGGAAGGTTTTCTGCATCACCTTGAGGCCTGACTTCCTGACCTCAACTGATGTGGCCTGAGACCTATGTGCCTTTCAGCAGTATCTTAACCCCTGCATTAGTTCTGAATTCCAGATCTTCCTTGGACAGGTCCACATATTTTTTCTTCCATATTTTTCAAGGTCTGCAAACTTCTGCTGACTTACATGAGAAGGAACAATCCTCTCACCATTCTTCCTTAATGAACATAATATGAAAGTTTAAAATGACCGTATCAAACATGCTCCCTTTGACTTTTTTTTTTTTTTTTTTTTCCAGTTTCTCCTTTGTAGAACAGTTTTCAGAAAAAGAAAATTATCGACCAAGAAATACTGTCATGTTGCAATAGTGAAGGGAATACACAGGAAATCTGAAGGTGGATAACAACAATGTTTAGATGTCAGTAAGTTAGTAGTGTCTGGATGGATACTATTGGATGAAGATCCAATAGTAAAGTCCGTGCTGATCAACATCATGCAGTTTTAGAAAAAAGAGATGATGAAGCTGGAATGATATAATTTGTGAACTAAGAACAGGGCTTGCATTTGAGTAATCCAATGTGAAAGAAAGATTTTGCCTGACAAAGCAGTCCCAATTATTTTACTTGATACAAATTGGGAGCTAATTAGATGCCCAAATTATTTATACAAATTAAGCAAAAGCCAAAACTCTAAAGAGGGTAATTAAATTTATTTGAAATGAGTATTTTCTTGAAGAGGTCTGGAGAGATGCCAATAGCAGGATACCTCCCTCAGAGAGTGTATTCTGCAGTATTCTGTGAACTTGATAGATACTCACGTGTTTCAGAAATTGTAAGTTTCTTAAAACAAAAATTATGAAATCATGAAGGATTCACTGTTTGTATTTGCATTTCTTGTATTTGTTCAACGAGCAACAAATGGTGTTAAGGGATTATAGAGAGAAGAACTATAATTGCAGAAACAAGGTGAAAATAAATTCACCTCATTCTCAAGAGGGGTTAAATTTTAATATTAAGGATACTGTTGCAGTGCTACAGTTACATTGTGGCCTAGATGCAATTTTGATTAAAGGATGTGCCTATTACACATCTCTACAGGGATGTCTTTAATAGCCACTATGGCTCAAATGGAACTACTTATCCTACCTTTTTCCCAGTTGATGCAAACAACTTAACTTTCACTAACATACGTCTGAACAAATTATAGCAATTTTTCTCACCCTTAGTCTATCAGGAGCAAAGCCAAGACTTTATCCATAATTGTCTTCCTCACTAAGATCACTCTTCTTTTAATTTCTCTAAAGCAAAACATTCTAGATGAATTCTGATCAGCTGTCATGGATTTGCAGGAGAATACAATGCAGATTATGCATTCATTCTCACCAACACAAGCACAAACACAAGTGACTCATAAGTCTTGCTTTTCCAGCGATGTGAAATAGTTCTGGAATTTCTTGAAGAAATGTGCTTCTAACTATTGTAGAATTCATAAAATTAGATATTGTTGAAGCAGAAACTGTGCTTTTTGAATTTTCCAAGATAAGATGGCATTCAAAATAAAGCAATTTCAAATTTGGCACGATTCTTCATTTGAAAAGACAATACATCAATAACTGTCAAAAGAAAAAGGTAAAATGCTTTTCAGCATTTGGGAAGGAAAGATGGAGGAAAATGGAGTTCTTTTAATGCAAATTTGAGATGACATATGAGAAAAAGCACTAGTTTTGAAAAAATACAGTTTATTTTAACAGAAGCTAGTATATCTTCTTTTTTTTATACTGTATAAAATCAAAATACAGCCCCCTCGTACTCCAAGTAAAAACAGCCAAATAATACTTGAAGTTTGAGATAAATCACAAGTTTGAATACTGAATTTATCTAAGGCACCCTTTAACTGTCCTCTTATCCTGTCCCCTCGCATTCTGTTTTTCTTGATTTGTATCACAGCAGCTCCTAGAAATCCCATTGCACCATTTGCACCATTTCCTTTTTCTGCCATTACTTGGTATGGATTTTGTACACTATAGGTCTCTAACAAGCCTGTAAAACCTGTGATAGACCATGCAATCTAAATTTTTAAATCATAATTTTTAAATAAAATTTAAAATCTAAATTTTTGCATTAAGATTACAATTTACTTAATTTCTGGTTATCATCTCAAATCCACTGAAAGTTATTCCCCATTTATTTAATTGTAAGATTTTTTTTTTTTCTCTTTCTTCAAGAACAAGAGAAATGCTCATGAATAGGTTAAGATTTTCTTGGAAAATAACTTCATTTTACCCTTGTAAGCATTTTAGTCAGAACTGAATATATATATATATATATATATATATATATATATATGTATACATGCAAACCTTTGTGTGTATGTGTGAGCAATATTTTTAGTCCATGGAGTCTTTCTTTTGGTACATTTTATTATGCTGCTCTTTGAAGCAGTAAAATTATTTATGGTGCTTTTATTGATGCTGATTATAGGGATGTCTGGTTTCATTTAGCATTCATACAGCACAGTAAGTGTCTTTTATAACCACCTTACTTTCACAGATGATTTGTCCCACTGTAAAATCATTAAGGACATTCATTAGAATTTGTCACTCTGTTCCAGCAAACTAATACTTTTCAAAATAAAGGTTCAATTGTTTGTGTTTAATTTCAGTCATGTTTTCTTTTAGGCTTTAAGCGATTTCGTATTTAACATACTGCTAAGTAGCTCTGGCACTTCTTAGCATTGTAAGAAGTCTTTCATTATTATTCCTGGCTGCTGATCAGAGCCAGATTTAGAGCCACCTTGTTCCTAGTACCTTTGATGCCAGAACCCTGTCCTCCTTGTACTTAAATGATTCACTGGAGATTCTTTCCTGTGTTTAGGGGAGTCATTAAGAAAATCTGTTCATTCCTTCTTGAGAAGATGCATTAGCCTTCTCATGCCCTTCAGATCTCATTGACCCTGTTTTGGCCCTTTTAGAGGGGTAAACTATAAACCAGTTGACAAAGTGAAGAAGACCAAACTCAAAGGATAGTAATCAATGGATCAATATGTCCATCAGCTGAAATTAATGTTCACTGGCTAAAACTGGGCCTCATCAATCAGCTTTAATGATAGTATAGAATGCATCTTCAAATAGTTCACAACTAACATCAGACTGGGGGAGTGCGGAATATTCTAAAAGAATGAATACCATTCAGAACAACCTCAAGAAGATGGAGGAATGCACTGAAAAAACTAACCAGTGTCAAAAAAGGTAAAAGCCGAGTCCTGCAACTGAACTGGAATAACTCAATGGGACTGAAAGAGTACAAACTGACCAGAAGTGAACACATTTTCAGAAAGAGTTTGCAGGATCCTAGAGCACTACTCATACACAAGAGTCAGGAGTGTTCCATTCCAGTGATAAAAGCCATAGCTGTAAGTTGAAGGCAAGTGACTATTCTGCTCTGTTCAGGATCTGTGAGACTACATCTGGCATATTGCGCCAGGTTCTGGAAACTTGTTGCAAGACATTAGGATGCTGGAGGCAAATCCACACAAATAGATGCTAAATAAAGTACTTAAAGTAGGAAAAGAACTTGAGTGAATAGTGTTAATCTAACCTCAAGAAATAAAAGCTAAGGGTAGATTAATTTCAGTCTTCAGGGAAGCACAACTGAAGAGTAGATCTGTTGCAGTAACAGAAATGCCTTCATATCATTCTGTTCTAGATATGATACTGTTGACAACATTTCTGTTAAATACATTAACCACCTATGTTACACTGGACACTTACAGTCAGATGCCTAGGTTGTAAAGCAACTGACTTAATCATCCTGTGCCTCCTGCCCATTTATAAACAGTAAGGAAAGCATTTACAGGGGACAATTCATCTCACTCTACACAGTCTTTCTAAGATTGATCTGATTTGTGCTATTTCATCTATTTCTTCAAAAGAGATCTCAGAGCTGCTTATTTATATCTACTGAATATAAAACAGCTTATATGAGTAACTGATACAGATGGCACATCTATATACAGAACATATGTCTGGCTCCTCCTCAAAGCAAGTTAACATTAAAGTTAAATCAGGCTGTTCAGGTAAATTTGGGAAATCTCCACCATTAGAGATTCTGCAGACATCTATATTCCAGATGTCTTATCCAGATTTATTGGATATACCCATGACTTTTTATCTGGCTGCCAAGAGCAGAATTAACACCTAGTATGTGTGAAGAAAACTTCTCTCTTCTCACATCAGACAGCACATGCATCCTTCTGAACAATGTATTTGCTGTTAGGAGCTACCTGAAGCAATTAAACAAACTTAACTTTACTGGCATTCAAAATTAGGATGAGAGTCTTTTTGGAAGCAGCTGAAGGGCACACCTACAGAACGGTGGGTGAGGATATTAACCCCTACTCTCACTACCAGCTTTGTGACTCCACATGGAGAACAGTTCTCTCTGTAGTGTGAAAAGGAGCATAGGATGTAAGTGTAGTGAGCAACATTAGAAGCCTTACAGGTAATAAAAGCAGCAAATGGAAGAGGGAAGACCTACATACAAATGTGTAAGCAAAAAGAATTTGACCATCAAGGCAAAAAAATCTTGGTTTGGAAACCACTGCATTCAGAGAACTCTACAGAGTTGAGCAAATTTTGGATAGAAATTAAAGTACAAAATATTGTTGGTAAAAGCAGCCACATTAGTCACTCAAGGCAACAATACAGCAGGTAATATGAACACCACTCTTTAGCAGATGCTTAATGCCTCTCTCCTAATACATGGTATAAAGCATAATGTCAAAACACCATGGGAGATGGCTTCTGAGCAAATACTGTGTGCTGAGAAAGGAAAGCCATGAGCAAGAACATTTTTTCAGTACATGCCATAGCTCTTTTTCCTTATATCAATATAATAAACAACCTTCAGATCCTGGAAACTTGTTCCTGCTAGTACACAATGCAAATTTGCCTGGCTCATGCTGACTCACTCTGCACTGCTGACAAAATATCCATATGCTCATTTGTACTCAGAGCGTTGTGTTAGATTTGGCAGAGAAGCTGTTGCTAGTTGTCTCTGCAGTGGAGAGTTCTGCCCTGACAGTGTTTCTCAATGTTTATGCCACCCCATTGTGTCCTGCATGTGCAACATTATTCTTTTCTTCCTTCTTTTCCAGATCACTACTGAGCAGAAGCTTCTTTTGATTTTGTGTCAGCTGTTACTTTTCACTGGTAATAACATTTGATAAGATACAACAAGAATGAGTGTTCTCATCTGATGTGTGCTGGAAGGCTAAAGCTCTAATTAATCTAGGGCAAGTAGAAAAGGATATATCAATAGCTAGCTGAGGTGCTCTGCTAGCAAAGGTGCATAGACTTGATAGTTTAAAGGCACCCAGTTACTGGATTATCCCAAACACATACAGATCACAGCCCAGATTGTATTACTTCACAGGATAGGCTGAAAAATAGTAAGTTGGTTACCAGTGTCAGCAAAGAGCAGTGCGTATTATTAGCTGACCTGTTACTTGGCCTTCGCCTTCAGGGATGTCTGATACTTATGTAAAGAAAAAATGGCTCTGGTAAAATCTTTCCATGGTTATGCCGGCTGCAGGAGACGGTAGCCCTAAAGTTCTTGACCCATAAGTCTTTTTTAAGGAGCTATGCTTCATTAAGATGCCCTGAAAAAGGTGTGTAGATTGTTTCACGCCATTTTTCAAACGTGAAAATGGCTCAGATTGTACCCAGATGTACCCATATTTTTAGTAATAAAAAAAGCTCTTACAACTCTGTTTATACTCACATATTGGCTGAAAATGCAGCCTTTGTCCTTAAGATATAAAGTAGACATATCTGCATATATTAGGGTTATTATGCTACAGTACCATGTATGTATGTTTTTTCACATTCACCATGCAGATCCATCTGTTATTGTCATCATCTCATTTGCCTGATTTATACTGTCTCCCCTCCCTCCATAGCTTCACTCCACAAATATGTCAGAGAAACTTCATTTATCTTATGTTTATTTTCATCAGATTTACTACAAATTATCTTACCTTTAAAAACTGAATAAAAGGGAGGACTTTCTTCATTGCTGATGCATGAAAACTTGCAGCAGGGATGAGATTATTTTTATCAATTGGTTTCTGATATATGGAGTACTTGTTTTCTTTATCCATATGTTCATCCTGAAAATGAATTCCTTTGTAAACCTGCCTTTCCACAACTCTCTTGGAGTGAGAAACGGAGTTAAGAAAGCTTCCTTTAACAAGATTATATATATAATTATAATTTTATTATCATTAATAACATTGACTGAGCCACTATATATATACAATATATATAATATAAATATAGAATCATAGAATCATAGAATCACCATGGTTGGAAAAGACTTAAAAGATCATCCAGTCCAACCGTTCACCTATTACCAATAGCTCCCACTAAACCATGTCCATTAAACCATATAATATATATTATATATATATATGTATATATGTATGTATATATATATATATATGTATATATATATATAAGTTGCTCAAGCTTGTCAATTTAACAAAATCACATAAAATACATGCATTTTTTTATCCATACAGTAAAAGAAAAAACTTGTCCTGCATGAATGGAGGCTTGTTATCTCTCACCTCACTCACCCAGCAACTGCTCTGGAGACACATACTGTTCCCATCCCAGGGGCTGGCAGCTGAAGATCCCCACCCACCCCAGGAGCTGACACTGAGACCCCACTGGTTCCAGCAGCTTCCACCACAGGCTGGGACACCCACACCCTGCTTGGCTCCAGCAGCTAGCCTCCAGTGATCATACACTTACAGGTCCCACCAGGAGCTGACATGGAGCCCTTGCAGCACTGAACTGAGATAGTTAAGAAAAGATTTAATAAAAAGATATAATTAGACAGGATAGACTGCAACTATCAGTTGCTGAGCTCAATTAAACAAATGCACCAAATGGCCTTGTTTTACAAACAACTCACTCATTTCATTCCCCTGTCCACTCTCATTTGTTCCTCCCTGATCCCCTTGCCCTGCACATTGCTTCTTCAACTGGCACAGTTCCACTGACCCCAGACTTTTGACATCTGGGACCTCAGGTTTGCACTATTATCAATTGCTGTAGCCCAGTTTGCCTGTAGTTTCTCAAAAGACAAACAGTTCCTGTGGTTGACCAGGTTTGTTTCTTGTCTTCGTCTCAAACATGTTAGCCTATCGGTTCTTTCTATATTTTGTCTATGGCTCCCCTCTTTTCCTTAGTATCCCATTTGATAAGGTCCCTGACCAGACAACCTTGCCAGAAGAAGTATTCCCATACTTCGATAAATACATCAATTACTGTCAGGTTTAGTTCTCATTACTCCCTCCCTTACCTCATGACAATCAGGTTTGTATATCCGTATGTTCTTGTATATAGTTTCCCTCCTTAATATCCCCTCTTTCATTTGAAAGATCTTTGACCATATACCCATAATGAAGACATTCTCTCTTTCAACATATTGCAACAGGCAAGAGATGAAGAAGAAATGCTGTAGTAGTAGGGCTGCTGGTGGTTTAGTAGGACTAGGGACTTGGAAAAGGAAGGCTGGTTATGCCTACTGTTAAAGTAATTTATGTATTTGGAAAATCAGACAAAATCTTAGGCAACTCTTCCTACTGAATGAAAATCAATTATGTCCCAGAAACAAATGTATATTTTTCAACATATTTTCACAACTTTGAAAGAAAATTTTCCATCTTAAATGAAATAATATTAGCTTTATGCATCCTTACTTTAGAACACACTGACAATTGCCAAGAAAACAGTATAGGGGGAAACAAGTACCTGTAGAAAAAAAGATAGAACTCTTATAGGAAAATAAACAAACAAAAGAATATATATACCTGAAATTTGTCTGTCTGAAGTCACATATTACTTCCATATACAGTATACCTTAGCTAGCTACTCGGAGTACCCGTATAGCTAAATGGGCAGAAATAGGTTCTTTTGGAACAAATTCTTATAGGTCCTTCTCTCGCAAAGTAGTCACATGGAATAGATCAGGTGAAACAGTTTGAAGTACCCTTCTCCAAAGGCTTTAATAATTTTTTCTTTTAGCTCATTGGGTTTAAGTCTATACATACTGTAGACATTTTAAACTGTTAGCTGAATTGCATCCCCAAAACTAATGGGAGAACATTATTTCAAAAGCACCCTCTGATCTTTGAGTTACCAGTCCTGGTTTTCAAACAAATAAAGAACATCTTTAAAACACAAGCATTATATAACTCTCCAACTTTTCCACACTCTTCTTCTGTGCTCCATGGGCAACAATTACCTGTCATTTTCTTTTGTATAGTGGAGTTACTGACTTCATTTCTCTTTCGTTAACAACACCTTCTGTACTTTGGTTAGTAATATCTTTTGCTCTTACAAGATTAAAATGATCAAATATTCAAGCTAAAATCAGAATGAATTACTGTTCTTCTGTGGTATCAAAAACTACTGTAACTTCACAGGAAAAGAAAATTCTCCAGTGTCTTACAGCTTGATTTCTTTTTTTTTCCCCATCACTGCACCAGTTCAGTATCAGAAAGTTGGTAGTTCCACAGAAGAAAATATCACTAAGGTTAAATTTAATAGGTATAAACACAAGAACTATAAGCTGGTGGAGAAGACGGTTTTAAGTTTTCAGGCAACACCACGTTGTCCTAAGGAGGGAGTGTTGATCTGCCAGAGGGGAGTACAAAAGCAGAAGCAGAAGCAGAAGCAGCAGGGGGAGAGCAGCAGTAGCATGGCCAGCCTCGGGCAGCAAGCAGGTAGCAGAAAGAAGTCACACAGCCAATCTGGGAGGGGAAATGGCCTTAAATTGCTACAGGGTAAGTTCAAGTTGGATATCAGGAAAAACTTCTTCACAGAAAGGGTTGATAAGCACAGGAATAGGCTCTCCAGGGAGGTGGTTGAGTCACCATCGTTGGATGTGTTTAAAAACCATTTGGAAGCAGTGCTCAGGGACATGATCTAGCAGAGGATTGTTTGAGTTAGGGTAGTGTGGTTATGTTGTGGTTAGACTTGATGATCTTCAAGGTCTTTTCCAACCTGAGCAATTCGATGATTCTATGGATAAATAGAAAAATCTTTATATTCATGCTGAAGGGATATCTGCCAGAATGAAAAAAAAAAAAAAAACAAACAGCTCCTCCATGGCTGCACATGAAGATCTGCTCCACGCAGTGTACATGGGCTGCAGAGGGAAAGACTGCTCTTCCACGGCCTCCCCCTGGAATGCAGGAAATTTCTGCTCTATGCCTAGAGCACCTCCTGCCTTCCTTCTGATCTGGCCTTGGGAATGTGGAGCTGTTCCTCACATTTTATGACTCCTGTCTTCCAGCAGTTGCTGTGCAGCAATCTTTTTCTTTCCTTTCTTAAATCTGCTCTCACAGAGAGAAAACAGGCAACACTCATGGCTCAGCTCTGGCTCTTCTGGAACCGGCTGGAGCAGGCTCCTGATTGACATGGGGCAGCTTCTGACTCTTCTCACAAAGGCTATCTCTGCAGCTGTTTGCTGTCCCAAATTTGGGCTGCTATCCCAAATTTTACCACAGTGACATAGTCCAGTTTGGTTTATGTCTGCGCTGCCAGTTGTTCATCACTGTAGATGACTCCCAGGATGTATGACACCATCCCTGAACCACTATATAGCCGAATACTGGCCATTTCAACAATCTTTAAGGCCAGTTGGATGGCTTTCACCTATGCAAACTAACTCAACTCGCCTACTTATTTTGTTTCTTCCAGTACCAAAACCTTTTTTTTTTTAAGCTCATAAATAAAAGTTTTATTTCTAATGGCTTTATTTATTTTCAATGTATTCCAGTGAAGATACATAATATCGTACTTTTAATCTGAAAAAAAAAAAAAATCTATATAAGCATGCCCTCAATTTAACTAAATTTTCTCTCATATTTTCCATGCAAGCTATAATCATTACATGCATATAATACAGAATTGCTTCACTGAAGCAGTAAATGTCATGTTTCCTTGCATCTTTAATAGAAGTGTGCATCTATATTTGAAATAAGTATTTTATATCTATTTCTGTATTGCATATTCTGTCTGTCTCTATCTATAGAAACATTTTTTCAGACCACATCCTAAAATAATTTTGAATACTTACAAGCACAGAAATTGAATTTACAACAGAAACAAAATGGACAATAGATAAATACCCTCCAGTTGTACTTGAGGTCTTTACAAAGATACGTCAAACACATACCTTGTCTGTACAGATGAGTACAAGAAGGGAAGAATGACCTTGGATATGAATTGGGCCAGAGTGTAGTGTCTGAACTCTCCCACAGTTGTCTGGAGAGCCAGACCGTATTTCATATCTATGCCCAGGATATATTCCTGGACTGAGGAATAGACAGTTTATACTCCTGGGGTGGGAGATGCCCAATCCCCAATTTCAACCATATTTGGGTGACAGTCACCAATCATCACTCTGACTCCATCAAATCTAGTCAGATCTCCACAGATGTTCATGTTCATGTTTCTGCTCCAGTGTTTACTAGCGCCGTAACTCTCTGAATATTTTTTTGGGACCAATAAATAGTTAATTCTACATAGGGCCTCCAGACAGGACCAGAGGCTCTAGGAGGATTAACATCTCTCGTAACACCATGAATTGTGTTACAGCCAATTCTTTTGCCTCCGGCAGCTCAGGCATCAGTTTTCCTGCTGGGGACTATAAAGTCTTCCAAATTCCACATTGTAATTGTTAGCCTATTTATAACTCTTACCCTAGGTTTCTTGGGGTAGATATTAAATTTTTGATTGTCCTTTAGCTGTTTCCAAAGCTGGAGAAGGACATGATTGGGCTGGCGGTCAATCTTAGCAAATTAGACCCCAGCCTGAATTAGATCATTAAACATTTGTTTTCAGGAAGCCCTTATGGGTCCCGATTGAGGAGCTTGAGTAGCCAGCCTCTTGGTTTTAATCACTAGCAGATTCTTGGTTTCTTCTAATGTCCAAGTATTGCGCCTAGTCTGCAGGAGTTCTGTTTGTCCTAGATCAGCCACTAACTGGGCAGCCTGCTGGACTACCACTTCTGAGGCCACCAGGGGATTTAATTAGAGACCAAAGTGCCATATAGTTGGGAGGGGGTTGCTGTGGAATCAAGTTTCTCATCCCCACTGAGAATTTGACCATATCAGGGCTATCAAATGTAATTTCATAAATTGCTACCCTTATGCCTAGTTCATGGATATAATTTTGAAGATCCTCTGTGGACCCATCTACATACATCCCTGTATGTAGAGGTATATCAGATTTATTCAGCCATACCATATGGCAGGCTGCCATTAACCATTCTATTATAGAATGGTTTTCATTAAGAAACTTATTATCCGCATATAACCTCTGCTTTAGGGCAGGATGGACAGTCATGGTGGCCAACTTAAATATTTCCAGGCCATTCACCATAACACTTTCTGCCCTGAAACTTAATAACGAAGCTGACACACTTTCTCTAGGTTCTGCTGAAATCGCTGTACTAAATCCATTAATTCTGTTGCCAAGTATGGCCGGGCTGTTACGTGCAAGAGAGCCTGGGCAGTGGTCCACTGATCAGACAGCACTCCTGCTGGTCTATCCTGTACTTTCTTTGTTTTCTGAGTTATAACAGGACAGACCTCTAGCGGATCTGTCACAATCAGAGCTTTGAGATCTAATTTAGAATTTTTATTTTCCTGATCAATTATGTCTGTTGATTCAGGAGTCTGGTCATTGTCTGTTGAAATGTTGCAAACTTGACCTATTGGAAGATGCAGAATTGGTTTCTTCCTGTTAATACGGCAAGTTCTTGCTCTAACTTTTCAGTGCAGTTTCTTAAAAGTTGGTTTTCATTTTCTAAAGTATTATTCCTCATTTAAGCCTGATTTAAAGCATTTAATAGTGGCCACACTACTGAGGAGGTAGCTAGTTGTCATCCTTCCAAGATAAGTGTATCTTTGCAAAGTCCCTGAAAATAGTCTGCCATGCAATATGGGGAGATATTTCCCATAATGAGTAGGGGACCCCATTTTTCAATGATAACCACTAGTTCATAATAGGGAGAACCTACAAATCCAGGGATCTGTCCCAGAATCATTTTATCTAGGGGAGTAATGTTCTCTACCCAGCCCATTTATAGAAACTCCATAGAGAGGACATGATGTAAATTTTAGTATATTTAGCCTGCTGGCACACCAAATGTGTAATTAATGAATATACAGATGTTATAATTAAGAAATATACAGGAAAGTTAGGCTTTGTGATAACCACAAACAGGTTATCACACTAAAGAAGAATGGATAGAAAGCTTACCCTTGTCCTGGGCTTGCTGAGAAGACTCCAAGAAGTGATCTTCAAAAGAGATCCTTCCCTAGCGGTAATCAGCATTTAAATGGAGTCTAGGAGAGGTGGAGCCAGGCTCTGCCCCTTCCAGTAGCACAGGAGAATTATCTTCATATGTGCTCCTAGGGTTGACTCATTGCTCACCTCAGATGATCAATCAGAGGTTCAGGCCATGATTCAGCAGTTCCCATACACAGTACAGGCTGGGAGCCACCAAGCCAAAGGCTTTGTAGTAAAGGAGACGGGGGTCCTGGTGTACACAAAGTTGTACACAAGTCCTCTGTGTGCATTTGCTTAATAAATAAATAAATAAATAAATAAATAAATAAATAAATAAATAAATAAAAGTCTCGTGGTATCCTAGGCTGCATTAAGAATAGTGTTGCCAGCAGGTCAGGGCAGGTAATTCTTGCTCTCTACTCATCACTAGTAAGGCCACAATTGGAGTGCTTTGTCCTGTTTTCTGCTCCTCAGTATAGGACAGGCCTAGACATGCTGGAGAGAGTCTAGCAAAAAGCCTCAAAGATGATTGAAGGACTAGAGCATCTCTCCTATAGAAAAAAGCTGAGAGAGCTGGGACTCTTCAGGTTACAGAAGAATTTCAGAAGAGATATCATCAATAAACATAAATATCTGAAGGGTGGATGCAAATATGATGAAGTAAGGCTCTTCTCCATAGTTGCCAATGACTGGATGAGAGTCAGCAGTCACAAACTGGAACACAGAATATTCCAGAACTGTTCTAAAGTCAGCAGAGACTTGCATATGTATTTAGATTCACCTGTCCATATGTACCAAAGTACACATATTTGGAATCCCGCAACTTGGTTTCCTCAGGTTACTCGTAAACAGTAAAAAACCAGATCAACTATTTATGCATTCTATGAAATTCAGTATGTCAACTTAAAGACCTGATGTTATCCCCCTGCAGAGTATTGTTATAAGATTAGTCCCACTGATTGAGCATGTGCAACAGAACCAAGCCCCAAATAGCTTATCCCAAAAGTGAATGCTTATATATGTATGCAATTTAATATAAAATATGTCAGTACCATTAAAAGGTTATGCAAAAATGAAATGTCTTAAAGTGATTAGAGTGCAACAATAAAACATTCTGGATAAGGTAAAGTACGGTAATTTAATACAATCTCTGTTCCAGAGAGAAAAGATATAGAACTCACTACAGAAAAGACAATCAACAAACTTAATGAAGATATGAATAATAAGGCAAAAGTAATTAAGTAGCAGCTCAGTAGGACAATTCCCATGATTGTGAGATCACCAGTACAGTCTAACAAGTTTTACAATTGAGCACTTGCTGATTTACGTGCTTTTAGTCTTCTCAGTGTTGCACAGAAAGTGGTTGTGAAAGATACAGTGCCTGAGGTATACTACTGATGCTAAGAAAACCTTGAGACAAAAAGGTTTTTTCAAAGCCCCTTGAAAATTGCTATGCTAAAGAAATTACAAAGATCTTTCATATGCTATTCAGCAGTCTTATAGTTTTACCATGAAAGTTACAGCTTTGTTCTCATTATTGTGCCTCAGAAAACAGTTTAATGTAATAATTTAGTCCCCTGCATATGGACCTCCTCAGAAAAAGTGGAAAAGGTGTTACTGTGTAAGATAGCAAAAGTCTCAGAGACACTGAAACATGTATTTGTGTATTTTGCTTAGATACGGATTAACTTGCTTTGTTCTAGCATGACTATTGGACTTCTTATTTTAAAAATGTACGTTGCTCCAAAAGTAATGCCTCCTATGTATTTCCATGGAAACTACAACAGACAAACAATAATACTATTTAATAGAGCAAATTCTCAGCTACAAAACACTGGTTTTCAACTTAGACACCAACATTATCTGTGCATTGTCACCACCAATGAAGAAGAACCTGCATGCCACACTCCTAAAAATCTGCATGGCTATGCAGAGCATGGTTTGTCTTTCATGTCTCTGATGCCGTTGCTGAAATGCACCACTCATCTTTCCTGCATTCTTCGTGTTTTCTCTGGCTGTTTCCAAAGGACAACATCAAAGAAGTCTATATACAAATATAGACTGCCCCCCCTTTCCTTCCTCTTTATCTAGTGAGGATGTATCAAGCTATAGCCCAATATGAAGCATGAATTTTATTTATGAATAGTAGACTATTTTACCCCTCAAGGAATGGTAGAAAATCATAGAATCATAGAATGGCCTGGGTTAAAAAGGACCATAATGATCATCTAGTTTCAACCCCCCTGCTATGTGCTGGGTCGCCAGTCACTAGACCAGGCTGCTCAGAACCATATCAATCCTGGTTTTGAATACAATTTGGCTTTTGTTTGTTTGTTTGGTTGGTTGGTTGTTTGGTTGGTTGGTTTTTTGCATGTTTGGTTTGACTATTTTGTTTTTATTATGTAGTTTCCAAAAGATAAACAAATAGTAAATATTTAAGTAGTCTAAGTATCTAAGTAAATCCATATATAAGAAAGAAACTGAGAAAGACTTTAGTCAGGGATAAGTCCAATATTAGAACAGTTTAAATTTATAAAGTAGGTACGTAACACATTTGCATACATATATTTGCCCAAGTTCTTCACAAACTAGGAGAATGTAAAATACTGACAAATTGAGTGGTTGACAGAAAGTGAACAAAATAATACATCAGCAGTCACATTTCTTAACTAAGTAAAAGCTGAGCTTAAAAGGAAGGCTCATCAGACCCTGGGATAGGATGCTAGTAAAGTGTACCCAGACTTCTCAAAAGGGTCAGTGTAAAAGGATGTGTGTTGGCCAGGAGAATGAGTCTGCAATGTATATAAAAGGAAAAAAAAAATAAAAGAAAATGCCAACTGTCATGTGGTACATATAGATCCAAAAGTTCCATCAAAACCTTTAGTGAACAGATGTCTCCTCATAGCCTCAATTTTGGAAAATTGGTATAGCTCCATGGGAGACTGTGGAGCAGTAACAATTGAATTGA
Organism: Lagopus muta; assembly: GCF_023343835.1. Taxonomy (NCBI): domain Eukaryota; kingdom Metazoa; phylum Chordata; class Aves; order Galliformes; family Phasianidae; genus Lagopus; species Lagopus muta. The sequence goes on from NC_064433.1 coordinate 163,054,334, forward strand.
TATGTCAGTCATTTCCATATATATTTACTAAGTTGTGCATGATCCATATGACTCCTGATAATTCCCTAGTCATTCTGCAAATAGATTTCTGCCTTTTAGCCATTGCTTAAGACCTGCTCCCACTGTGTCTCCAGAGCATACTTCATTTGAGTTCAATAAGTCACAGGTCTGAGCTTTAAGAAAGGATCTTAACTTGGTACAGAAAAACATACCATGCAGATCATGATTTACTGCCATATGCTAAAATCAGTATTAAGAGCTTTGTTGACACTGTCAGGCCTGAGGTTTCATAATACAATTGCTGGATTTCTTAAATCTGTGATTCAGGCAAACTAAGACATATGAAGTGTATCCTCAAAGGAAAAATTAGAAAGTTTACTAAATCTGTTAAAGTAAAAAAGACAATTCCTGCTTAGAATGCTTCCAATCTCTCTGGACTAATGCATAATTTTAAATGATTAGTGATATTGTGAAGTAGCATTATGTGATTCAGATGAGAGAGAACTTTCAAACGTCTTTAGATGCACACTTGCAGAGAGCATCTAAATAATAATCTACATGTCAGGTCAGTTCTATTATTATTGTTGCTGTCTACAGAATATTATAAATGCAAAATCTGCTTCATTAAAAATCTCATTAGCATACTCAACATGCTTTTTTTTTTTTTAATTCTTTTCATGCAGAAAATACAGGTTTCTTTAATAAATTTTATTGAAAAAATAATGTGACATAATTGAGTGAAATGGCAGAACTGAAATTTTTGTGAATTTTATTTTCCATAAATAATCAATATAGTTAATTGTTTTTTAAGATAAAATAAGAATTATGCAGATGTATCTACAAACCATCAACTTGTTCAGGCAAATATATTTCTTTTTTCTGACATTTTTCAAGTTTCACATACGCAAAACAGATTTGCTTAGGTTTTAATATTGAAAGTTCATCATTTTTATCAGAAAGTTTGACAGAAATGCGTCCAAAAGAAATACGTATGATATTGATTGTCTGGGCACTGTGATTTTTTTCTCCACAGGTAACAACTATTAAATCAACCCTCCGAAACAGTGAGGCCTGTGATTTTTATAATACTCCCTGCTGAAGTAATATGTAATTGCTGAAAGATATTAAAAATGTAGATCACTAATTTAACACAGCTATTTATATTTAGAATAACTGTCAGAATTCTTGAAGTAATTATGATATATTCACTGCTCTTCTTATCTAATCATGTCAGATAGTTGGTCTGTGCTACGGCATGCTTTCTTGCAGACATCCACAGGCTCCTGGTATGATAAACATGCCATTTTGCTGACCGTAATGTAACAATATCCTCCAGCAGCTCCAGTTTTCTTCCAGACTGGCTTCCTAACAGATGGTACCTTGACATTGTCAATGGCTTGCCATCCTGGAGAGCTGTAAGGATCCATGCAGAGAATGATGTTTCTCTTTCTCTGCCCAAGATATCTAACAAAAGCAGCCAATAACTACCTCTTCTTTTTCACAGATGATTCCACCTTATGTCAGCTGATTTCTTCCAAGTCACATTGTGCCCATTCTACTGTAAGCTTGCCAAAAGGACTTAATCTGCTTGACAGCTAAGGCATACACTAGCTCACTGCCTTTGGTGAAAGAGAAATACATAAGGCAAATTCCTTTAGTTTCTGGTGCTGCTGCTGGTCATGCTGCTCAGCAGCAAGAGCTGGTTTTTTAACATTCTATCAGCCTTGTGAACATCAGTTTAGAAATTAGAGTAGACATAGCTAGCAAATGGCTTTGAATCACTTTGAGTGTAATTAAGCATGAAGCATAGCTAAGGGCTTTATTTGATCCAGACTGGTCATTTTATTACTAATGCACTCTGTAGAAAGTCTCTATATCCTTACTATGGTGCTTTTCTAAAACACTGAGTGAAGTCCTTAAGCTCCATGCTTTTTATTTAAAAGTAAATGGAGACAATTAACTTTGATTTGTTGTAACATTTGCAAAGGATGTACATGAAGATTTACTCTCAGTATTTGCATGTATCTTTACCAAAACCTCATATTGAATCCAGTGAAACTTGCTGAAATATCTCACCTCTGAACTGAAGCAGGTGTATTAACACTACAATGTTGAATCATGGGTCTGTCATCAGAGTCCAGAAGATGGATCTAAAGGCTGCAGAGATCTTTATTCTCTTCTGTGGAATCAAAGCAGACATATATGAAATCTCTTCCTCAAGACAGTGATAAAATATGATTTCTGTTTTAGACTCCTGGACTGTATCCAGCCTATTTGCAGAGGTGTACTTGTGAATTCAACATTTGATGAATCACATGATCATTAGTATATAGTATATTGACAAAAAACTTCATACTTCTTCGGTTAAAGAACAATTATTTTTACTTAAGTTGATTGTATCAAGGTCCAGCTCCTTTGCTCAATGTGATTTATCATAGATAAAATTGCTAGTTTGAAATTTAGTGCATTGATATTTACAAAAAATCCCATTTCTACTCAGGTATGGTTTTAAAATTTTATGCTTTAAGTCACCTTTGCAGTTAAATAAAGGCATTCCTACCATGTAAGAGTTTAAATTAGAGTCAAATAACTTTTTTTTTTATTATTATTATTATCCCTAATCCACAAAACCTCAGATAATGATATAGTGTTATTATCTTGTCTTACTTCACAAAAATGCTTTCTCAGGTAAAGGAGTAATGCGATCTTTGGGACTGTTTCTGCTCACTTAATCTGGGACAAAAATAACAGTGTGCAGGTCATTGTATCAAAACCAATGCATACACTGTGTAGTAAAACAAGTCATCTTGAAAAACTGCCAGATATCTCTTCTGTCTATTCATGAATTCTTACAACTATTCAGTCCTCTAAAACAAAAATCCTTTCCACTGAGGAAAAAAATATATATATATATGTATGATAATGCTGGAGCAACAATGATGAATTTATATTTTGCTAACTAAGGGAAGGAAGGCTTTTTTGTCCCCTAGAGTTTGCCATGTAAGACTAACTTAGCTGTACATGTGACTCATGTATGCACAGCAGGAGATGTACCTTTCCAAATGATGGTTTGTCTCATTGTAAAGTCTGAGGGATTAAGTTACCTTCTGCTGATTCATTTTTATTTCAAATGATTGCTTATTCCAATGCCCATTTAAGCACCAAGAACCATTTGAAATGAATCAGGTATGGCTGAGATATCCATAAATTATCAGCTGAAAATACTGAAGACTCCTGACCTTCTGAAGATACAGTCAAGGACAGAGTAAGGTAACTTAGGAAAACTCTGATGTCTTTAGATCCCAATGTTTAGGTAATTAAATTAAGTTTTCATACTTTTCTTGACTTTATAGCACTATATACACCTTTAGATGTCTGAATTTTATCAAATTATGTGAAATTGGTCTGATATTCAAGTCCTTACTATGTAATGTTCTAAATTATGTGCAAAATGCTAAGCAAGAGATGATATGTTCTGCTAAATCAATGTCCAAGTAATTTTTGAAGGAACTAGAGATTATGCTAAGTAACTTGTAACTATGTAATTATGCTATGTATATCCAAATGAAACTACCCATGTCTGGTTAAGTTGTGAGCTGAATGGGAGACTGGAACATTGTGCTTGCAAGCATTTGTCAGATGTATGTTTTTCTTTGCAAGGTTAGATTAAAAAGTTGTCTATATTCTGAAAATGTTGTTTTTCATAAAATTCCTTACACTACTTCAGTACCACACTTCCTGTTGTGGATTTACAGAGCAATTCATTCTTCAGACAGCCTTACACTGTTTTGCAATAGCTTTTGCAGGGATACTCTTGACTTCACAAAGGAATATGAGTTTTTAGTCCTAGATTCAGACATCCATTCACATTTTAGGTATCAACATATGGGCTATATATTTAAATTCCTATAATAAGAAATGGAGATCTATTACTCGAGTCATCTGCTGAAACACAGACATCTTGTGTTGTCTGAGATGTGCAAAGATATCTGAGAGGTACATGGAACTCTTAATTGTGATAGAAGATGTGCAGATTAACAGTACACAGGTATGACACATCTACTGCATGGAGATTCATGAATTCCTGTAACATTAGCTGGACGCGAGGAGAAAAAGATAAGGTCTTTTCAAAGGGGAGGAGTTATCTGTATTCTGGACAACCAAAGAAATCTCTGGACTCCGTTGTTCTCACTCAGGCATCTCAGACAGAAAAGTATTCGATTCACAAAGTCCACCTTTGCATAAGAAAATTCAAAAACAAGATGGATATATACCTGAAAATGATCAAAGTCCAAATAATAACCTGTGCCGTTAGTTTCAATGGTGTTAACTTCGGATTAAAGCACTGTTCAATGTGATGAAGAGAAGTTTTCTGAAGACAAAATAAATGGACTGCAATTTTGTTTATATAAAATTACGTGGGATGTAGGTCCACCTAGTATGTCCTCACATAACTATAATCATCTTATCTGTTGTAATATTTTCTTTTGATGATTTGGGATCAAAGAAAAGAAAACTGATACAGTTTATACTTTATTTCGCTTTAGCAACTAAGGATTTTATTTGGCGCGCCAAACATTAATAATTGATAGTACAGAGTTGAATCCCACTGCAGTGAAATCCACAGGATTAGTTGGTAGAATAAACAGTTTCAGTTTTGGCCACTTACTAATATGCCTAAATGTGTTTGCTGTGGGGAATGAGATTTTAAAGGAAGAAATAAATATGTAGTGTAAGAGCTAGTGTTAAGAATTTCAGTAAGTTACCTGAAACTCTGGAGAAATTGCAGGCAATTCACACATATTCTGTAAGCTCTTTTGGGTACCAATATGACAGGGATGTAGTTGTTCCCTACATGGATTTACTGTAAGCCAGAGGCACACTTTGCCAGTTAATGAAAGTGAGACTTATCAAGGCACCCATGACGATGCAGACAGTAATTTCTCACCTACTCTAGCACTGAGCATCTTTATAACATAAGAAAAATCCATAGCACAGCTGTTGGAAATTCAAAGGTGTTGGTTTTGTTTTCTAATTTATTTTCAGAGTTCAGTTTTGCATCAGGAAGAAGGGCTGCCTATTTCAATAAGTAAAAAAAATTGTACAGTGTCATCTCATATTTCTTAAACAAGATGAATTTACCACACATTCTAATGTCTAAGGTTACACTGTGCTGTAATACATGACCTAACAGGCTAACCCACTGCAATGTGAAGCCTGTAACACAAACAGAAACAAATGGCATGTATCCCTGCTGCTCCCCATCACCCCAGAAAGAAAAGATACAGATAATTATCTAAGAACAGTGGGTGGAAGCAGCTAATGGGCATTTTGCTGCTGGCGTTAATACTGTTAAGCAAAGACTGATGTGGGAAAATCATTATTTACTCAGATGTGATTGTATACAATTTGACGGATATCATTCGGTTGTTAACCTATAATACAAATAAGAAGAATCAATTGTCAAAGCAAGGTTAATTCTTGTTCCATAATCATTACCAAATCGCTGTCAATATAAAATGGATGCTCTCTGTAGATATTTTAAAGACATTCTTATCAGACTTGCATGGTGCATTGGTGGTTTATTCTGCATGATAAGTGGTATTTTTTTTTTCCTCTTTATGAAGAGGATCCTTTGGGAATATGCTGAGCAGCTGGGTAATGCAAGTGACTTCCTGACTCATGTTTTGTGAAGGAGAAACATGCAAGGGAACAAATTTCTTGTTAGTTTTATGAGACCCTAATAAGTGTGAGTAAATATAAATATTAATCTAATTGGACAGTCTTTGGAAGCAATCTGTCCATGACAGGTGACAGCTATGATGCTTATAAACAGCTCTATTTTCCAAGCATTATTACATAGAAATGAAAAACAGATCAAACAGAAGATATAAAAAACATCACGGAATAACAACTGAGTGACATATTGATTAGAACTTAAATGTATAGCTTGAGTTAGATTTGGATCATATGCTGAGTGGCTTTTTAGGCACTCTTCCTCTTTCCCTTGTAACTTTCTATACCAGTACAGCATGAAAAGTTTAAAGAAAGGGCAGAAGATATGTCTCAAAATGATACTGAGTAATTTTACATTACCATGTACTGCAGTGTCATTGTACTTGATACGGAGATTAAGAATATGTTAGTTTGAGGTTGTGCATCATTTTCTGTGATCTCAGCTGGAGGTAGGATTGTTCAGAACTGGCACAGCTTGAATATTGATACAAATACAATTATAACATCCAGCTAGCAGAACTGAGAAATTAGCAATCAGTTTTATTAATAATTACGTGTGTAATTCTAAGAGTCCTGACCCCCACTGAGCCATTTAGGAAACTTTTCAAAACAGAATGTGCTATAAGTACATTTCCACATGAACTGCTGAATGAAGAACGAATCCATCATGTCATGTCAAATAGGAGAAATTCTTGAGAAAAATGGTAAAACAATGTAAGGCATAGTTTTCATTTATAATGCAGACAGGAATGCAAGATGAAAAGTCCCACTAGATGGTGTAATACCAGAATAATATTTGTTACTATCATTGACATGGTTGAAAGAGTAGAAGTGGGAGGGGAAGAGAAAGAGTTAGAGCAAAGGAGGAAGAAAGGCAAGTGAAACTGTACATTATTTGGGAGTCAGTTTATGAGTTTGTTCACAATCTGAGGTGTTTAAAGAGCCTTTTATGTAGAAATATTACAATTACAATTTCATTTGAAAAACCATTCCCTTTAAGTATGTTTCTTTGGGTACTCAAATACTGAAGAGCTCAAAATTGCTAGCCCCCTTTAGAAGTCTTTGTTAGCTTATAGAGGCATATTTCTCTACTGAAATCCTTATAAACTACCAAAGTCCACTGAACATCACTTTGATGTTTTATGTACAACAAATATGACTTGAAGACACATTTTTTTTTTTTTTTTTTAAGTTAGAAACTCCTATTGGCTTTTAAAGAAGAGATCTAATATTCTAAAAAGAAAGAATTGCTTTCCAGTTTGAGTGATAGGGTGTTTCTAGATGTGTTCTGCTTAAAATTAAAGATCATAGAACCATAATTAGTTTGGGATGGAACTTAAACACTATCTAGTTCCAACCCCCTGCCATGGGCTGGGACATGTCCACAAGAACAGGTTCACCAAACCCCCATCCAGCCTGGCCTTGAATACCAAAGATCCCAAAGATGGAGCAGCTACAGCTTCTCTGAACAACCTGTTCCAAGCCTCACTACCCTCATAGAATTTTTTCCCTAAATTTTACATAGATCTACTCTTTTAGTTTGAAGCCATTACCTCTTGTCCTATTCCTTGGTCTGTCACCCTACTAATTACACCTTTTAATATATACTTAAGAAGTACACTAACTTAAAGAAATGTATAGCCCAAACATTTATTTTGGTTGTACATAGGAATATCTGTAAATTACAATGTTATTCACTATCATATTTTTCAGTGTTGTCATTACAAATTTTCCTTATGCATTCAACTTGTGGTTTCACTGAGTTTCTCTGTCTTTGTATCCCTGGTATAATGCAACCAAATTCATCTGGAAAGACAGTTTTTAAATCATAAAATCATGCTTTTTTCTCTGCACTGTTTTATTTATTTGTTTGTTTCTTTGTTTGTTTGTTTATTTATTTATCTATTCCTTCATTCGTTCCCAGAAGAGAATTCTAATAGTATCCTCTCATTTGATTGTTATGCTTGTAAATTATCTACTCTTTCCTCCTCATAAAATGAGAATTACCATAACTGACCTGTTCCATGTAAGCCAACTGAATACCATATAGCTTTCAAACTACCTATTTTACTTATGGAAAACACAACATGGTGTCACAGAGGCTTTCATTGCTCTTAAACAAACTCTACACATTTAAGTCTGCAGAATATCCAAAACAATGTGATAAATATGAAGATCCTGATGTAGGCACAAAGACTAAAAAGGGTAGGAAATCTTATAATGAATTAAGTTTTCATATCACGTCTAAAACAATTTGTATCGTAACCTAAAAATATTGAGAAAAAAAAATTGATAAGATCAAGATCAGAGGGATGTCTAAGAAGCATTTATATTTCCAAAAGTTAATTGACTAGATTTTTAGCTATTTTAGTTAACATTCTCACTTCACGTAAGAAATATGTAGACAAGGAAGAAAGCTTCTGGATTTCCTGTTCTAGTGTTTTAGAGTGTATCTCTTCTTCAGTGCTTTGCCTGTGTTAGCAGGTTTAGCAGGTTTTTTCACAGTACTTCTATTTGTGTTTATTTCTGCATAATCAGTCTTGTACCTTTTTTCAAGTGTGCTGTCTACTTAGGTTTTAAAAGGCATTTGTTTCTGTGATTTGACCAAGCACCTAAGCTTTTCCCTATATATTAATGAGACACTAATCTTAAATCCAATTCTGCTAGTCAGTTGGCATACTTATGCTTAAAATCTAAGGTCCAGGCAGTGGATGCTACAGAGTAGTATATTAAAATAAGATTGCAGGAATATTTTTCCATTTTGTTCCTATTCCATTTAAGTACCAGTCATGACAGCGCAACAGAAGAATTGCAGGGCCAGCTTGTAGTGCAGAACCAGTACACCAAAAATAGCCTGTTTACTGCCTACTGCCTCTTTACAATCATCATCAGCAGAGAACACCTGCTGCAGATGTAGTAAGCCTGAAAGTCACTATTCGGTCAACGATAACAATCACACATTTTTCATTTTGCAAGTGGTAAATTACTCTGAATAGTCTTTGCAGATAGTTACCAATCTCTTTTCACCCTGACAACAAACTTGCCAACTAGAAGCAAACTCACTGTCCATGCACTCCTTTATTACCGAAACAAACTATGAGAAGAACATGTGACTCGAGGTCACAGGACAAATTCTGGGTTGCCCAGAGAAATGGATATCCTTAGATATATTTAAATTCTGACTGGATATGGCCCTGAGCAATCTCTGTGGCTGACTCTACTTTGAGCAGAGGGGTTAGACTAGATGATCTCTCAGAGTACCTTCCAAGCTTAGCTACTTTCAATGTTTCAGTGGGGGAAACTATGACAATCTATCTTCCATCAATTACAAGGGCTTTTCAGATGAGTGGGAGACCAGAAAGACAAAATGCATAATAACACCATCGCCATTAAATTAGAGGAAATATGGCTTATGAGAAAGCTGAATTTCTCAGACTGAAGAGGCTGAAAACTACCACTGTGTTCAGAAGGAACCGTATTTTACATTCAAAGTCAAGACGACCCTGTATCAGTTTGGACTTCTGAAAACATAAACTCTAGACATATTGTGTTGTACATTTTGCTGTTGTTGTTTGTCAATTTTTAAAGTAGATACAGGTCCCATTTTCTGATGTTCTGATATCTATAATTTGATCCTAAACTGACATTGTATAGGGCTATAACTTTTTGTATGATAGGTCTTAAATTACAGAAAATTTTTATTCTTATTGGATTATAGAATCATGCTTTTAATATAATTTCCTTTTTACTGAAAGTGTAAATCCCAAAAGATGTAGATTTTTTTGGTACATCTTTCTTTGTTATACAAGAACGCCGTATCTCAGAGTATAAATATATATATATTATTTCCCCTCAGATATTTCTTATGTATTTTGCCTTTAAAAATATATATATGACAAGATTATATAGTGATACACATCTTCATTATTCTATTACTATTTACTAACATACTTTAAAACGGAGAAAGGAAATTCATGAATTTTTCAGTTTGATAAGCAAAACCAAAAGCAAGAAAAATTGTATTTAGGTTGAGACATAACTTTCATGTATAAGTTCCTTTTTGTTGTTGTTGTTTCTTTTTGTTGTTGTTGTTTAAATTAGAAAATACAAAAATTCAACCTGAAAATATCATTGGCACTGAAATGACATTTTCTGGTCTATTTATATGTTTTGCTTTATTTTATTGCACTGTATTTTCAAGGTATTTCTGTAATATTTTTCTAATTGTATAGAAGACAGAAAAAAAAAGAATATAGTTCTTATATTTTTTTCTAAAAGCAAAAAAGAAAGGTTTTAGCATTTGTAGAAGTCTAAATATCAAAACAAAATGGTTTGACATTTTTAGATGAGGCTATTCGACATCTTGAAGCCATAGACAGGAAGACTTTAACTGTACAGCCAAATTATAAATAAATTGGAAGTTATATATTCCTGTGTAAATGGTTAACAGAATATAAAATTTTAGCAATTTATCATACAAATAAATCAGATATAAATAATACACAGTAGAACTAGGGCAAGGTCATTACCATGGATTTATCATTCAGGCTTACTTTAGTTGTAGAAAGGGAAGATATCTCTAAAGAACATTTTATTTTTTAGAATTTACATTTTCAACAATAGAGGCAAAAATATCACACTTGGTAAAAAAACTATTGAGATGGTTTTCAGTCTCCAATAGTTGTCTTTTTTTTCTCAACTGATAAAATACAAGAATGCTCCAAAAGTAATGTATCCTATTTTTATTACATTGACCCATGACATTAGAGGTTAATATTGGTGATACGACAATAGAGGATGATCCTTCCCACCAGTATTCCATTGCATTTTGTTGCTGTGTAACAGAGGGGCAGTCTAATAGAATGGCAACTGACGCTGCATGTGAAAGGTGTGTCACTGAATTCCTCCGTGTAAAAAAACTGCACCCACTGGCATTCACTGATGCTTATGTATGGAGACCAAACAGTGGATTAAGTGGGTGGTGTATTGCAGCAGGTGGTGCATTTCAGTGCTGGCAACAGCAACTGTGAGTCACCTCTGCTGACAGATTTGTAAGTGTGGTATACAGGCTCTTGTTCACCACTGGTGAAAATGAATAGCTAATGGTGGTGACTGTATTGAAAATAGTGTTTTAAAACTGAGAATTTGCTTCATCATATTGTGTTATTTTCTCTTTGCATCTCTTGCAGTTTCCATGGAAATAAGTAGCAGGCATTATTTTCAGAGTGACCTACGAATAAGCAATATTCCTGATTGTAATAAGATTGTATGAAAGTAAGTGCATAGGGCAGCTTGTTGCATTTTGCATGATTCAGATTTGATTCCATGGGTGTCTCTTTTCCTTCCAATATTATTTATTCAGCATGTTTAGTTTGCTTTACAGGCATGGCAGCATTCATAGGGTAGACCTATTGAACCAAGCTGTAATAGATGTAATACATCAATACATTTGAGCCGAACAGCTTTAATTAGGCCTTCCCGGTCATTTCATCAATTCAGTGGAGTACCACTGGGATTTGGATAACACCATGCCTTCTGTAGTGCATGAGAATTACAGCACTCCTGCCCTGCTCTGCCAGTCACATCACAAGGCTAGACAATCAGCATTAATTCTTACAGTTGTGTCTGAATTCCAGAACATAAATTTACCTCTATTGTAATGTCTTTGAGACCCTGAAATCTCTCCAACGTTAATGTCAATTCAAAATTCAAGCCATCTTGAAACCTCCTTTTGCAACATCCTGTTGTTACACAGCAGCAAACTGAAAGTGTGCTTTACTTGAAGATTTATGCTTGTCAGAAATAACAGATTTCTGTGGCAGATAATTTCCTAAAAACTGCAGAAATTACAAAATCCAAGATGGTTCTGCTGCTGCAGTATCTCACTTGGCTTATATTTCTTTTTGAGATCTATCTGTCAAATACAGTATTATAGGGTATAAACAAACCTAAAGCAGATATTCTGTTTACATGTATAAGGGTACGCAAAAAGAAAATTGTCTGCTCCTTTAAGGGTTTTTGATCAAGGGCTTTTTTTCAAGGCAAGAAAGGGATAAAAAGAAAAATAGGAAGTGATGATAGCCAAGTCTGGTCAGGAAAGCGACAGCCACAAAGGGGCTGTGCCAAGTACTCAAAGGATCTGTAAAATGCTTATGAACCTAGAGAGTGCTGTCTGTGCATGCACTAGTACACTTCGATCTTTACCGCCTAGAGAGGAAGGAGGAAGCAGACTTATCTGTCTGTGCCTTTGTTTTATATGAGTTCTGTTAAAGGCAGCCCTTGGCTACAGTAGCCTTTGTGACCATTTGTGTCAGTGTCTGTCTGAGTTGAAGAGAATAAATTGTTGTAAATACAGAAACTCAATTGCTTAACTGCAGTTGGAAGTGATTATAGATGGTAAAAATGATACCACCTCATCAATAATTCCTTTATGGGCACATCTAGCAGTCAGATACATGAATATGAAATAGAGTCAAAAATGCCTTATTTACCTTTCTTTTATCTAATTCAGAGATTCTCAGCAATAAAACTGTCTTGCCACTGACCTAAGCTCAAGCTTCAAAATGCACTGCATTGAAGGCCATGTTGTAAAGGCTATGTACTACCTATCATGAAGGCAGATAAACTCCATTATCCCTTAAACACTCCAAATCTTCTCCTCCAAATGCAATGGAAGTGTAAGGACATTATTTTGATATTAAAAAAAAACAGAGCTACTGGTCATAAAACAATTTATTGGAAAATAAGTTAACATTACCATATTTCCTTCTCTCACATAGGTAGATTGTTTTAATTAAAATAAATGAAAACAAAAGGACAGATAATCTGGACTGTTTTTTCTTAACACTGTTCATATTAAGTCATCCTAACTAGGTAACATTTCAGTTCACCATAAAAACTACACAGCTGCAAATTGGAAAGACAGTGAGGTACATTCTATGAAGGAGACTGTATATACTGGTAACAGCATGTGCTGGTAGCTGGAATTGTTCCTCCCTAGGTGAAGGACTTTTCACTATTCCTTGTTGACTTCATGAGGTTCCTGTCTGTCTGTTTCTCCAGGCTGTCTATTTCATTCCAACTGGCAGCAGAACCCTCTGGTGTATCAACAACTTCTCCAGTTTTGCGACATCAGAAAATTTGCTGAAGACAATTTGCATCATCATTCAGATTGTTGGTGAAGATGATGAATATGAATCAGAACCAGTAATGACATGGATATAATACTCTACTACTCCATAGTGGTGGAGTACATCCAACTCGCCTACAACTTGACTTTGCTTCCCAGCTACCCTCTCTGCCCTGTCATTCAGACATCCTTCAATCCACCTTACTGTCCTCTCATCCAGCCCAGACCTCCTCAGCTTCTCTATGAGGTTCTTATGAAACACAATGTCAAAAATCTTACTGAAGTCTAGATGAATGGTATGGCTCTTCCCTTGCCAATCATTTCATCACAGGAGCTTGACAAAATTGGTCAAAAGTGACATCCCCTTGGTGGAACCATGGTGGCTATTACTGACGATTTTCTTGTCCTTCATGTGCCAAGATTAGTTGTTCCATCACTTTCCAGGGGAGTCAAAGTCAGGTTGACTGTTATACAGTTTCCTGGATTGTTGTTCTTGCTCTTTTTGGAGATGGGAGTCACATTTGATCTCCTCAAGTCACTGAGTGCTTCATTCAATTACTGTGATTCTTGAAATATTATTGAGAGTGGGTGCCTCCCATAAGGCCCATGGCCCATGGTCCATCTTGCTTAAGTATTCCTGGACTTGGCCCTCTGCTACCAAAGGTAAGTGCTCCTTGCTCCAGACCTTCCCCTTGTTCTTTGGAGCCTGGGATTCCTGATGTCTGATCTTTCTAGTAAAGAATGAATAAGTCTTGCTAGTAAAGGCAAAGAAGGCATTCAGATTTGTCCCATCCAAATGAGTGGGCTAGGGCGAGATTAACCTTTTAATTTCCTGTGTGGTAATCAGGATTAACACCAATTACATGAGAGGCTCAAACAAATTACAGATTTGCTTAAAACGCATTAGAATTATAGCAGAGAGTTGTTCAGCAAAACTTGCAGTGACATTTCCCTTATGCAAACTCAGTGGAGTTACAAATCATAGAGCTTAACAAAACTTGGAATGATGCAACCCTTATGTCCAGAAAACAACTTGGAACAATATTACCCAGAAACAAAGTCAAACAGCAGCTTGGAACAATTTCCCCCTTATGTGCCAATGGTGAAGTCAGAGAGAGATAAAGAAAAATTTGATAAAGGAGAAGAAAGATATGCCCAGCCTGAATCCAGCCAAAAGTGAAGTCAGAGACAGAGGGAGAGAGATGTGAAAAGCAGAAAAAGAAAATATATCATCAAATATGAACCAGATTTCTTGGGTTCCTCTTCCCTGCAGAGAAGACACAACAGAGGTGTTAGGCCAGATCATATGAAAGAGTCGCCTATCTTGTCTACACCTTTTAGAGCAGTAGAGATTCTTTGAGGTGAAGATGCAGATGCTTTCAGTGTGGAAGAATTATTTCATACTCTAAGGTACAACTCTTACATATGCTCCAGGTATTGTGATGCATTATGTACCACATCATTGTGAACTTTGAATCACATGATAAGACAATGCTATCTTCACTTCAATATAGATTCCAAAAGAATCTGTATCTACAGCTTCCTGGGGAGTTCATAAAGGAATCTGGCCTGAAATTCCAGGCTAGCTGTATTGGTTAAAAACATTCAATCCATTCTTTTGAACCTAACAGTTTGTACAGATATAACCTAATTAAATGGTCTCAGTAATCACATTCTTGCTTAGCTTCTTTCCATGTGAAATGTTCTAATCTGATGTTTCTTTTCTCTACAGAGGTAGAAAGGATTAATCTGTAACTGCCTTGACTGAGACACTCAAATATTATTAACTACAAACTTAACAGGATTTGAACAATCCACCATCTTTCAGGTATGATACTGACATTCATGTGCAAGTCTTCCTAGTCTTTGCTTGCTATCCTTTAGAATTTAGAGATACATTATTTTATCCTCAGTATATTTCTCTTATATTTTTCGAGTTAGTGAAACGGGGAGATAATAATATTTCGTTACTGCCGTTCTTCATAGTCAGTAATTTAATATAAAGGGCAGAAGTATAAAACTGTATTTGTTACAGTAGTTCATGTCAGCTACTCACACACATTCAATATCTAATTAAAATCACAGCTAATTTATTACACTGCATAAAATCCTTCTCTCAAAAGAGAAAAGAAGAATTCAAGAGAATCTGGCACTACTTTTACCTTTCTCTAGATTCATTTTTAAATGTTTTGTTATATCTTGAGACAACTGGTAATCTGCCTGAAAAAAAAAGAAAAAGAAAAATGAGAGGGGAGGGGAGGTGCTGCTCCTACTCTCTTACTTAATCTTCATGAGCTAAGATAAAATGTCATCCAAAATATGCATAACCAACTGGCTTCGCAATATTGGAGTACTTAATTTGCTTCAGTCTCAGTAATCCAAGTTTGTGTATTTTTCTTTTTCACATGATGTCATTTTAGATTTTCAGTAGCTCTGAAGTGCAGTTCTTAATGTACTTACTACTGTTAGTACATTTTTTTTTATGTCCTTAGAGTCCAAACTTTAGCCATCTACGACATCATGGCACTGCTGGAACAGTAATTGCAGGAGCGTTTGGCCATTATGTAGCTTGAATTGGAAAGGCAGAAGAGAGTGTTGAGGAGTGTGAAATGGTATCTTTCACAGGCTAACAAAACCCTGAGAACACATAGTCCCAGGATCAGAATGATTGGCAGCTCCTGCAGCTTTAGGTCCTGAACAGCTGCCCATGGCAGCAAACCTGAAAAGTTTCTTCTAATTATCACAACATTTACAATCAAGTGAAGGTACCAGAAGGGACCACAATTGAAAAGTCCTTTTGTAAGCTACTTAAAAGTTTTCATAGATGACATGTAGTCTGCAGTCTGTTCTTTGTGACATTAGACAGTCTAGCAGGAATAAAAATAACGGTGTTACTGCTAAGCAGTGAAATTATCCTAGAGAAATACAGTAAAATGTTTATTAAGGCTGTTTGCTATGAAATAAAGGGCACCTTTAAATAAGAAAATACTAAAATATTGGAGAGAAATTAACCCAATTCATGAACTTAAATGTTTACTTAAGTCCTCTCTTGAACCACTGTAGTAATGATTGTTTGTATGTGTTTAACACATTGCAGACTTTACAGAGAGGGAAGGAAAATGAAGCCTGACAATCCATTATACAATATGGAATAGTGGAAACCTAGGTCATTATTTGTAAGGCTTCAAGAAGGTTGAGGAATATAGAGAAAAACCATGCAAATCTTCAAATTCCAGAATGAAAATTCAAAAGCTTACTCTTTTGTTCATTCCCAATTGAGATTTTTCCCTGAAAAAAATCCTCTCATGTAATAAATACAGTAAGGCATGTGTGCCAGTGGCATATATCACAAAAACTTAGAAGTAGTAATTGACAAGTAAATAAAAGAGGAAATTATATAGGTTAAGTATGAATCGTTATTTAAATTCTTAATAATTTTAATAGCATTTAATTTCACAAATCAAGGTTAAAACATCCCCAGTATGTTTATCCAACAGTCTATTGAAAATAAATTTAATGACTTTTGATCATATATATAAATATGTAGAATTATGAAATACCTTGCAATAGGTTATTGAACTAGATATATTTTGTATAGAATATTTGTGTTACAACAACAAAATGTATTGTCTCAGTCTAACAGCACTCCTTACAGGATAGAACCTGTGGAGACTGCAGGTCTTCCTTTCTCAGTAGTTTTCAAGATTTGGCTTAAAAAAAATAAAATAAAAAAGCCACAGCTGACATGATCTACTGCCACCAATAGCTTCAAAGGACTGCATGACTTCCAAACATCCCCATACTCATTATCATTAATTTCTCGTACAAAGAAAAGTGTTTTGGACATGCATGCAACCTAGAAGGTAGTGGTCCTTTAGATCTTTGTACAATTAATTAATTAATTAATTAATTTGCCATACAGAGCTTTAGACATATGCTCAGTTATAAGTAGACTGTACAGTTAATGCCTTTAGAAAACAGTACATAAGGCTTACCCCTACTTTCAGGAACTTACAACCAGAACATAGAAAAATCCCCTTCAAAATAAAGAAACTTCACTGCAAAAACAATACAAAACAAAACAAACAAACAAAAAACAGATAAAGGATTTATTAAAGTTAATCTGACTTACATCAACCTAACATATGACTTTTAAAGTACTCTGGTGGTTGTAACATTACATTTAGGGTTATGATCTTAATTATGTTATCTGCTTTACCAGTTTTATTATTTTCTTCATAATCTCTGCATCACTTTGGGAAAGGCACCAAATATCTTCACATATCTGTTTCCACATTAACAAAAGAATTAGTAATATTTCCATCACTCGGTGAGCTGCTGTCAGGATTAATTAGCGTAGCTGCCAGGTCTAAAAAGACTTTGTTATTTGTAAGTCAGCATTGAGTAAAATACTGTAGCTATCCCATTAGCTTCAGTTAGGCTTTTGGCTGTCTGGATAGAGAGTACAATATCATGCAGTGTTAGCTGTTCATCATCAAACAAGATATTCTACTATATCTTGATTCATCTTGATTCTCCTATTTATAGGAGGCTGGATCTTTTTTCCTTTTTTTTTTTTTTTTTTTTTTTTCCAGTTTGGCTTTATGTTTGTGTGAGTTTAAGAAATAAATATATATATATATATATATATAAACCTAGAAACTGTCAAAATCTTTTTACATGTTCTTAATGGCACCCAGAACCAATTCTGTGGAATAATGAAAAGTGTAGTAAATATAACACTCCCTATGCATACGCTGCCTAAAATACAATTTTTCAAGATCTTGTTCCTGTTTAAGTGGAATAGTATTCATTTGGATTGATATCAGCTAAACTTCAGGTTAATCACACTTACAGCTATCACAGAGTGATGGCACAGAGAAGCTGAAATGAGACTTTGCATTTAATGGATGGAATTCTATTTGCTACAAACTGATAGCAGGTTTGGCAACTGAATGATGCATTTCCGGAAATGGGAAGATGTCCTAGAAGTAACTCATGGCTGTTTCCAAAGATTTATTAAAACTAAGTTGACACTTGCATCACTGATAGAGGTAATTTTGGAGCTCTTGAAATGCTACTGACCCTAAGATAATGAAACAACCACCTTGTGCACATTTGTATTCTGTGGCATATAGTATACGTTCATGGTTTGGAATGTGAAACACTATCATTATATGCTGAAGGAATTCATACTAGTAACTGAGGGCAAACACATAGACTTGAAGATATTTCAGCAAAGGATAGATACAGTACTCAGAACCATATGAGGGGTTGTGTACATAAACAATGATAACAGGTTATTTGGACAGTTTTGAAAAGTTAGGGTTCTTTAGGATGAGTGCAGCCTTGTAACTAAACCATTTTTTAAAAAGGATTTTTTTTTCCCTGTATCACAGTGGGAATTTATATTATGCCCTAAAACAAATCAAATCCAGAGCATATGAAAAGCACCATGAAATGTGCTTAGAAAAGTCTTGCTGAGGCAGAGATATATGCATATTTATGACACAGACAGCCATGGGCTGTACAAATGAAAGCTTTGCTTATAATCCAAATAACGTTTTTAACAGTATTTTAAGATAAGTCGGATGTGTGTTAAACTCTGATCAAAAGTATCAAATCTTTAGGCTCATTCAAAATGCGGATTGTCCGTATGAAATGGGATGATTGCCTTAAACTAAAAACGCAGCAAAAATATTAATAAAAATCAAGTAGAATCACTGGTACATTTCACTACTTTCATTAATTTAAAAAAATTAAAAAAAAAAAAAAAAGAGAGAGGAAAAAAGAAAACACAGGAAAAGAAAGCACACCTACATCTTCTACCTCTTCACCTTTTAAGGTGTCTAAAAATGTCAGAGATTAGAGAAACAAAGATTATCCAGTTAATGGTCCTGAGGAGACTGGTCACACCTAGAAAAACAAGAAATGGTAATTAATTAAAGTAAATTAAATTAAATTAAATTAAATTAAAATAAAATAAAATAAAATAAAACAAAATAAGATATCATTGACCAAATCAACGTAGAGATGAGAAATTCTGTCTTCCTCATAGACAACGCCAGGTACCAGGGTTCTTTATGAAATGAGTTATGTAGCATTTGATACTCCCCAGACCTTAAAGATGCCTCTGATGCTAAAGATTTTTTACTGAAACATACATTTCCAGTAAAGTGTTTTTATTATACTTGTCACAAAGTGTCAATTAGCTGATGAATTTATCCTAACCTAATCTGGGACTAAAGTAATAACATTCTTGTGTTTAAAATAGTCTGAGACCCATATAAGAGTCTGTGCAGCACCTCGAATATGCAGTCAGCTTTCATTCAGAAGAAATGAGAAAAGATGAGGTATCTAACCTGCAAGTGACAGCTTCATGTCTTCAGCATGGGCTGCAATGTCCCTAGAATGGGTGTATGGTCTTAGTTAGACATCCCTCAACCCAAAGGGTGCCCCAGTATCTATCATTCTTCAAAACAGTGTTTAGTACATTAGGCTAATGAGGAAAGGATATGCCTCTAGTCATTTTCTTTTAAAGCTAGGCCATATTCTTTGAATTCTATGAATCCAAAAACTCATTTCTAAATTTCAGTACAGAAGTCCACATGTGCATAAAATTTGGTGTCCAATGGCTCTTTGAATATTATTAATATTCAAAATAATAATAATAATGCTATAACCTTAGAACACAGAGAATTATGGTTACCTCTCTTTATATTGTATCTTCAGCATCAGCTTTTTGCAGAACTCCTATATTAGAGGTAATCACTCACCAGGAAATTTCTCATTCCATTTCTGCTCTTCTATTCTATGTGGCTATATAGCACTGTAAAGTTTTTGATGCTATTTTCTTTTAAGTTTATAAACAATAAACAGGTGAATAATTTCAATTTTGAAATCAGACTCTTTTCTTCATAGCTTAAGCAGATTACCAATTTAATATATTCTTAAAAATGTCTGTGAGAATGTCTGTAGTGGGAAATGCCCTAGTTCACTTTTAAAAATTCATGCAGTTAAATCGTTTTGACATATTCATGTATACATAGCTTTAACTAGTTTGGAAAGAGATTCAGCTAAATAGATGTAAGCCCTTCTATGGGACTTTTATGTCAGGATCGTCAGTTAGTTCACCCCAGTTAGAAAGTATTCTAATCTTCCACAGCCTGCAAGAGATCTACCAGTAAATATCAGGCTGGAACATACATTTGATTTACCTCATAGTGTAACCCTAGCTATTGAGCGAAAGCTGGTAAAAGCTAGATGAATAGCTACATCTAACTTACAAAACATATTGCCTCAAGGATTTCACACAGAATTAACTACTCTTGTGTGAAAAAAAAAAAAAAAGAAAAATAAAAAAGTACACCTGCCAGTGGTGAGAACAAAAACAATTTAAAGAACTGTTATTTCAAAACCTCCTGCTTCTACTGAGGGAACAATTCCAAGCCTTTTTCCTAGCTAAAAAATTTCTGAGGCAAGACTAGGGAAAATATATATATATAATATATATATTGAAGATATATATATATATATACATCTCTTCAAGATGCTATATCACCTCCCCACCCCCCACCTTTCTTTTTTTGTTTTGTTTTGTTTTTCAGTAGAATAACCTGGGTTTGAAACGAGTTTCTCCAGAAATTCATATATTCATTCATATATTCCAAATCCCAGCTCAAAACAGGGTCAATCTCCAAATTAGATCTCACTTACATTAGATAGTAATATATTATTACAACACTTGATGATTTGATTCTGCCTGTCTTCATTTAATCACGCAATGATCTTGCATTTATGATGATTTTCTCTAGTGTCTATCCTGGGAAAATTATACAATTCCAACTAGTAAAATTTCAAGAGAATAGCTACTGAGAAACTTGGAAGTGTTTTCCCCTGTTTTCCTTTTTTAACTTCCTCTGTATTAGAAAACACATATAATTTGGCCTTCTCAGAATCTTCCCCATCATTTTCTTTTAGACTACAGTATTATTATTCATTAGAATGTATTGTACTCAAGGAAAACAAGGAGAAAAGTGCAGATGCAATTTCTCATTTACTTCCAACAAGTCGTGCTCTGTGCAGGTAGGCAGAATTATCTGCTAAAAAATGCATTAATTTTCACATCAGCTCAGTGTGTTTACCAAAATTCATTTTAAATTTATATTAAAGATGTGAATCCTTTAAAATTGCTGCCTAACAAATTATCCACGGACATATTCCAAATGCCTCACTTCTGCATTCACTCTCAGGAAAGCTTTGCTAGAACAAAATTCACAGCTCATGACAAATGGGTTTCACCTTACTCACAGCATCCTTTTGAAAGAATTCAGGTCATCAAAGACAGGTAATTTGTGAGTGTGAATCTATATGGTGCATAACAGTATAATGATAAACATCAGCCAATAATGTTAGTCACACATTCTAAGAGTCCATAAAAACAGATATATCATCGAGTTAATGTGTATATTTAAATGCAGTTGCAATAATCAAAATATTAACCTCAGAGAGTATAATTTAGCTCTGAACTTCTACAAAGCTACAAGCTCTTCAGATCCTCTGATTTCTAAAATGACATATTTAAGACCTTTTTTTTTCATTGATATGTTTTCTTCTTATGAAAGAACCTACAGAAGAGAAATTGTACTACAGAAAATATAAATAACAATGCATTTAACATTAGGTGAGTGCTCAACTATTTCTCTCCTTGGGAAGTATTTGTTTATTTCTTTTAACAGAGAACACTTGTTCTTTTAAAGTAGTGAATGGTATTGAGGGAAATCCACCAATTTTGACAAAAAAGCATCAAATCAGAATAAATCCAGAAAAAAAAAATCACAATTTCAAAACAAAAATGTTTTTGAAAAGTCATGAGCCAGAATTTTCCCCCATATCTATGAAAGCAAGTGAGAAAAGAATTTTTTACATACACTTTGCACTTGTTTATGTTTACCAAATAAGCAGTGTTCCTTCTGCAAATTAATCATAATCTGATATTCCCAAAAGAAATGCTTTGACAGAGACACAAACAAATTTCCTTCTGAAAGCCAAAACCGGTACCAAATGACTGCTGAACTCATCTATATAAAATCTAATGTTTTGTTTGTTACTATACATCCTAAAAAGTCTGAAATCTGATAGCAAAGACCTAATTTTGTCATCTTTTGGATGAGCAGAAAATAAAAATGCTGTTAAGAAGATAAAAATAACAACAACAACAACAAAATCTGAACGCATTTGTGAAGAGTTAGAGGAGAAAAACATTCATCATACAGTTGTTAAAAAAACTGGTCCTTTCTGTCATAAAATAACTTTCCCCCTGGTAATATATTTCATTGTTATAAAGGTCATTGTTTGTTTGACTAAGGGGAAATAAGCTGTGAGAAACAGTTTATATACTGCAAATGAGAGAAGTTGGCGTGTTAATAAGGGAAGTGTAATTCTGACTACACAGAAACAGAAAAGTTCTCTAAATCATTGGCCATTACATAGCCAAGAAAGACTAACTGTACTAGAAACCCTCAAATATGTATATACTTGCTATTATCTAGTTTTCACAGAGTAATTTTTTCCCCATTTCACTGAAAAGTTATATGCAAAGCATGCAAGAGTTGTCTTCTTTATTTTCCAGAGATAAAAACTGCTCAAGGACAGACAACATCTATAGCTGACGATAGAACTGAGGTCCAAATTATCTGAATCTCTCACTGTTGAACACAGAATCATAGAATAATAGAATGGTTTGGATTAGAAGGGAAACTTAATATGATCTACTTCCAAGCCCCCTGCCACAGGCAGGTACAAAACAGTATTTTTAATATAGCCACCATGAATAGCTTTGCCTTTTTTTCCCAGCAGCGATGGGCCTGCATACTACAGTCATAAAAATCTGCACCAGTGGAGGTGACCCACTGTCACTGTCACAACTGCTAAAACGCACCACCCACCACCTGACAGCACTCACATCCACTGTTTGGTCTCCATAATATTCTGCAAGCATTGTTGAATGTCAATAGGTACAATTTTTTTCCACATGAAAGAATTCAATGGCACTCTTTTGCTCCATATACTCTTCCATGTCAGATATCACTTCATCAGACTGCTCCTCTGCTGCCATCTGTTGCATGTCAGGTGCATCTGTAGCATGATGACAAAATTAAATGGAATATTGGCAGAACCTCTACTGTCATACCACCAACTTTCACCTCTGACGTCAGGGGGCAACATAATAAAATAGGAGGCATTACTTTCAGAGTAGCCCTCATATATTGCCTGGATGTTTCCATCAATCCATTCCGATGAACTGAATAGGAATGGAGAATTAAGTCATTGACAGATCACTGCAGGGGAAACAAAAGAGTGAAATAAAAAGGCCTGCACAGTTAATGCTTAATTCTGTTAATGAACTGTTAGCAATAAATTCATTGCTTTCACTGTTAATGAAGCTATTTACAAAAGGATTCCCAGGCTCATAGTCATCCAAGAATATAACATATATAGACTATCAGGAGTAGTGTAAGCAATGAACACTTCAGGGGCAGCTGAAACTCTCTCACCTAAAAAGAAGCATCTTAGTACCATATCAGATTTACTGCAGTAACTCTGTGAATCTCTGGTTATTCCTCTAAAAAAAGAGCAGATAATAATCTTGTATTAAGTAAATTAAGATATTTGAGATATTATAAGAGATATTATATTAAGAAAATACCCTAGAATATCTCAAAGGACATTAG
The DNA here is from genome assembly GCF_023343835.1 of Lagopus muta. Classification (NCBI taxonomy): domain Eukaryota; kingdom Metazoa; phylum Chordata; class Aves; order Galliformes; family Phasianidae; genus Lagopus; species Lagopus muta. The sequence continues at coordinate 163,077,932 of NC_064433.1, forward strand.
ATGCTATGATCGTGCCCCTTCCAGCTTTATCTGTTGTCTTTAGACTAGTAAATTTTGGTGTCTTAATGTAGACATCTACTTGTGACCTATAGTGTTTAAACTTGTGATATAGACATTGGAGATCTACTGATTCCTGTTAATACAAATTACTGAGCAATTCAGCTCATCCTAGCATAGCTGCCTGCACATGATTAGATTTTCACCTATCCAGACATCACTAATTTTAGAAAAGTGCCTCAGTTAATTCGTTCAGATGAAGGTCTCTGCTACTATTTTCAATGTACAACCTTCAACTTCTTTTTCCCATAAGGACATGGGTTCCCAGTGAATCAACCAAGTTGGTTAAGTGTCTATGTCACAGTATCACAAAATCCCAGAATCATAAGGGTTGGAAGAGAGCTCTGGATAGTCAAGTCCAACCCTCCTGCTAAAGTAGGTTCCCTAGAGTAGTTTGCAAAGGAAAGCATCATACATTTTCATATACTGAATTCCTACTCATTGGACCGACAGCGTCTGAATGGTTATACAACAGGAGAGAGATGGCAAATGTATGATTTCTGTATGAAAGTCTCATTACTTCAAAATTCCAAGTCTCTTCTCGAGTTTGAAAAAGCAAAACGTAGGAGTTAAGTTCCTCTGAAATCACTTAGTTTTGACTGGAAAGGTGCATTTCATCATGCAGTGGGAAAATTCTGTAATGCTTGGACCAAAAATTATATACAAAAAAGCTCAATCTCACTATGAAAATTATAAATCATGTTGGTGGTGCTTTCTTGCCCTTAGTTCAACTAATTTTGGAGACATTCCAGGTCATAGGATGCATACGTAAGACTATATTTTTTCTACTGCTCATAGGAGATATAAATCATGCACTCTGGCTCATATATTAAAATAATAACATTTAGATGACTTCAGAAGGTTAACCCTTGCGTGGTGAAGGGTTATCTTTATTTTCCTGTAAAGATTAGATATTGCATAACAAACTTGCACAGGTTCAAAAGTATATGATACATTGTGTCTTCTTAAAACGATATGATTGGCAATTTGAAATTTCTATTATAGGTTATAAAACAGGTTGGTGAAGATATATTGAGTGTTTCACTGTAATATTTCCTATCTTCTCCGTCCTTCGCTGTGAACATACTGTAAGGATTCCCTTCCTCCTTTATTCTGGCATTTCTTTTGGAAACTCGACTGTTCAAGAGTCCGTGTCTTACAGCTTCTTTATTTACAAACTTCTTGTTTTCTCTCTGGTTTTGAGCACTCCACCCATTTTGTTGCTTAGCACCAGGTAATACAATTTTATTTTTCTTTAGTTTACCAAGCTTTCCCCTAGCTTTCATTTCTTTTTTCAGTTTCTGCTTTTCAGGTCTCTTCTCCCCTCTTTGACAATCTTTAGTCTTCTCTCCTAGTTTAATTAGTTTCTTCTCACCAGACTTGATTCTCTCTCCCTATTAAGTTCACTTTTACCTTTCTAAAGCATTGCATTGTCTTTTTGCTCCATGTGAAATGACGTCCTGGCTATGTACTTCGAAATGGTAAAATTTCCTGTTTGACTCATATCCATACCTCTGTGTAGGACTCATATCCTCCTAATCATGCTCATCTACCATGTCTTTCATTCTTTCAAACCTGTACTTGTACTTTCAGGCATCAAGCCTTGCTCATTGACATAATGGATTTGTCTTTCTCTGCCAGTCCATTTTCAGAAGAAAGGCTTGGTTTCTTTCTCTCTTTTCTGCCAAGAGCTAAGCTTTATTGCCTCCATTTTGCAGAGCTTTAGCTTCAAAGTTCTACTTAACATTGCCAGTATTTTTGTTAGTTGCCAAGCACATATGAACTCCCTCAGAGCCATGATACTTTTTTGAATTATTCTCTTTCTATGTCCTCTCTCACATTACTTTCTAATCTGTGCATATTGTTAAAAATAGCACAGTTTTTAATCTCTTCACTGGGACATTTGTTCTTTGGTTCCTCATGGATTTAGTAGGATCCACAAATTGACTTCTTTTTTCTAATCCATTTTGTCTGGTTCCTTGTTAGACTTTACTTCTGAAACACTCTACCATATGTGTATTCCATGCCAGTGATTTGTTCATTTATAATGTGTTCTACAGGAAGTGAGTATTTTAAGAATCATATTAATGAAAAGTTGCCAATCTAATTTCAATAATTTAATAGTCTTGACAATAACAAATACAGTTTACTTTTACTTACCTGCTTTTTGATCTGAAGGAGATCCAAACTATGTTGAAATGACATGTAAGATATCATGTCTAGCTTCACAGGAAATTAATGATCTTTATTTTTGATAAACTAAGCATATAAAGTGCTTCCTTAGCAATGTGAAGTCACAAGAAAATGACTAAATCACTTTTAGAGAACTTTGGATTTAGTCCATAATGGAAAACATTTTCCTAAATACTCATTTGAATTCTGACCTAGACTGTGATACTGACTCTTGTTGCCAGTATTTTTGTTAGCTGCCAAACACATGCATTCTTTTGTAGATTTACCTACATGCTCAAATATATATTTTTTTTTTTTATCTTCCTTCAGAATCATCATTTCTGAACTTCTAAAAAAGGCTGGAGAAAATATTGTGTTTACTTTTTAAGAACAATTTGGTTACAAATAAGTTTTTTCTAAATAAAGATTTTGCTTTCAAAGAAGAAAATGAAAAATCATATGTATCTTCATTAAGCAAATCTACTCCAAAAGTATTATTTCATTCAGTCAGATAACATAAATAATCATCTAATCAGTAGTTTCCAGGAAACTAATTTTGAATATCATGGAAATAAATGGGCATAAATCTGCTGAGGTTATCTGTGAATATGGTAGCATCCAATCTGAAGAAGAAAAATAAAATAATCATATTAATTGAACAAAATACAGATATCTGCAAAAGAGTTATTTTTTAGACTTTCTCCTAGCCCAACCATTTATTTTTTATCCTGTATTTTTCCCCTCATTTCAATTTAACTGTTTTGAAAAGTTTGGTTAATATCTTTCCCCTTCCTGATTCCCCCTATTTATCTTTGCCTTTCTCACAGGGCTGTCTGGAGTATTTGCTGCCATAGCTCCAGAACCCAATGTGCTGTATTTTTCCTCTGTTAACTACTTTTTCTGCATGTCCCTGGCATGCTCTCATTGGTACTTCTTGATTATGTGATTATGAGTAGTCACCTCAAAGCTAAATATGCATTAACAAAAGTGCTGATGAATCTTCTTTCCAGAATCCAGAGAACCTGAATCCAGAGAACCAGAATCTTTTCATTTTGATCCTGCTCTCAATTCTTCATCTGCTGCCAGCAGTTCTCCTAACTTATAGCTTCCCAAGGTTCTTTGTTATCTATTTCTGTAAGTATTTTCATTGGGGAGCTAGAAAGACATCCTTTTCCTGTTAGACCTCACTGGAATGTATAGAGATATTTTCGCAGACCAGTCACAAAGTTTCTGAAAGATCTAATATTTTATGATATGTGTAACACTGTCTAGTTTAAATGCATAAAAACTTTCTAAGTTGTATTCTGTCATGAAAATCTATAAGTGTTTTATTCGCAGTATTTTTAATAGTTTTTAATGCTTGAATATTTATTCTTTTCAATGACCATTTTGTACACCTTGTTCCTATCTTTTAATTTTACTCTTTCAAAAAATACACAGAATATGCAATATTTTGGAAATAAATGACTTGGGAGACGGATAATTGGGAAAATTAAATAGCTCATGGCGATAAGTTCCTATCTTAAAATGACATCTGGATAAGCAGCTGTGAATCTTGGATGCATAAGCAAAGAAACACTGAAGAGTAGAAGAAAAATGCTAAACAATAAAAATCTATGACTAATATTGTATGCAGGCATACTGTCCAATTTTTAATATATTTTTTTATTTTCTAAAGAGAGAAAGGAAGAGCAAGAAGAGGAAGAAGGGAAGAAAGAGCAATAAATAGGATTTAGAAAAAAAATATTAGGAACAAGAAAACATTTTGAATCAGGTGTTAGAATTCATTTCAGTCAAATTACCAAATTTGAAAAAAAAAAAAAGTGTGTGTGTGAGAGAGAGAGAGAGAGAGAGAGAACAAAGAAAAGGTAGATTTGATCATTCTCAGTAAAATGCTGATTTGATCATACTATATGCTGACAACTGAATGGAACATAGAAGGTTCTGAGAGACTTGCAGCAAACAATGAGGTTATGATTATCTTTATATTAGGATATCTTGCAGTATAATAATTTTGAATAATCTCAAAAGAAGAAGCCTGCAGCAAACCATTTTAAAATACTAGTACTGGTTAAAGTATGAGGGCACAGATAAATAGCATGTGAGTATGTGCTAGTAAGCCAAAGTGAAACCCTTCAGCTGTCATGTTGGTAATGGTTAGTTGCACACACAAAAAAGATTTCTTATTGTAAAGGATTCTGCATGATGGAAAAGACAAGAGTATAACGAGGCCTAATGACTGGAAGTGGGAGCCATTATATAACCAGTATTAAGGAAGGTAGACATTAAAATAATTGTATAGGATTTTGACGATGTCTTGACTTGATACCTTGAATTAAATATTTATTGAGTTTTCTCTAGATCAGCCATAAGATATTGAGTTAATCTAGGCATCACTGATGAAATTCCATATTAGTGTATACTTTGTTAGTAGCTCAGAAATGTGCATAAAGACCTCTTTGGTTATATAAGATGATGAAGAAAAGAAAACAAATGTGGAAAAGAAATTAGAGGAGAAAAGAGAAAGGGAAGGGAAGGAAAGGGATTGGCAGAACCACTGAAAAACTGAAAAAAAAAATTAAAATTTCTTGAGAATCCCCTGATAGTTTGCAAGTAAGAGTAAGACAAACTCAGAAACTGATCTATTTTACCCTTCATTCAATTTTGAGAATGACTGCACTGAGTAATGGGATAACAGAAGTTCCTCTGGCCATGCCAAAGGCAGTATTTACAGAGTCACTGGAAACCCTTCCATTCCTTTAGCCTGCTAATATTTCTGCCAACTTCGAGAGGCCTCTTGTTTTCTGAGGTTCTGCAGCTCTGAGGTACTGTTTAAATGATTTGCTCATACTCCCTTCTGGCCAGTTCCTGAGCAGTAGTGATCAATCACAATTGAGTTCCTGGTACCATGTCACAGCAAACTGATTAAACTCTCCCTGAAGAAATCACAGATGCTATTGGACCTAATAATATCATCCACAACTTTAAGTTACAAAGGAGATTATATTTGTGTTTCAGAGAAAATAATTTTAAAACTCAGCAAAAAGTGTTCCAATCTTCTATGGTAATCTTTGTAGGCAGTTACAAATAGTATACTGACTTTCAGAATTGTCATGTAAGACAAAAAAAAACCTCTGCTGTTATGACACTGATGCGTAAGATGTTTCTGTGTCTTTCTATATTCCAACTGCTTACAAACATATAATCCTTGTTTTTCAGGTAGCAAGCACAGAGATAGCACCAGCTGCATTAGAAAATCCTGAGCTACTCACTGAATGACTGTAACAACCCACTTCTACCATGACTCAAGGAGATAACTGATATCCTAGCCTGAAAAAATCCCACTGCAAAATTTCTAGGAGAGACTTCCAAGTAAGTTATTGCAATTTTATAGCCTATGCTCTAAAATCCAGACTTTCATTCATTTGTAATTTCAAAATACTTTATTACAAGAAATAATGACTTAATTTAAGCCCGTGAATGTTCTACACAGAAACGTAGAAAATTAGAGTTAACACATGCACATAGATTATATGCAATGTAATTCCTTCAAGTCTCTCATAAAATTAGTTATGTTCATTTATGCTGAGTTTGATTTCCTAGAGCTGCTTTGTTGCTCAAAATAAAATTGAATAGATCAAGCAAGGAAAAAGCTCATGATCTCCAGTCACAAAATAAATAAATTCTCCCAGCTATCTTTACTGGGGAGAAAAATGTGCATTGGCATTCTACAGCAAATAGTCATTTGGTTGATTAAATTATACTGAGATAAGTTTGATTTATAAGAACAGATTTTAGGTCTGACTGACCTGTGCTCAGATCAATTCTAGGAATAAGAGAGATAATAGGCCTCCAGTGTTATCTAATGAATGTGTGTAATTTAGAGAATAATTTAACACATATATTCAAGTAGATCTTCCCGACATTCACAGTATGCTCTCATTCTTCTCAGGGTGAAGGGGCACTGAACAGAGCATACTGGTATCATTTTTACATTGTACTTCATCACTTGTCCAAGAATGGATGCTTTGACTCCTTTTTCAAGAGTTCTTCCCATACCATCTTTATTTTCAGAGCAGTTTCACGAGGCATGTTGGAAAACTTCTGATATGAATCTGCCTGCAAGAGCAGTGAAGCAGCAGTTTCCAAAAACATCCGCTTCTCATACCTGCAATTACACTGAACCAGGTCAGAAAGATTTGATAGATCAGGCTTGTAAATTCAATATTCAGGCTCATTGAATGTATTCAAAAATGAATTCAACAAGCCATGTAGCTACTTGCAGAAGGAGAAAATTTTTAATTACATATTGTGGAGCTATGGAAACTAAAACATATTTTAAACAGATGCCGAGGTGGTTTGGCTTCAGTCTGATTTCTTCAGAGACTATGATTTCAGTTTCTTTTCAGCTCAGGTCCAAATCCTGCCTGAAGACAAGTGATAATAAGAATATCTTAAGAGTCCAAGCTCTCATCTCACATCTCCCTTTCTCCTCACATATCTATTACCCTGCCCCTACACACAGCTTTCACAAATGCAGGCTGGTGACTCCTTGTTCAGGCTGACTAAGCCAGGACTTTCAGATGTGAATGCAATACATAATATAAGAAGCTGCCTGTTATCTCTGCACATGCTGAGGTCCGAACCAATTAAATTTCTGTTGTTCACACTCAGAGCTTTGAACCAAATAGCTATCCCTTCTTCTATATGGCCATATCTTTAGTTTTTGCTATATTTTCTAATGCCTGCTGTGGCCTATCACAGGCTCACTGACCATCCAGAGTAGGCAGAGGGGTATATTTGCATTGTTAAATAAAAACAGGCCAGGGGTGCACCTAACCAATTGATCATTACTCATTCACTGTGCTGAACTGTCAAATTGCTCAGTTTTGAATGTCTCTCCAAGACACTTCTGCTAATGCTGGGTGTAGGTCTAAGTAGCATGGATACCAAACAAAGCTTAGCCACATGGTGCAGTTTCTAAACTTCTTTTAATCAGAAATATAGACACGGCCACTATGCACCACTGTTCCAGCCTAATCCTTGTGCATACTGTTTCCCTATGTTCAAACCATAACACAAAGGACAATTCATATGCATGTTCCATTCTGTTGTAGATTCAGGACATGTCCAACACAGGCAGACAGACTGGGAAATAAGGATGTGCTCTTAAGTTCTGCTGTATAACTTTGATGAAATAAGTTAACATGAAAAATGACTATTGATTTACTTGTTCAGAATGACAAAGTGAAACATTTTTTATTTAAAATATTCTGAAAATTTGAGTGATCTTCATAAATATTTTCAGTAAAATAAGGCCAGTCTAGTCTTTTCTCACAAAAGAAAAAAGATGCAGACTTGTCTTGTTCTCCATTCTTATTCTAAAGATTTTACAGTTCTTCTTTTACTGCATGGAAAAAAATGATTAATTTTATGTCAATATTCCATGTGTCAGTAATGCATTAATTTTTATATGTGAAGAAATCTTAAAATAATACAAGGCATCAAGTTGACCTTTTGTCAGAAACTGGATTTCTCTTCCATTCTACACTTCTGGTGTATGAATATAAGGAGCAAACATTTCTTACCTTTCCTTATAGCTGTGAGGTGACATTATAATGTCAAGTTTTATAATGTGGAGTTTTGAGGGGTGAGAGCTGCTGCAAAGCAGCACAGTAAAAATATGAAATTCCATCCCATTAGTGGCATTCAGAGCAATAGGAGTATTCTATTATGCATCTTTACCTTTTTTTTTTTTTTTTTTTTCCCCACCAGTTTTTAGGAAACAGCGTGTTTACTTTTTTGTTGTTGTCTTTTCTTTTTTTTTTCCCTATAACCTCAGCTCCTGGAATCCAGTGATTAGAGCAGATGCTAAATTTTCATTTCTCATTAAGCAAATTTGCATCCATCACAATTGAGGGAGAGCTTAAAACCTGAATTACCAATTCCAATCAGTAAAAAAAAAAACAAAACAAAACAAAAAAAACACCCTAAAAGTTGTGATTCCTTAGGTTGAAGTCACAATTTCTGAATGTTTCTGTAGAAAAGATTACACTAAAATCACATAAACTGGGTTATACAGCCATAAAACAGTTTTATACCACTAAAGACTATAGACTGAATGCCAAAGCCTACCCACTATAGAAATAACGAGACAAAGTGTCTGTGCTTTACTGTGAAGTGTATGTTCATATTCCTAACTCAAACACAACATATTGTTCACAGTGATGTAGAACTCAAAGCTGAATAGGCAGAATGGAAGAACAGCAAAATGTAAGCATGACCCATTTTCAGTGACTGATGTATTTATTACCTTAGCTCTCAAAGTTGTTCTTCTTAGACATCCTGAATGATGTGCACTTATCTTTTTTTTTTTTTTTTTTTTTTTTTTTTGTGCTATTAGCATATCTACTAGAAATACAAGCTTCTGTGTGAGTAAAAAAGCCAGGAACAGCTTTAGTTTTCAGATGAGAAAGATGAGGACCTAATCTGGTCAGTCTCTTTAGCATCAGTGGACCACACATCAGTGTTCTAACTAAACACCAGCTCCAGCCTCCCTTCCTTCACTTTCCATAGCATCCTACACCTTTGTCTTTCTTTAGTTTTTAAATGTTCTCCTCTTAAAAAGCAAGCAAGCAAGCAAGCAAACAAACACACAAAAACCTAGCAACTTAAAGAACAGTTCATCAGTTTTCACTAACCATACAAAAATACAGACAAGCACAAATTAAAGTGACTATATTCATTATCTTGTTAATTTTACTCAGCTTTAAAATGCAAATGCCTCTGGTGTAGACTATGGCAGCTATTCAACACCAGTGCACTAGTGCTCCTGATAAATAGTGTTAAAAATTTACTCCTGTGAAGAGGAATATAACTGCCAAGTAAGGAATAACAAAACTTCGAGTATGTAAACATGATAGACTTAAGTAGGTAGAATATAATTCCATTGAAATATGGCAAAGATAGAAAGAACAGCTTTAAAACTATTTGGAAAAGTGTCTTAAACTCATTAGAGAATAAAAATTCATGGAAAAATATATTTAGATCTGATTAAATTGTTTACTTCTACTAAAATGTTTCTACTGTTCCATAAAAGCAACCAATCAAATGAAGAATAAACAATTACTTGTGCATACAGTGTCCATTTAATATCTTTTTTCTTCTAGCTTTCTCATCAAAATTCTGACCAATCCAGATGGATTTTATGAAATTCATAAAGAACTTATTTTCAAACTTCATAGCATTTTTCAGAAGGCTATTTTCTACTAACACCGCAGCTTTTGCTCAGAATTCATGCTAAAACCCCCTTTGGTGGGATAAAGCTCAGAAAGAATGCCACTTGAAATCTGTGATTACTAAAAGAAGGAAAAAAAATAAAAAATCTTACTGATGCTTAAGCCTTGATGAAAATACACTTATACCTAATTAACTAACTTTATCTTCATTTGCACCTGGAAATGCTATAGAAAAAATGGCACAATTCACTATATAAAACCATTCCTTTAACTGAAGACAGAAGGTAAAATGACATTAACATATGCAACCTATCTTATGATGAATACTAGCTAGAATTTACAGTTAATGGTATTTCATTCCTTTTTTTTTTTTTTTTTTTTTTTTTAAATGTAAGTGGTCACAAATGATCTTTAATGGGAAGCTGAAAAATCTTACATTGCTTATTTCAGACAGATTGTCTTCATAGATAAATACCAACTGAAAAAAAAAAAAAAAAAAAAAAAAAAAACCACAACATTTGTACTTCTCAATCTGAGTGCTAAAAGCACATAATAATAGCACATAAGAGGAGTCTCTAACATTGTAGTTAATTATTTCTGTTAGGTGCTCAGCCAGGCACCATGAAAGCCAAGCCAGGTGACTGCTAATAGAGTACTCAGAGGCTCTGATCTTGACACGTGAAAAATCATGGTGTTGGTGGCCTTTCTCAATGGGTTATGATAGTTCCACTGTTACAGCATATCTCTGTTACATGGCAGATGCTTTTATAATCACAAATTTCCAAGGAAGTGTATGACCCGCCATGACCTCAAGAAAAGCACACATAATAGGGGCAAAAGGTTCATGATGTGCTAATAAGAGAAGGTTATAACATTATCAAGATGATGGAGAAATCAAATCTGGCTGAAGTTGAATCAGATAAACCTGTGTTTGCACAAGCATATATACATGTGGTATATATATGCTTATATTCACATTTAAAGGTAATACTCTTTTAATAAATAGATCCATAAATCTGCAATTTTAGTAAAGGTAAATTAGATATATAAAACTGTTTCTAAGTTACAAATTATTAAAATGGAATAATGAGAACTATAACTGATATATTAAGATGGGGTTTATAAAATGAAAAATTAGTTTAAGACACATGATCCTGACCAAGAAATGTCCAATTGTGACTGCAATTGAATAATACAAGGTTTGTTCATTTTTACATTTGAAATAGGCCACAGAATTTTTGTTAGTGTCCATTTGCTGTGAGTATTCACAAACATAAGTAAATTCTTATTTTGTTTGAAGAACACTTCAAACAATTATACTACAACAGAAATAAATTCTTGAAATGGTATGTAGCAAAAATACATTTGATAACTCTGTTACAACAGTAGAAATACACAGTAGAGTACCAAAGTTGGAATCTGAAGATGATTTGTATAAACTGACTCTGCTGAATAGGTAAAACTGGTGGACAAAAAGTTAGATACTCTGCAACAGACAATGTCCATGTAGGTCTTAGTTTCTGGCCTTTTGTAGTTACATGGTTTCTCAATTCTGGACTGCTCAGTCTTTTCAGGTACAAAACCTATACTTGAATCAGGTAGATAGGACACAGTTTTCTCCTGAAAGACAAGCCAGATAGGATTCCCTTTCCTCCTTTAGTACATCCTTAACTGACTTAGGTAAATGAACTCAAAACTGAAATCCATAAGATTTAAATATTTTATCTGTGAAATTCCATATGCGCTACAAAGACTTAAAATTAAATGTCTCCCAATCTTTTTTTATGAAAAACTTATAATTTCAGGTAATTTAAATAATTACCTGACAAATGCAACAGAAGTTTTGTTGGTTTTTTCTAAGTGCTAAATTAGCTCTTTGTTTTTTACTTAACTCACATGCATTGTGAGTTTTTACTTAAGTAACACACATGCTTTGATGTATGCCAACTGTTTTTAATACAAAGCATGGAGATACTCTGGAAATCTAGATGTTTAGAGGAACGTAGTTTAAACATACAGTTTACATCCTAAGGTACTTAGATACAAAATGGTGCATAAATGATAGCATCAAGTATCAGAAATCTTCGAAGCTAAAATTTCACTGACAAGTACTGTCTCCCTTTTTTTATATGGAATCCTTGCTAATCTTTCCTCTACAATTGACTTTATCTTCTAGATTTTCAGTTGTGGATGAATCAGTTAGTTTCCTTAGAAAGGGGAACTCTAAAGATCTGTATCCAGCAAAATGTTTAAACGTGATTTTGGGGGATGACCTGCTGGAGGGGAGCTCTGCGGAAAGGGACCTGGGTGTCCTGGTGGACGACAGGTTGGCCATGAGCCAGCAGTGTGCCCTTGTGGCCAAAAAGGCCAATGGCTTACTGGGGTGCATTAAAAAGAGCGTGTCCAGCAGGTCGAGGGAGGTAATCCTCCCCCTCTACTCTGCCCTGGTGAGACTTCATCTGGAGTACTGCGTCCAGTTCTGGGCTCCCCAGTACAAAAAAGACAGGGATCTCTTGGAAAGAGTCCAGCGGAAGGCCAGAAAGATGGTGAAGGGCCTGGAGCATCTCTCCTATGAGGAAAGGCTGAGTGAACTGGGTCTGTTCAGCCTTGAGAAAAGAAGACTGAGAGGGGACCTGATCCAGGTCTATAAATATCTAAGGTGTGGGGGGCAGAATGGCGAGGCCAGACTGTTTTCAGTGGTGAGTGGAGACAGGACAAGGGGAAATGGCCGGAAACTGCAGCATAGGAAGTTCCGCACAAATGTGTGCAAGAACTTCTTTACAGTGAGGGTGACGGAGCACTGGAACAGGCTGCCCAGGGAGGTGGTGGAGTCTCCTTCTCTGGAGATGTTCAAGACCTGCCTGGATGCCTACCTGTGCGACCTGGTGTAGGGAACCTGCTTTGGCAGGGGGGTTGTACTCGATGATCTCTGGAGGTCCCTTCCAACCCCTACAGTTCTGTGATTCTGTGATTCTGTGATTCTGTGATTCTGTGATTCAGTCAACACCTCCCAGCAGAGAGATCATATTAGCTCCCTGGAATGCATTATGAAGACATTACAGATGAAGTCAAGTTTTTATCACTTTTACACTTGGAAAAAAAAAAAAAAAAAAAAAAAAAAAGACATTTCTTCTTCGCATGGCATTTAAAAGATCAGTGATAAAATTATATTTCATTGAAATATACATAATTTTATGTGGTTAGCCTTAAAGAAAACAGAAGGTGCAATTGCAGTCGGTGAGAGTAATTTGACTTTAAAATGATGGACAAGATAAGTATAGGTAAGTGAGTTATATTTGTGACCTCATGAACACACAACCTTGAAGCGTAAAATAATTATATATATGATGGTAAAGGAAGTAAACACAGTATTTGAAAGACTGAAATTTGAAAAACAATGTTTATGTGCTTAGTAGATAATGGAAATGGAGCTCAAAATACCAATATTGTATTGGGATTTTCAGGAGAAATCACCTGTTTCCAGACAGAATAATATTGGCTTCTATGCAGAGATCAAATTTGCATGGGCCTGCTTGGTAAATAGGGGATCTACCAGTAGGACAGACATTCTGCGTCCACAGAATCATAGAATCATTATATCATTCAGGTTGGAAGAGATCTTAAGGATCATCTGGTTCCAACTCTTCTGCTATGGACTGGGTAGATCTAGATTAGGTCTGAAAGCACCATTCAACCTGGCCTCGAACACCTTCAGAGAGGGGATACACACAACTTATCTGAGCAACATGTTCTGGTGTCTCTCCATTCTCATAACGATTTTTTCCTTATGTCTCATCTATATCTACTCTCTTTTATTTTAAAATCATTACTCCTTGTTCTACGGGCCATGATAAAGTTTGTAAAGGTTTGTCACAACAGCTCCTTCAAAAATTGGGGATGATGATGTTACAGTTCATTCCTATGAAACCTGCAGCCTGGCAATATAACCTTAACTTCATTCAGGTCTTCAGGGGAAAATGCACGGCAGATGGGAATTTTGATTTTGAATTAATACCTTAAGTTCAACAAAATGCTGTAAAAAAAAAAAAAAAAAAAAAAAAAAAAGACTTCTTTAATTCTTAACTAAATTGGGACACAAGTTTCTCTCTGGAATAAAGTGAAACCAGATACAGATGCAGCCTCTGTTATGCTATGAAAACTCTAATGATCTGAGCATTTATCAACATATGGTTTGCTTCAAAACTTGAAATGCAGTAATTCTGGGGACTAGCTTTACTGTTAAACAACTATGAGCCTATTTCAATCACTGTGTTGAGCAGAATTTACTGGTGGCTGCATCACTAATAAAAGCTGATTTTTCTAATCTTATATTCTTCTTGAGGTCTTTGGCTCCTTCATGCAAAGCTTATGTAAATGTGTTTTACAGACATGTCTGTGTACTTATCACCAAAACTCACTTCTCATACAATGTTTACAATCTCAGTATCTCTGTTCTGATAGAAGGAATATCCTCTGATATGGAAAACACACTTCATCAGATACTGCTAATTCAATATCATTCCTTTACTTTCTCACTTCAACTAATTTTATTGTACAGGGAATAAAAGTATCACTCCACTGTTACTGAAAGACTACAGAAATCACCAGCTTGTATTTGTCAGTATAACGATATATCATTTTAAACATTTGAAGATTTGATCTGCTGAGAAACAATTGTATAACACAATAAAAGAAGCTCTAAACAAAAATGCTAAAAATAAAGTTCTCATACCTTTAACCTTTTGGGTTATTAGAACAGATTTAATGCAATCCTTCTAGCTTGATGAAGAGACAGTATTCAACAACAGACCTGGTAACAGATGTTTACTAATCACTGATAAATTTTGCATATTTAAAAAAGGACACGGCTCTTAGAGGCACTATGATGTAATTATAAAAGTGTACAGAAACCATTTGAAGATTTACTGAAACAAAATCTAACCTGAGAATAAATGCAGAGCTGGGAATAAATGCAGAGTTTTGAATCAAGAACTTGTCCACACTTCAGCTAAGCATGTTAAAAGTCAAATTATATATAAATAATAATAAAAAATTATTATTAAAAACCACACTATGTCCTTCTCTTTGTACAATCACTTGAATTTTCTATTCTAGAATATGGACATCTCAAAGAAAAAAAGGCTTCATTCAAAAGCAGTCATTTCAATCAAGCCTCCTTAAAAGAAAATCTCATTATAGTATGATAATACTACATACTTTGGAAGAAAAGGCAGGTGAAAATGGTACAACCAACATGTTCAATTAAACCAGAACTAGCAATTTCTCACATTCTGCATAACCCTGGATAGGCTGTATAAATAACATTTTGGGATTTTCATTATGAGATTTGAGCTAGAGAAATCAAGTGGCTTTTGAGACCTGCTGTACTTACTCACTTTGAAAAAGAAAATGAGGTCTAGTGTCTTTTATATGAGAAACACCAACTGGAGCTGCAGTGCTAGCTAAGACACCCCCGCCTCCTCCTCTTCCTTCTCCCCCCCCCCCCCACACACACACAAAAATGTTCCATTTAGCTTTGGGGCCCCTGGCATAAGGATGTAGACTTGTTGCAGTGAGTCCAAAGGAGTACCATAGTGCATAATGATGTTCAGAAGGCTGGAGCACCTTTTTAGTGAAGACATGCTGAGAAAGTTGGTGTTTATCATGGAGAAGAAAAGGCTTCAGGGAGACTTTATAGAAGCCTTCAAATACTTAAAAGGGGCCTAAAGAAAGATAGGGACTCTATCAGGAAGTGTAGTGATAGGAAAAGGGGTAACAGTTTCAAACTACAAGAGGCTAGATTTAAATTAAACATTAGGAAGAAATTATTTACTATGAGGGTGGTGATGCAATGGATAAGGTTGCTCAGAGAAGTTGTGCATGCCCCACCTCTAAAGGCCAGGTTGGATGGGAGTTATGTCAGAAACATAATTCTAGATGGCCTAACTTGAAAAATAATTTGTGAAACTATTTGAAATCTTCATGTCAAGTATTTTGTGACTGATAGATAACAGCAAGACTGACAAATAAACAAAATGTGGAACTCTTCTAGAAGAGTGATGCTCAATCTTTTTAATAAAAAATAGCATCCTAAGAATCAGACTCGTAAGAGAAGAATTTCTGGCATGCCAAAACATTAACGCATCTATTGAGAAACAGCACTTTGTAATGAATAATGTCTGGATTGAGGACAAAAAGAAATTGTCTGTAGGAGATACAGCAGAAACTGTAGTAGTCTTTACAGCAGTCTGCATGGCAACAACTGAATCCTGCAACTAGCTGTGAGGAGCTGAATCATGTATATAACAAAAAATATTCATAATATCTATGGAAGGATTATTTTCTTCTTAAGATTTAAGAAACTCCTGAATGTTTTTGAAGGTAGAAAGTTCTACTAGCTTGCAAAGCTCTACAATTTTCCATTTGCTTAAAGAGAAAAATGTCATATACCTTTCATGTCTTATCAGTAGGTAAAATACTGATTTGCATCTCAATAAGAATTGATTCATATTTCTCCTTTTAAAATATAATTCATTTCATGAGTGTTACTAAACAAATCTTTCATATCCACTCATGTAGAGAAGCAAGTGATTCTTGAGAGGAGCTGTTGACTCCCTTGAGGGCTGAGAGGCGTTGCAGAGATATTTTGACAAATTAAAGGCTTAGGCAATCACCAACCACATTGTTTAACAAGAGCAAACACCAGATTCTGCACCTGGAATGGGTCAAGCCTGGGAAGACAAAAGACTGGAGAATAGCAGCTTGGAAAGTGATCTGCGAGTTACAGCTGACAGCAAGTTGAATGTGAGTCAGCAGTGTGCCCTGGCAGCCAAAAAGGCCAACCATACCTTGGGGTACATCAGACCCAGCACTTTAAGTAAGTGAGCATAGGGATTGCCCTGCTCTGCTCTGCACTGTGCAGCCTTGCCTAGAGAACTGGGAGCAAGATTGGGCACCACAGTATGAGAAAAACATTAGAGAGAATCCAAAAAACAACCAAGAAGATGGTGAAGGATCTAGAGAGCAAGATGTATGAGGAGCTTCTTAGGCCCCTTGGTTTGTTCAGCCCAGCAGAGGAGACTAAGGAGAGGACTCAAGGCAGCCTACAACTCCTCATGAAGGGAGTGGAAGGGCAATCACTGATCTCAGTCAATTTGGGAGTAGGGAAAAGATTCTTCATCCTAGGAGTGATTGGGCACTGGTACTCCCCAGGCTCCCCAGGGCAGTCAAAGCCCCAAACCTGAAGGAGTTCAAGAAGTTTGGACAACACTCAGAAATGTGGTATGATTTGGGTAGTCTTGTGTGGATGCTGGACTTGAAGATCCTTTTGAGCCCCTTCCACCTTAGAACATTCGCTAGAATGATCAGTGAATATATACCATAGTTCCATGAATGCAGTTAAGGAGTTTATACCATACTGTTATCATCATGGTTAGATTATTTAAAATTTGATGGACTGGAGAGTTCACTCATAGCAGTTTTAGAATATACCAATACTGTATGTATGAAATTTTGGTATACGTGGTAAAATCAAACAAGGAATTCTTTACTTCATGTGGTTACCCTGCTCTAACTTGTCTTAAACTGTATGTGCATCAGCTGTATTTGAGCCCCCCACCAATGGTCTCACATGACTGTAAGAAGGATGCGTGAGTCACTCTTTCCTTCAGTTTCCTGACATTCTTCCTTATCACAAGTAAGTTATTGCATGCAGACTGGCTGGGACCTTAGTGGTCATGTGAATTACACACACAAATATCACCGAAGTATGAAGGCTGCTCCAAAAGTAATGCCTCCTATTTTATTATGGTGGTGGATGTTGGTAGCATGCTAGTAGAGGATGAACCTTCCTACCAATATTCCATTAGATTTTTTTTTTGCTGTGCAAAAGATGTCAGCAGAGGGACAGTCTGAAAAAATGACATCTGACATGGAAATGCATGTGAAGCAAAAATGTGTCATTGGATTCCTCTATCTGGAAAAAAATTGCACCCACTGACATTCGCTGATGCTTGCTGAACATTTGTGGAGACCAAACAGTGGATGTGAGCACTGTCAGGCAGTTACGTGTTTGGGAAGTGGTGAAAATGACATGAAAGACAAGACACATTCCTGACAGTCGTTAAGATTTTTAGGATCGTTGTATGCATGCTGTTGTTCATCATTGATGAAGTTTAGAATTATCTACACATAATTAAAAATAAAAAGTTTGTTTGGTGGTATAATGCAAAATCCGGTCTTACCTAAAATTTATGGTAAATACAAGGGAATGATAACCTTATATAAGAAAGTCTCCTCCCTCATTATCAGTACTTGTGAATTGTAGTTGGGCTGCATTGGTTGTCTCACTTACTTAACTTGGGATATACTGATAAGTTATATTATGCTATTAGCTATACTAATGAAAATGTCTTTTCAAATTAGTTGATTAGCCATACTCTATCTAGACCATGGCTGATACACACAATTACACAGAGGCCGTGAGTATAAATAGTGACATACAGGTTGGTCTTCCTTTGATCTTGTGCTAAATACTGAACTTCTTATGTTCACAGTGATATCTTCAGAAGGTGCAGGGTTCATCTCATCCAGCATTTAGTCATCTAAATTCTCTCTTTTGCCCATGGAAGGAACTAATTTCTTCCTTGAAACAGTTCAGTTAATCCTAAAATATTTGCTTCCACAAGGTGTTTATTTCTCTTGTTTTGTTTCAAAGGAAGCCTAAAGGGTAGTTAAGGTTTCTCTTTTCTAAAAAGTTGCAGAAATGCAAATACTCTAACTATGCTACATAATCTACAATCTGTAACACTTCGAGGTTGTATTTTGAATGAAGGATTAATATCCATTAAGCTTTTTCTCTCTTTCCAATTTGAAAAATAAATAAAAATGCAGTGAATAATATGTGGGGCTTTTTCAGAAAGGCAGAGGAAAGGTCAGAAGCTCTGGAGTGCCTGGCTCTGCAATTATATATTTATTTCCATAAGAAGTTGATACTACAGTTTCTAGCACTTTCTTCTTAGTTAATGAACTTGTGATGGAAAGGTGTGTGTAATTAGAGCTGTCAATATTGAATTCTAAATGTGCACTGCACTATGAATTTAATCTAAGTTTCCTTATTCCCAGTCCTCCCTCCCCATTGCCACTGGGAGAGACTGAAGCACTTGACTGCTGCTGTGGCAAATTGGGTCCTAATAAGTATGATGCTTTACTGCTTCTTGTTTTTGCTAAGATACAACTACAGCATTTCAGAATAACTCACCTGGGCATTAATTCAACAAGAAATGTTGATAGGAGTATTATATTTTTTCACATTTTGATATCTCAGTGAATGACTTGCATATAGAGAGGCATGGCAACTGGTTTATGTCAGTGACTGATGTGCTTGTCATTTCAGCTTCAGATTTGGCTGATTCATCTCTGCTAGGCTTTGGAATACTATTCTTCTTGCTGTTCCATATCATTTTGCAATTTTAACTAGCAAGAAGAAAACAATATACAGAATGAGGCTGTGCTAAAAACATTTAAATGTTATATAGTAGGTTTTGTTTATTGTCAGGATACAGGTAATCTCAATGCATGCAACCTCAGTAAGTAACAGCAAGTTTATTCAGAGATGGAGAGGATTTATAAGTAAGGATTAGGGCATTTTTAGTGTAATAAATTTGTTCAAGGTGTATGTTTACATCCTTAGGGAACTCAGTCATAACTGATGGAGCCTAGCAACAAAAAGAGAAACAAAGTCTATCTGTAAAAACCCTCTTGTTTAGGATGGAAATTTTAAGGCTGTTTAGAATCATATCAGGGGTCAGATGAATTTGTACTTTAAGCAGAAATAAGCAATGCTACAAATATTTCATTAGGAATTATGGATGCATAGAACCATCTTCCAATCTACAGGTTATTTTATTATTTATTACATCAGTTTCCACATTCAGGAATAAAGAACAAAGAGAAAGAGAAAGAGAAGGACGAAGAACAAAGGCCCCACTTCATTCTAATAATTAATGCAAAAATAAGTCTTTTGATTTTGTTCTGAAAAAAAGCAGCTCCTCCATATGGAAATGCAGCAGATGGGCCCTATTTCTCTGAAATAATTGTGTATAGAATGACCAGATCGAGTATTCTTCAGTCAGATCATACTCCTGGTACAATACACCAGAGTTTGAAGCAGTGTTTTTCATTCAGCACAGAAATAAAAATACTTTAGAACCATTTAAATCAATACTTTGTAGTTTGTTTCAGAAAAGATTTCATTACACAGTTTAGTAGGAAGATTTGAAACACATTCCAAATTGTAAAAGGCATGTACTTGGGATTTTGTTCCTTACACAAACCAAAATCAGCTGCAAATTTGCTATACATCTCCATAATATCATAACATGGAGCTGTAGACCAATGAAGAAACAGAAACAGCATAAAAGCATGTCAACAAACATGGGAAAATGACCCCAGGAGGATCCTTGCGTGAGGAAGTAGAATATAGAGGATAAGGTGACAATCTGTGGTGTTATCCTCTCTAGAAGTCCAGGCATAATTTCAGTAGCTACTTTAAGCAGTTTAAGATTCAGAGGAGCAGTGCAAAGGTTGGCAGAAATGCAAATAAAATAGAGATAGAAATTAAGAAGCGTGTATAAAAAAAGAAATGGTGTTATTAATAGTATTAAGGCAAGTATTCTGACTGCATTTCTAATTTTTTCTTTCTTTTCCCCGTAAAATTAGATCTAGATTAAAAAGGAATCTGTTAACAGCTTCAGGAAACTGTTAAATATCAGTTGTACTAACAATAAATTCATGGTTTTATATTTATATGGCATGCTTCATCTTTGTCCTTAAGGAATAGTTTGAATATAACTTGTGGTGTAAGGAGCTAGTGAGAGCAATCAGTAGCATCTGCAAATCAATTTAACCCAGCTTGAAGACTTTCTGGCCAGCAAGAAACAATCATTGCAAAAAGGGGGATACAAGTGGCATTTTAGAACTATGGAAGGAATTCTGACTAAAATAATGGCATTTTTAGTGAGAAAATCACAAATACAAATATCTCAGTATTCAGAAATGCTGTAATGGGAAACTTCTCAGACATACTTCATCCTTATTCCAAGTAGTTTTAAAAATGAATTTTGAATGCATATGTGTGGAATTCTAACCTTTTTAGTTTGTTCCTATTGGCTTAGAAAAGGAATAATGTACAAAAGTAAAATCATGCAGTAGTAAAACATGATTTGAAAATAAGAAATCATCCCCTTCTAGCAGTCATGAGCAATTATACTAGTCTCATATTCTTTGGAAATGTCATTTTTTTTTTTTCTGTGTTCTCATCTTTCTTCAAGTTCTTAGGCACTCGACAGTTAGATGATGACTGATGTCAGCAGAGAAGCCACAGCAACTCTGAGAATATTTCTGTTTCATGAGGCTGGAATAGTGACACAGCCTTTCGAACATTTTGACATTCCTCACTGACTGACATTCTGCGTAAAAAAAAAATATCCCTGTTGAGTGGAGTATCTGACACATGGACTATAAGTTATGAGATTCAGATCATCATCATATCATCCACTGAATGTCTGAGTGCATTGTAAATGACAATACACACCTGAATGTCACCACAATGGAGCACTGAAGGAACATAACATCCAAGTGTGATGCTTTGAACATCTCTTTAGTCATTGATATATTTCCATTTCCACTTTTCTTCAGTGTTTCTTAAAAAGAAAAAGAGAAAGAGAAAGAAAGAAAAAGAAAGAGGAGGAAAGAACAGGAAAGAAAAAGAGAAAGAGAGAAAGGGCAGGGCAGGCAAGGCAAGACAAAAGAAGAGAGGAGAGGGTAGGGAAGGGAAGGGAAGGGAAGGGAAGGGAAGGGAAGGGAAGGGAAGGGAAGGGAAGGGAAGGGAAGGGAAGGGAAGGGAAGGGAAGGGAAGGGAAGGGAAGGGAAGGGAAGGGAAGGGAAGGGAAGGGAAGGGAAGGGAAGGGAAGGGAAGGGAAGGGAAGGGAAGGGAAGAAAGAGAAAAGAACTTTGGTTTGTGTTATATTCCTGGAGGGTCATTTAGCAGTTGTACAATGTCCAGCACTGATAAATCTCTCAAGTGCTGTAGCTGGGTAAAATAAATCTCCTATCTCTTTGGGGAAATTACAATAGCTGGAAATGCTGGTAGTGAGGGAGAATTTTATGTGGTGCCACAAATGGATTCGCAGGCACTGATGATCAGGCTGCAATTGCTGAATACAATCAAATACCCACTTAGCATGAGCAGAGCTCTGCACTGTATAAACAGAATTAATCTGGCAGTGCAGCCTTTCTGGACAGTGAAAATGCACCACGTTTATGCTATTAACTATATTTGTACCCAGACATGTATGTGTGGAATCAAATTTATCTTCTTTTCTGGTTGATTCCAGTTAAGAAAGTTCAAGTCCTTTCAAACTTTTCAAGCCAGGGAACAAACCATGAGTAAGTCATTTCACTATTTGTTTTTATAGTAAAGACAGAGTCTTTGGGACTGTTTGGAGAAAGAGTAATGGATAGAAAGGGCTGAAATGCAGTAGGTGCTTACACTATATTGCTGATAAATATAGGAGTTAAATACAATGTTCAAAATGGCAGCTACTGTAGTTTAAGCCATTTCACACTTTAGAAGTAAGACAAACATAGGAAAAAATAATATGAGCTATCCTTACTATCCTTTTCTATAATCCTATCCTCTCCTAACTGAACCTATCCTATGCTAATCTATTCTACCCTTCATGTTATCTCTTTTCTGTAAGAAAAGACATCTTAGTATCATATCCACAAAAAAAATGTGACAAACTGAAAGCCAGTGCTTCCTGAAATGCTGAGGTATTACCTAAGCCAATAGGAGAAATAGAAGTTTTCCTTTAAAAATTCACATTGTAGTTGAATAACTTCAATTACAACCTGAATCATTATTTTCTTCTGGTGCCTATAGGAGTGCAGAGCAGAAAATCTTCAAGTCTAGGCTGCTCATGAGAAAGGGGAAACAAACATCAGCCTTTGACTGCTGGGTGAAAACACAGTCTAATCAAGACATTTAATGTGCCTTAGTCTCTGTTATGGTTGGTACGTTCCTGTCTTTCCCCTGAAAGATGGAATAGAGGCCAAATCTTCCAGATAAATGTACTAGATGAATTTATTTCCCAGATGAATGTGAAAATGAATCATTTTCATGTGAACTCTGGGCTAATGAATAAGTAATTACTGAAATATGTATTTGAAGTTGAGTGGGAAACAAGGAGAACTGCAATACCTGTGCCAATTTCACTGTGTGACTCAGTTTATCCAATTCTAAAATGAGGGCAATTATAAGCTGAAAGCTTACACTTATGATCTTTACAAAGACTCCCAGGGTCTTTAGTCAGAATGCAGCACAGAAGAGAAATAATTACTTTCTTATTCCAAATTTTATTTAAAAAATGTTCTGAAAATGTTCCTGATGAATAAAACAAATTTTACAAAAATTTCCTACAGATGATATTTTTGCTTTCCTAATGTTATGCCTTTGGTTACAACTAATCTAATGCTTAAAAGTTTAAATTTTGAAAATAAGAAATTTTGAAAGTTTTTTTTTTTTTTTTTTTTTTTTTTTTTTATGAAAGTGTTAGTATTCTAACAGCTCTCACCAGCAAAACAGGTAAGAGCCTATAAGACTTTCTGTTATAAACCTGGATTTTCAGGATTAATATATCAGCTTTTTAAAATCCCATTGGGTTAAAACTTGTCATACAAGCTGTCAACCTATATCTAATATTTTTCCTAAAAGAAAATGGTTTAAAAACTTTAAAATTTCTTTAGATGTGAACCAGTTCCCAGAATAGATGTTTTTTTTTGTTGACTTATATGCTTTTCTTTCATCAGATGAGCTAGAAATGCTGTCAGATATGTTTGCAATGATGCACACAAAGCTATTACTATGATGTGTTCTAGAATTTGCAGGGGTAAAATCTGCATAAAATGGCCCACATATGCCTACTATGTCTCTTGTCTGATGGCTGAATAGTAGATTAATGAAAAGATTAATGAAGTAGGCTTGCAGCCTCTTAATGTGGATTTTACAGGATGCTAGTTAAAAGGATTGTGTTTAGTAACTGGAAAGACTGATTGCAACCTGCATTACTGAAACCACATGAATCACTGAATTAGCATACAGAATCGAGACAACAAGTGATTTTAAAGGTATTTAAAATCATTTCTTGATTGATTAAGTTCTTCTCCTGAGCAAGAGCATTTTGCTTAACATCAGTGAATATGAAAAGCACAGTCTCATTCCTCAAGAGCTACTTAGAACTCTCTTTTTCTTACCCTAGCAGATAGCTGCAAAAAGAAGTAACTTCAACACCACCAGCTTTTGCAGTAAGATAGAAGAGCTTTGAAAAGGTACTCTGCTATTCTAAGTTAATGAAAAACTAAGAAATACCGGACTGAAGAAACATATTATGGTGCAGGAAATGGCTCTTGGTGTTTTGGCAATAGATCCAGGGTATAATAGCAGCCAGTGCAGGAAATCAGTCTGTAGGTAGCTGTCCTCTTTTGAAAGATCTAGTGAAGGATGTTGACAAACCCCTGCCCTGCTGGCAGTAGAGTCATGGCTATATTCTGACCCTATTGATCTCACAAGAGCAGAATCTGGGGACCACTTCCCTTCTGCTTTTCTTGCTGCAAGTCTAATCTGCAGGTTAAAATTAAAATTTGCAAAACTTCACAGGCATGGTACTACCAAACACCTGTCTGCAAATGTGAATATTTGCATGCACTTGTGTGTGTATGTTCATCCAACTGAAGGTAGTGACAAAGAAGCCTTCCTTCCTTTCCTTCTCTCAGACTGCTCAAATGCAAGAGCTCCTCTCTTGCCCTTGCATGTAGGTTTTGCTCTTGTTTTGTTGGTTTTACTTTTACTGTTGAATACCCACAGACTGCAAGGTTTAGAAAGCAGGTGGAGGGGAGGAGGGGGGGTGAGAAAAAACCAGGGCATACAAGAGCAGCACATAAATGTTGATTTCACAAGGGTAGTTGGGTATTCATTAGAAACATATTTATAGCCACTCCCTATGCGCACTCTTATTAAATTGGTCACACATTTTTTTACTGCTGTTTGCTAAACATGCTGTTGGGTTTTACTGAATACCTATCAGTTAAATCCCAAATGGTGTTCTGCTTCAATTGAACCTCAGTTCTTAACCATATGCTTCATGCTAAAATGTTAATTGGAAATATTTATAGCACTGAATTGTGGATAACTATTTGTTTTTCATACATGCCAGTTATTTAACTTATTTCTTGACATAAATAATATTTTGTAACATAAGAAAATATGTAGATTGCCTTTTAATGTACTTTTTAGAAGCTAATGTATTTATTACTTTTTTTTTTTTTTCCCTTGTCTTTTCAGAGCTGAAGGGGATTCAAAGGCAGAGATGACTCAGTGAAACCTAAGAATACATAATAGGAAGGATATTATCCTTCTTCCATCTGAGGGTGGAGTGACTTTTATCCAACATAGTCTATGGCCTTGGGAAATGGTGCTTGCTGCTTTCCTTCCTACCCCCTACTCCCCCAAATGCAGCTTTGTTTGAGGTTTCATAAGCCCCTTGCAAGTCTTTGAAAAGGCATGAAAGAAAATTACTACAGAACTTCACTGAAATTGGAATGGCAATGACACTGTAAATAGCTGGAGAGAAGCATTTTGGTGCTGAAATGGCAGAATCAGTTTTGTTCTGATACTTTACTTAAAATAATTTTTTTTTACAGATAGAATTGTCTCATCTCATACAGTTATTTAAATAACTTTTCTGTAACCTATTGTGGAAAGAGCATTTTCTTAGCTCACTCTCTATATTTCACGCCATTTTAAATGTATTTTAATGATGGGTTCCAGACTTTTCCATTTTACAGCAAATATAAAATGAATTTCAAATAGGAAAATAAAAACAAAAAAAGTTCTTCTTTTTCCCCAATTACTGAAATTCAAAGGACTTTACAGCTCTAAAACCCACAGTATATTTAAAATGCCTGTAAAAGCATTTGTACTAGCAGAGCATTACAAAGAGACTTCAGTGTGAAAGAGCTTAGAATTCAGCTTCACCCAAATATGTAGAAAAGTAATTCACACTCAGATTAATTTTCTGTATCACAATCAGCATAGTTATTTGGAACTGTACAGTACAGATCCTACCAAAAGAGAGTTCTACTTGCAGTTACACAAAGTTACACCAAGGGCACAAAACAGTGAAGAATTAGCTTCTCTTCAGCTAATGCATAGAACATTTGTTAGATTAATCTAAGTCTCTCTTGTACTTCTTTCTCCTTACTCTCTGAAAACCTTGCCAAAATCTCTCATTGCATAATTTAAATTCTCTAAGCCAAATTAAAACATCATCCATTATAAACTCTGAAAACTTTCTAGCTCACTTAGATCTACTCAATTAATCTCAGAAATATCTTGGGAGTAAAACTTCCTCTGAAGTGCATTCATTGAAATGAATAACATCCAAATAGTGACTTTTAACCTGAATTTACTGAGCACTCCTTTGCAAACTCCATCTGACATATTTCTCTGGTAAACCCAGCTGAGACTTCTTCAGAAGCTTCAGTTAGACAACATGTGCAATTTCTGGCTTTGTTTAAACATTGTTCTTTGTATTTATGCTTTCAGATCATGGCAATAGCACTCATTATTTTTTCAGACATTCCTCTTTGTCATGATATCATAATCTTTATCATTTATTTTATTATTTCATCTCAGCAAGTAAGTGTGATTTTATTGGTGGATGAGTCACTAACATTTCTTGATTTATCTGTCCTGATGCACTGTTTTTTGTCTGTACCTTATCAGCCTTGAACGATAGTCAGGGATTGATTCTCCCTGCCTCTTGCTGATAAAAATATATTTTCAACCAACTATATGGTTCAGCAGTATTCTGTGGTACGTATTAGTTCCTCTTGTATGCTTGCATCCTCAGAGCTTTGGCATTCATGTTGTTTCACTCTCCTTGCCTTTTGCTGTTCATTCAACGTCCCTTCGTGCAGGAATCAAAGTAATAACCCCCTACAGCCTCACACACTGCATTCCACTGATATAAGCAGTGTGCTATTTGCTTATGCCCAAGAACTTGTATAAACTTTTAACTCATAACACAGCTGTGTCATTCACATATTTGTAAACATATGAGCACGATAGAAAAGCAGAAAAGAAGACATTTTTTATCAGCAAGAATACTTAGTGAGTTACAAAATTTGTATATGTATCTATTTTCTGTGCTGCTACCTCTTATTCTTCCTTTACTGAAGATAACTTCCCTGAGTCCCATATCTGACGGAGACCTAGTTTATGTAGTCTCTCAGATGGAAAGTATGTATAAAATATTGAACCTGAATATTTTTTGAGAAATTTTCTCTGGATATCCTGTTTATTTTCAAGATGAAATTCCTCTCCCTAAGTGAACATAACTTCTGAGTATAACACAGTGCTATGCGTAATCATACTACAAAGTACAACATTCAAAAAGTCCTTCTTTTTATTATAATAATTACTGTACTCCAGATTTTTTGTGTTCTTTTTTTTTGTCTGTTATTAAAAGACTTAACATTACCTGACTACAGACAATTTTTTTCCTCCCTCCTTCTCTGCCTCTCTTTTCCAGAAGTTTCTAATCTTTTATTAACAGACCAGATAACAAAAAATACACCAAATTTAATGTGCCTGCCTTCATGATACTCATACAAAATCTACAAACATTTTTTTATCTTTTGATTAGGTTAAATCAGATTTCTTTATGTTAAATCTGCAGATGTTTGAGATCAAATTAGATCTCTTCAGTGTCTAGATCTGACAACCCATCTCACTGTCTTCAACTTCCAGAATTTTCAGGTACATATGTGACATACATAGGGACTGAGCATAAACTGCAGCCTGGATTTCTTCACTAAAAAAAACCAACAACATAATATTTTTTTTTTCAAATATTTTGAAATAATATTTAAACTATTGATATACAATCTAAAATTGGTGAAATCCATCATTTCATCTGAGTATGGAAGATTCATGTTAAAGGATGCACTGTAGTTAGTCACTGGATATGAGATGTTTAGTTTTATCCTTTCAACGTTGTAAGCAAGAATCTAAAAAAAGATTGTCAAGATATGAGAGAATAAAGCACACTTGTCCCAAATACATATAATTATTATTCTAACTGCCCCAATAATATTTTAGAAATTTTATTTTTATAGCCTTATTGCAAACAAATTGCTTTTTTTAAAGTGAGACCAGTTCCCTCACCACTGTCATGGTATTTCAATAATAGTTATATCTTAGTGTCTTTACTGAAGATTAAGTCAGGCAAATAGTGCTCATAAGCAATTGATAGATTCCACCACTGTTATCTAGACCCAGAGCTCAGAGAGCTACTTCATTGCTATCTGCCTTCATGGAGATGAGAGAATAGATTTCTTTCTATCAAAGTTTCCCAAGCAATGATTAGCATTTACTGTGGTAACCAGATTCAATTCAGTTTAATTTAAAATAAAAATAAAAAATCAAAGCCTATATTTAACTGACCCCCTCCCCCCTCCCCCCCCCCAAAAAAAAGTAAAGATTACATCACAAAACAAAAACCAAACCAAACCAAAACAAACAAACAAAAAAAACAACTTAAATATATCTAAAAGGAATATGAATAACCTTAAAAACATCATTACCTAGAAATAAGCAGAACTTAGCGTTTTTCTTTGGAAAATACAATCTGCAGCAGCTCCAATATAGCTATTTTAACAGGTAAATAATAAGAATAAATTTCTGAAGACATAAATAGAATTGTGGGAAATAGTAAAGAGAGGACTTTATTCACTTGGAGGTAGAAAGCAAGCAATAGAAGAAAAAAGGAAAAGGCAATAAAAAGGCAAGAGAAGGCAAAGCATGGAAAAGGCAAGGGAGAGGAAGCAAGGGCATTCTCAGTCTTCTGGACCTTTTAATGGGATTCTAATGCACATTTATTCATATAGGAGGATCACAGATGAGGCTAGAAAGGAAATCACATCATGCATGGCAGAAAGAGGGAGAAACATTTTCTTGACACTAAATCCAGTGCCTAGTTATCCATAGCTGTATGTGTGATTCAGTACGGCCATGAGAGATACCAAGATACCAAGAGTTTGTTCCTGATGTTACCAGCCTATAGGTCTTCATTAATAAATAGATAGATAGATAGATAACAAAAATAATTAGAAAATCATCATAGACAAAACTAAACTATCCATAAATGACATCTTTGTTCATTACAGGCTACTACAGATGTTCTGAACTTCAGTAAAAGTGCAATACTTTTGAGATCCCATCTCCTTCTTTGATATGCCAAATCCTTTCTTGGCAAAAGCATAGCATGTCCCCATTATCACTCTAGAATAAACTATTCTTCAGAATACTTTTGGTGGATTTAAATCTCTTGTGGACTTGACAGCAATGAAGCTGAGAGATATTAGGCAGAAGCAGAGAAATATCTTGTTTCCCAATGAAAAGACAAAGGAAATTTCAGAGAAAAGGATACCCTGGATCGCTCTAGAAAGAAACAGAGCAAAAGAAGGAGACACACAGACTCCGCAGGAATAGTGGCATGAGGTTTATCCTCATGGAATATGTAGTTCAGAAGAAAAGCAGACGCCTGGGGAGGGAGGGGGCACAAAGTGCACAAACCATACCTCATGGGTCTCCAAGGGAGCTCAACCAGCGTAAATGAATGTCAAGCTAGCACAAAACATTTGATTTTAGTTTTCTCAATGGAGAAAAAGCAAAATCAATATTTTCAGGTAGGAAATTAGAAGAGAGCAGGGAAGAAGAGGACATAGACCGATGGGAAATGGTTATTTGCCTGGACTTTGTTCATTTACCCTGGAAAGTATACTATTTCTTTAATTTAATCAAAGACCAGTATTAAACTGTTGTAGAAGAAAAGGTAGACTACAGATTATCATAGAAACTGAGGCATAACCTCAAAAAAAAAGAGAAAAGAAGAATTTTTCCTTGATTATCTGCCATTTCGGATTAGATTGCTTAGATTAGGGGACTGATTAGATTAGGAGGATTGATTAGATTTAAGAGAAATTGATTCCCTCCTGCTCTCAATCTGTACTATCCTCAATGCTTATCCTAAACTCCTCTGCCTGACCACAAGCTCTCTTTGAAATGAACACATTGGAAGAAACTAAGTCATGTGTCCAGGGATGCTTTACTTGCTTTACTCCTAGGGGCAGTATGAAAAAGTACAAAACAGTCTTGACTTCCTGTGTCCTACACAGCTATCTAGACATATTTTAGAAATATGCCTTTGAACACATGTTCATACCTCCATGGGCCCCTTCTGAGCACACAAAATGTACCTTCACTGTCATGTGGCAAAACTACCATACTGTTTACTGCAGTACAGCCTTCACATTATTTTGGACACTGGAACTAAAAAAAAAAATCAAACAAACAAGCAAAAACCTCCATCTTATCCCCTCCGTTGATAATTGTGCCTCATAGACATTTGCCATTATTTGAGTCCCATTTAAGAAAACAAATGCTATAAGCAGTGTCGAGACACTATAAAGGCAGACTGAAATGAGGGGAAAGGGAAAGGGAAAGAAAAGAGAAATAAGGAAGGGAAAAGGAAGAGGAATTAGGAGGTAAAGAGGAATGGGAATGGGGAAGAGGAAGGGGGAAGAGAATGGGGCAGGAAAGGGAAGGGAGAAGGAAGAAGGGGAAGGAAAAGGAGAAGAGGTCACTAGCAATGATGAAATTTTAGATGAAAAAAAACCCCTAAGATCTCAATATGGATTGGATTGAAATTATCATCAAAGTTAATTGTTGGCCTTTTGATTCTTTGAAAGTAGAGCAGTACTCAAAGCTTTAAGCAAGTAGTCTAAATCTGTTTGAAAAAATAGTTCTGCTGAAAAATATAGTTCTTTATCTTCAGGGTAGATCCATTAATATCAGTAGGTAGAGAATCTCAGATTATTTAGATGTACAGTCAAACTTTCTCTGGTCTGCAAAACCAAGCTTAAAATCTTACTAGTATTCATAACATTAATTACCTATATTTGTGA